>NC_089266.1:37247241-37549789 GCF_963930625.1 Muntiacus reevesi | reverse complement strand
TGAGTCCTCAACGAAAACCCAGAATCTGCCCTGGGAAACAGACTAAACCCTGAACTTGAGGACATCAGCAGGTGTGGAGAGCAGAAAGTGGCAAGAAGAGGTTGGGCGGGGGTGGGGGGGGGTGTCATTCCACATAGACCAGAGAGCAATTTCCTGCAGGTCAGGGTACAGAAAGCAGAGGAGAAGGGAGCATGGGGATACAGGGCCAAGGACAAGGTGCCCAGAGGAGGCCAGAGAGTGGGGAGACAGGTGTGGAAGGTGGGAAAGCTTCTGTACACTGAAGCAGCATGTAGAAACCAAGTTATGGATATTTACGCTGACCTGCCCCATCTTGACCTTTGGTTCACCTCTCATGTGTGGGGGTTATGGGTACACAGCAACCCATCTTCACTTAACCAATAAACTGCTCCAGGACTGATCTGGGGTTTGTTCCACACCAGGTCCCCTTTGTCAGTGATCCCTGCCAGTCCCAGAAAAGTGACACCTGTCAAATGAAAAAGTCCTAATCAAGGGTCTGTTGGTGGCATTAACCTATAGACACTTCTCCCAGGACAGGAAATAAAGTTAATTTCCTTAAGGTTTGGGGCTTCCCTGGGGGCTCAGTGGTAAAGAATTTGCCTGCCAATGCAGGAGACAGGGGTTCGATCCCTGATCTGGGAAGACCCCACATGCTGCCGAGCAACTAAGCCCATGCACCACAGCTATTGAGCCTGTGCTCTAGAGCCCAAGAATTGAAACTATTGAGCCCACATGGTGCAACTACCAAAGCCCTCTCACCCTAGAATCTGTTCTCCACAACAAGAAAAGCCACCACAATGAGAAGCCCGCACCCCGCCACAAGAGAGTAGCTCCCACTCACTGCAACTAGCAGCGAAGTCCCAGCACAGACAAAAATAAATAAATAAAGCTATTTAAAGAAAAAAATTTTCCTTAAAGTTTATAGGTTCATGGAGTCAAATATCTGACTACAGTTTTAATATCTTCTGAAAAATAAAAGAACCCCCAACCAATACAGCTGCATCTTTCTTTCTGTTGTCTGGTTGCACAAAACAGTTGAAGAGGGAAAAATTCAGCATTTGTCCACTTCCTCAGGGTAGGGCCTTACACAACCCACTGAGCCTCTCAGAGCCCATTTCCTCGCATATCAAAGAAAGACAGATCCTCCCTGGGGTCCTCTTCTCCAAGCTGGTGATGCAAAGCCTGTGAGGTCACAGGTGTGAAGTGAAAGTCCTTTATGAACTGTCCATGCATGGTACCAGGTGACTTATTGTCCACTTGTTGCTAGGCAGGTTCAACTTTAACCTGAATTTCTCTTGCTCTTTGTGTTTCTTCCTAGTTCATTGAAATCAAGGAACATGATAAGGAGGTGGCTGGTTATTTTTATCCTTTTCCCCCTGCAGCTCATAGAGAAATGTGGTAAGTCTAGAAATGGGTTATCAGCTGTGAGGGAAATGGAGGAAGTAGCCTCCTTAATTGTTTGCAGCCAAAGGTTCAGGACCATCCAGACAGCATGTGTCCACCTGCCCCTTGGCTAGGTGGCCACCCAGGTAGTAGAACAGACCAAGGTCTGGAGTCCAGGAGTTTTACAGGGAGCCAGATGGTTCACAGATAATTGACCTTCTGCCCTGGGGGCCCTCTTCCCGTTTCTGTACCACCAATGTCAAACTGTGGAGCTCCAAAAATCGGGGATAATGTCTGTAGAGAAGAGCTTGTGTTCCACCCCATGGGCCTCACAGAGGGACTTACGGGTCCTGGGAGATGCTGCAGAAGCAGCTGAGGTGGCCACCTTGTTACCCGGTTCTGCCAAGCAAAAACACCTGAGGAGCCTGCCCAGCATCCCCTGGTAAGATTACAGAGCCCTTCCCTTAGAGAAGGACAGAGGAACTGGGCCCAGGAGGGCAAGGGGCCTTACAGAATCTGGGCTGGTTGCTGGAAAACATATCAGGGTTTGTGTATCCTTGTGAGGCGTGACCTTCAGGGCAGGGCCCTTTAAAGGCCTGTATCATACCATCAATTTTCTATTGCCCAAACATTGCTGAAATTCTTTCCATGAAAGCTGTGTAAAGCCTCCAAGGACACCAGGCCCATTATTTTGATCATCTGGCTGTTGTCAAAAATCAAATACAGGGACTTCCCTGGCAGCTCAGTGGTTAAGAATCCACACTTCCATTACAGGGGGCATGGGTTCGATCTCTGGTTGGGGAACTAAGATCCTGCATGCCACTCAATGAGGCCAAAAAATAAATGAAAATAATTTTTTTTAAAGTCCATCTTGGGAGTTCCCTGGTGGTTAGGACTCCGTGCTTTTACAGCCAGGTGCCTGGGTTCAGTACCCAGTTGGAGAACTAAGATCCCATGAGCTTCATAGTGTGGCCAAAAAAAAAAAAAAATACATCTTAAAACCCCCAACCAAAGTTTCCAAATTAACCTTGCACAAACTATGCAAACCCTTGCCGAAGCTTGCCAAGAGCTACGCACAGTGGTTCCACTGCTAGTCATTTGGGCTCTTGAGTCTCTGAGCAAACACTGGTCATCTGATCAGCTCTTCCAGGTTTGTTAAACAATCAGTCATGTTACTTTGCAGTCACACCTTGTGGGGAAGGTGTGACTTATGGGGAATTGCTTGTGGGGAAGCAATTTCCGAGAAAGAAGAGGTTTCTTCCAAGAAAGAAAAAACACCATGGAGCCCGGTGTTCTTCAGTACGGATGCCAGAGACCCAACTCCAGACCTGCTGGGTCATATTCTCTGGGACTAAGGCCCAAAAGTATGCACGCATGCACCTTGGCTTGCTTTAAATAAATTTCCATTAGTCATGCTAATTCATTGCCCTCAGAAAGAAGAAAAAATTCAGCTGCTGCTACTAGATTATAGAGGGCTAACAGGCCCAGAGAGGGTAGAAGTCTCTCCCAAAGTCTCTCCCACAGTCACAAAGTAATGAGACTGGGACCCCTGCTGCATTGTATCACTGAGTCTTTTATACTAAATGTCATAAAGGAAAAGTCAGAAACAACCATAAAATCAAGGAGCTAGAACTGAGTTTCTGACTTCATTCTGCCCTGCCTGTCTTTGCTTTGGGGAGTGGTCAGAAGCTGACTCAATGGAAAAGACTGATGCTGGGGAAGATTGAGGGCTGGAGAAGGGGGTGACAGGATAAGATGGCTGGATGTCATCATTGACTCAGTGGACATGATTTTGAGCAAACTCCAGGAGATGGTGAAGGCCAGGGAAGCCTGGTGTGCTGCAGTCCATGAGGTTGCACTGCAAAGAGTCAGACAGGACTGAGTGACTGAACAGCAGGGAGGACCTACGGTGAGTGACCAGTGGTGTTTTTCGCCCCTGTCGGCTGTGGGCGGAATCTGGAAGTGCTGCCACCTACTGGCAAGGACCTGAGCCCTGGACTGGAAGCTGCCCTAGGTTTGCATCCTGCCTCTACCATTTCTGAGCTGTGTGGACACGACACTTCCCCCCTTGGGATTCTCTGTTTTCTTCTGTCTTCTGTAGGCGTCACGTTGCCCACCTCTCACTGGTGTAGTAATTAGAGAGCAGCAGTGGCTGGTGTGGAGTGGGAGAGATGCCAATGAGGATTCATTTTTAAAAAGCAAAGGCTCTTGGAGGAGCCTTCAGGGAGTCTCATTTGATTATTTCAATGTGGTATCCAGAGCCTCCTGCCCTGGGGCAGACTCTAAAACGTGCTTTTCTAGGATACTATATGATGCCAGCTTCTTAACTGCCTCCCATCTTGGGCTAAAAGATGTCCTTTGAGGACAGAGCCTGTATCTGCATCCACATGTGGGGCTGGCAGGGAGAAGGTGGCTCAAGTAGAGTCTGAGAGGGCCCAGAGCCAGGCCCCAGAGTGTGAGTTTCAGGCTGGCCAGTTCCCTTGTGGGAGATGAGTTTACTCTTCCTTTTCCCTGCCTCTTCCCCATCTCCCTCCCCGACTCTGCCACTGGCCCAGGTGTCCAGCCAGAGGAAGAGAAACTGCCAGGAAGGAGTATTGAGAAGGAGCTCAGACAGTGGAGGTCAAATTAGGGAACTTTTAAATTCCTTCCCAACCTGAGCATCTAAAATTTCATTTCTTCATCTTCTACCTTTGAGGGGTCTGGGGAGGGGAAGACCTGGGCCTCACCTGCAGCCACGCCCTCGGAAGGAACCATGTTCATCAAATGGAGCACCTGCTTTGCCCTGTGGGCCCCCTTCCCGGCCCAGTCTAGATTCACGATCACACCTTAGGCTGTGAGTCACCCTGAAGCCCCCCAGGTGAGGGAAGTGAAGTAGACACACCTGCGGTGGGGGCAGGGACGGGGCGGGGCTGCCGGGAGAACCCAGGAAGAGTCCAAAAGACGGTGGTAACTCCTGTGCCCAAATTGCCCTGGAGTGTTTGGCCTCCCAGACTTGCTTCCTCCTTCACCCCAGAGGCCTGTCTGTCTGAGTTAACATCTTAATGCCAAGAAGAAATCTCCGGTAGTGAAACTCTGTCTTGTTCATCAGTCTCCCCCAAGTCCCCAGCAGGGTCAGCCTCCAGAAGGGGATCAGTGAATGGGGTGAGCTGGGCTTTTACAGGGAACCAAAGGCAGTTCTTTAGAAACAAGTTAACTGGGCCACAGGTGTCTCTCTGAAACTACAGGAAGGGGCAGGACTGGTTCTGCAGGGCCGTTTTAGCTCCAGGAACAGAGGAAACCCTTGTGCTTTCCATCTGAAGAGGTGGTTTAAGCCCACGTGTTCTAGTCCCAGATTGTGGCTGAATTCCTTTGTGACCAATTTTTGGGCTCCGTGGTTTCTATTTCTGGGTGACTCCTGCAGACCATTAGAGCTCATCTGTGGGGGAGGAATAAGCTTCAGCATCTCCTGGTCAGGCCTGTGTCTCCCTCTGTCTCTGGCAGCAGGAGGAGAAAGTGCATAAAGAGGGCATTTCCCAGCCAGTAACATACTTAGCTTCTTAGAACCTCAGGAGTCTTCACCTAGGGGATAGAGGTGGTTATGAAGCATCAGTTCAAGTGTCAGGGCCCCTCCTCCCAGTGTCTCGTGGGCCTGAGCTCACAGTCATAACAACTCATGTTACTGATTTGGGTTGTTTCAGAGTCAACAGTTGACTTCTCTGTACCTCCCATCGTGAAGCTGGAAAACGGAAGCTCCACAAACATCAGCATCTCCCTCCCGTAAGTTTCCCAGGCCCAGCTCTGTCCTCAGCCCAGCCCTTTTGCCCCACAGCTGGGTCAGGGCTGACCCCTGCTCACTATATTCATATTTTAAGTGTGATGCCCTTGCCTCTTCACATTAAGACAAGCCAGGGAAAGACAGCGGCCCTGGGCTGCAGATTGAGGTCCCAAGGTCTCTCTCTCCCCCCAACAACTGATGAAACCTTGTTTCTGGTGGGAGAAGGAAGACACATGAGCCTTTTTCTTAGCTCCTTGAGTGACCAGCTGTTGACTGAACTTCAAAGCGGTCCTTTGCAAGGCTCTAAATATTTGAAGAGAGTCCTGAAGATTGCTAGTGGAGGTGATGGAATTCCAGTTGAGCTATTTCAGATCCTAAAAGATGATGCTGTGGAAGTGCTATACTCAATATGCCAGCAAATCTGGAAAACTCAGCAGTGGCCACAGGATTGGAAAAGGTCAGTTTTCATTCCAATCCCAAAGAAAGGCAATGCCAAAGAATGTTCAAACTGCTGCACAATTGCACTCATTTCACACGCTAGTAAAGCAATGCTCAAAATTCTCCCAAGACAGGCTTCAACAGTATGTGAACCATGAACTTCCAGATGTTCAAGCTGGATTTAGAAAAAGGCAGAGGATCCAGAGATCAAGTTGCCAACATCTGTTGGATACCTGAAAAAGCAAGAGAGTTCCAGAAAAACATCTACTTCTGCATTATTGACTATGCCAAAACCTTTGATTGTGTGGATCACAACAAACTCTGAAAAATTCTTAAAAAGATGAAAATACCAGACCGCCTGACCTGCCTCCTGAGAAATCTTGAGGTCAGGAAGCAACAGTTAGAACTGGACATGGAGCAACAAATTGACTCCAAATCGGGAAAGGAGTATGTCAAGGCTGTATATTGTCACCCTGTTTATTTAACTTACATGCAAAGTACATCATGTGAAATGCCAGGTTGGATGAAACACAAAATGGGATCAAGATTGCCGGAAGAAATATCAGTAACCTCAGATATGCAAATGGCACCTTATGGCAGAAAGTGAAGAAGAATTAAAGGGCCTCTTGATGAAAGTGAAAGAGGAGAATGAAAATGTTGGCTTAAAACTCAACATTCAGAAAATTAAATCATGGCATTCAGTCCCATCACTTTATGGCAAATAGATGGGGAAACAATAGAAACAGTGACAGACTTTATTTTCTTGGGCTCCAAAATCACTGCAGATGGTGACTGCAGCCATGAAATTAAAAGATGCTTGCTCCTTGGAAGAAAAGCTATGACCAACCTAGACAGCACATTAAAAAGCAGAGACATTACTTTGCTAACAAAGGTCCATCTAGTCAAAGCTATTGTTTTTCCAGTAGTCATGTATGGATGTGAGAGTTGGACTATAAAGAAAGCTGAGCACCAAAGAATTGATGCTTTTGAACTGTGGTGTTGGAGAAGACTCTTGAGAAAGAGTCCCTTGGATTGCAAGGAGATTCAACCAGTCAATCCTAAAGGAAATCAGTCCTGAATATTCATTGGAAGGACTGATGCTGAAGTTGAAACTCCAATACTTTGGCCACCTGATGCAAAGAACTGACTCATTAGAAAAGATACTGATGCTGGGAAAGATTGAAGGTGGGAGGACAAGGGATGACAGAGGATGAGGTGGTTGGATGGCATCACCTACTCGATGGACATAAGTTTGAGTAAGCTCCAGGAGTTGCTGATGGACAGGGAGGCCTGGTATGCTGCAGTCCATGGGGTCTCAAAGAGTTGGACATGACTGAGTGACTGAACTGACTGACTGGATGTTGGGAGAAGGAGCTGAGTCACTTGGCAGCACTCTCTGAGATGACAGCCTGCTCCCTTGGGTGAATCCCACTGTGCAGTGCTCCCAGTCAGCCTTATCTGAGAGTCTCTCCAGCTGCCCTCTGCTGGTTCCCGCACAAGGGTGCCCACCTAGTCCAGATTGTGCCAGAGAACCCACCTCCTCCTTACCCTTCCCTGCTTTCCCCAGCTTGTGCCTCCCAGCCATGAGGATGCCCCGAGATGAAGATCTGGAACCCTAGTTGTTGTTGTTTTTCTTCTTTACCCTTCTCCCTTTTCCTCACCTCTCCTAGGATGTCTGATCTTAAACCAGAGCTTTGGGACCAAGGCGTCCTAACAGACCTGCATCCCATCCCCAGATGCTGCCACTTCTGCACACTGACACCTTGTAAATACAACACATCATCCCCCTTAGCACAGAATCCTTGAGCAGCTTCCCACCCCCTTCCAGATTAACTCCAGGCCTTTAAGCCCAGACTTAAGCCCCACAGGCTGTTCCCACTCAGACATGTCTCACCACTTTCTGGGGACGCTGCCTGGCTCTTCTTGGAAGTCTTTCCCAGGTGAGCAAATGCCATGGTCCTGTCTGTCGGCCTCTGAATACCTCGTGTGACATTCACAGACTATTTCCCATTAGCTGTGTTCTCACTTGGGCAAAGGGACCCCACCTCTCAAGCCCCCAGGGCTAAGCACATAGCCCTAAGTCACCCTAATTGCCTGAGATATGCCAGGCCCACCACAAAATCCACAGGGCGGGTTGAGACCTCAAGGAGTCCAGCTTCTCAGCAGTAACCAGATTCTTGTCCTCCACAGGTGCCCTTTAAATGCAACCTTGGTGATCACTTTTGAAATCACATTTCGTTCAAAAAACGTTACTATCCTTCAGCTCCCTGATGAAGTAAGTAATGAATCTTAACAGAATGGGTAGAAAATGACCAGATAACAAACCACATTTTGACTAAGTGCTTGTGGAAGTAGGCCACCTTGTTTTTATACCGGGGGCTGCCCCTGACTTGTTATTCTAGAAATCTCTGATTTGGGGCTTTGCTAGTCTCTTTGGCAATGGATGTTTTATGCTATCAAGATGGAATTATTAAGATGATGGGAAAAAATATGAGGCAGAAATGATTCTGAGAATGTAGAAGAAATTCTTAAGATGGTTTTTTTTAAGACCTTGCTCCTCAAAGAGCATCCATGGATCAGCAGCATTGTCTCTGCTCTAAAATTTTTTTTTAATTTTATTTTTAATGGAAGTATAGGTGATTTACAGTGTTAGTTTCAGGTATATGTACAGCAAAGTGATTGTTATATATACACACAAAGATATATTCTCTTATATATATTCTTTTTCGGATCCTTTTCCCTTATAGGTTATTACAAAATATTGAATATAGTTCCCTGTGTTATACAGTAGGCCCTGGTTGGTTATATATTTTATATATAATACAATACTGTGTATATGTTAATCCCAGACTCCTAATCTATCTTTCCCCCTTAAAACCTTTTAGAAATGCCCCATCACAGACCTACTGATTAAAAATCTGCATATGAGTAAGAGTCCCCAGGTGATTTGAGTCCACATTAAAATTTGCAAAGCTCCCTTCTGGGATTTCATTGGTTGAGTGTCTGGAAAAACCAGTGCCAGAGGCTGTCTGGCATAATAATAATAACTATTTATAGCCTTTATACATTAATCTTTTAATAAACACTGCTTCCACCTTATGGAGGATTTGAGCCAATTACCAGTCAACTTAATTTAAAGAAAAAAAATCAGTAGGGAGGGAAAAAAAAACAGATGAGAGATAAACACAGGAAAGAAGATAAACACAGGAATGAAGCAGTAGCCCTGAGGCTCAGCAGGAGGCCCTGAGTGGTTGTAGAAATGGGCTGCACATCTGCTCTGAGCCCATGAGCAAGCCAACAGTATTGACACATGATCAGATACAGGGCAGATGCCTAGTTCCAGAAGGGACATGGTGGCCACTTAGAAATAGACAAACAACGTTGCCAGCAAAACCTGCTAAAAGCAAGAATGGATGAAGATAGGAAAATAAAAGAGCCAAGAGCAGTACACTTCGTGAAAATGAAGCTCACAGCACACTGGCCACAAATTGGATCCCAGGCTTTGCAGCAGCCACTTGCACCATTTCAATTGTCCTACCATAGCCCCCTGATTTCAGGGGTTACGAGCCGAAAGACATGTTCAAGGGTCCTGAAGAAGCCACTGCAGCCCAGTGAGCCACATCTCCATGGTGCCCCCGACATGGGTGGGAGGTGGGGCCAGGGCACAATCCAGGGAACAGAGAGATGGGAGTAGGGGGACATCCCACTCACTGCCTCACTCAGAATTCAAGAGCAGCAGGAGGCATGATGGGGAGGTCAGATACTGCAGGCAGGCCGAGCAGAGCTTTCGATGAAGATTGGACAGAAATGAGGGTAAAGGTGTTCTCCCTGCAGTGTCTGATGTGTTGCACCTCTTCTGGTTTGTCTCTTGGCAGCCCGCCTGGGCGTGGGGCAAACATCCCTCTGTGGATCTGTAAAAAGCCATCCACAGTAAAGGAAGTCGAGTTAATAGCAGTCATCGTAGGGTAGCAGTGATGGTAAACAGTTCACCACTTGCTGTGTCGGTGCCATAAGCTTTATGGACATCACGTCATTCAGAGCAACCCTGTAAGGTAGACTCTTGTGTTATTCCATTTTACAGATGAGCAAACTGAGATCAGAGCTCAAATAACTTGTCCAAAATAAAATATCTAGTGAGAGGAAGAGAGCCCTCCCACCTTCCCTCAGAAATAAGCCAGGGGAGGGCCCTTCTGCTCATAAAGTCTAACACTGGAGGAGGGGGAATTCCGGCTAGCTGATTGGCCCAATATTTCTCCCTCCTGTTAGGAAGCTCCTAGAAGGCAGAGGCTTGTGTGACCTGTCCCTCCATTCCCTAGCGAGTAGCTTGGAGCTGCATGTTCACTAAGGTCCCAATAACTATGGGGCTCTGGACCTGATTGAGTTTTCTAACAGGTCGTGGTGCCTCCCGGAACGACAAATACCTCTTTTCGAGTGACGTCTCAAAGTGTTGGACAAGTTACCGCTTATCTGCATGGAAATCACTCCAACCAGACCAGGTAGGTTGGCCTCCGCCGGTGTGGGCCCTAAAGGATGAGAAGGGAGCCGGTGCTGGCGCGAGGGGTTTCCTCCAGACACCCAGCCCCAGCTCATCCCGGTCCCGATGTCCTCTCTAGCCCAAGGATACGCTTCTTGGTGATCCACAGCAATGTCGTCAGCATCATCAACCAGGTGATCGGCTGGATCTACTTTGTGGCCTGGTCAGTCTCCTTCTACCCTCAGGTGATCACCAACTGGAGGCGGAAAAGGTAACCCACGGAGCTTTGCAAGCAGATTCACCTGGGGCCAGTAGGAAGAGCATTCCAATGAAGCTGTAGGCAGCCTGGGTTCTGACCTATCCCTCTGCTCTTCTGTCTTCCTACCCACCCCTGCCTTTTTAATTTTATTTTATTTATTTTGGTTGCACTGGGTCTTTGTTGCTGCACATGGGCTTCTCTCTGTTTGCGGCAAGTGGAAGCTACTCTATTTTAGTGCTCAGGCTTCTCATGTTGCTGAGCACAGGCTCTAGAACTGTCTTCAGCAGTTGTGGCACATGAGCTTAGTCACTCCTTGGCATGTGGAATCTTCCTGGACCAGGGATCGAATCCATGTCCCCTGTATTGGCCGGCAGATCCTCATCCACTGTACTACCAGGGAAGCCCCTGCCCTTTCTTTTGTTTTTTTTTTCCCATTTATTTCTATTAATTGGAGGCTAATTACTTTACAGTATTGTAGTGGTTTTTGCCATACATTGACATGAATCAGCCATGGATTTACATGTGTTCCCCATCCTGAACCCCCCTCCCATCTCCCTCCCCATCCCATCCCTCTGGGTCATCTCAGTGCTCCAGCCTTGAGCACTTGTCTCATGCATCCAACCTGGACTGGCGATCTGTTTCACACTTGATAATATACATGTTTCGATGCTATTCTCTCATTAGTGTATGTGTTGCCGAAGCGAGCATCCCTGCCCTTTCTTAAAAGGGGTCTGATGTGAAAGTTCTAAGAGCCCACGTAAGAGCTGCAGTGCTGGGCATTTGGTCTCTTGCCCAGTTCAGCCCCACTCTCTGAAAGCAACCAAATGGGGCTTCTCAGTTGAGATGGAGAAGGGGCTAGGTAGGGGGGTTCACCCACAGCTGCTGTGCTCCTGGTCCCTGCAGCCCTGGGGGAGTTCGTGTCAAGTTGAAGAAGAAAGTTGGCCCACTTTGATTTTAAAGACCCAGGCTTCAGGCATGAGGCCAACAAGGCACATGGGCCTCTGAGGGGCTGCTGAGCTGGGAGCCAGGGTGGGAGGCACTTCGTCTCTGCAGGAGGCCTCCAGACAGTCCCAGGAGGAGGAGGGGGTCAGATGGCATGGGGTGGGCGTGGAGAGGGACTGAGGACTGTGCTCTCCTTGGGGAGCCAGGCCCTCCTCCCGAGGTGCTAGGAGCTCTGTGCCCTCCAGGCCCCAGCGGCACCCAGTCTCACCCCCCACCCTGCTTTGTCTCCCTACTCCTCTCCCCCAGTGTCGTGGGTCTGAGCTTCGACTTTGTGGCCCTCAACCTGATGGGGTTCGTGGCCTACAGCGTGTTCAACATCGGCCTCTTCTGGGTATCCTCCATCAAGGTACAGCCCTGCCCGCCCCCGCAGCCCCACCAAGCTGGCCGGTGGCCAGGCTGCCCCTCACCCCCCAGCTTCTCCCCACCCCCACCCAGGAGCAGTTTCTTCTCAAATACCGCAACGGCGTGAACCCCGTGGACAGTAATGATGTCTTCTTCAGCCTGCACGCGGTCGCCCTCACCCTGGTCATCATAGCACAATGCCTCCTGTATGAGGTGAGCCGCGACCCCGGCCCCTGCTGCAGCCTGTGCCGCCCAGGCCCCCACCTGCCCTTTTCCACAAGACACGGAAGCCCCCAGAAGGGAAATGTGTCCATCCACTCACATCTGCTTCCTGGGTCATAGACCAGACCCCATGCTGGGCCCTGTGAGCCCAAACCCTCGGGCGCCCCCAGGTCTGCGGTGAGGGACACAGAGGGAGGCAGTGACGACCCAGCAGGCTGAGAGCTGAGCAGGCAGGGAGAACACGGGCAGTTTGTGGGCCCCACGACTCAGCAGGGAGGAGGGGGGACAGAGGGCACTGAATTGTGGTCCATGGGATGAATAATGTTCCGTGGTGACGGGGAAGAGGGCCAGGGTGGACCACCTGTGCAGGGGGACAGACCTGTGAAGCCCAGGGTGCAGCTAGAGGAACCGTGAGCAGGTGGGTGTGGCCAGGATGGCCGTGGAGGGAGCAGGAGGGGGGCCCTGGAGGGCCAAGCTGGGAGCCTGGGCACAGCTATGTCGCTGGAGGACCACCATCCACTGTCTCAGCAGGGAAGAACGGTGTTAGTGCGTGTTTCAGGGCATCGTTGATGTCACTGTTCTCTTTCACTGCCCTGTGGGTATACCACTTCCCCTGGGGAGTTCTCTTCCCACCTGCAAGGTCAGCCAGGGTTGCTCGGCCCCGACCTTCACGAACCTTCTGGATTTTTTTACCCTTTGCTGAGAAAGTTATATGAGGGAGGCCTGCTTTGGGGAATGGTACACAGGTGGAGGAGAGATTCCAGAGTTGAGCAGGCTCCCTCGGGTGGCCGAGGGAGCCTGGGCTGGGGTGAAGTGCCAGGCCTCCAACATGATGAGGGCCAGGTCCTTGCATCCCTCACTGCTGGTGGGTTCTGAGAGGGACCCACTTCTGCAGCATGCAAGCAAGAAGCAAAAGGGCTCTGCTAAGTCCAAGAAGGATGGAACCAGAGGCTCTGATAGTGACAAGGTGTGGGTGGTACTGGGCTCTCCGCACCCCACCCCCACCCCACCCATGTCCCTCCCTTCCCCCCCGCCCTGCTTCTGATCCCCAGCGAGGCAACCAGCGTGTGTCCTGGCCAGCCATCAGCTTCCTGGTCCTCTCCTGGCTCTTCACGCTCATCGCCCTGATCATGGCTGCGGTCGGGGCAACCACCTGGCTGCAGTTTCTCTTCTGCTTCTCCTACATCAAGCTGGCAGTGACGCTGGTCAAGTATTTTCCACAGGTACCTCCGAGGTCTGCCTGCTGTTAGCATGAGAGGGACACGGATCTCTTGGGGGCAGCTTCTGACTGGGGCGAGGAGATATGGGTTGGAAAGCTACTAGGAGGAGGCCAGCGAGCCCAGTAGGAGTGGGACATCACACCAAGCCAGCTGTGACCTCTACCTGCTCTTTCCCGGGCCCAGGAATCCCATGGAGAAGTTGGTGGCACTTCTCTGACTCACGCTCAGCTCTGAGAGTCAGGGGTCATGTAGATCACTCTCGTCTCTCTCCTTTGCCACCTTTCTAATGACTTCAATCTTGCCCGCCACCCTACCACCGCTGCCCATGACCATCAACTGATGTCCCTGACAAGCCACAGCAGGATACTGGGGAGATGACCTGGGAGGAGGCAGCCCACCAGCACCCAGGGTCCTCCCTGTGGGCCCTCACACCCTCCCTCGAGTGCTCAAGACAGAGTCAGGGACTGAGAGTCACACACAGCTTCCGCCACAGCCAGAATGGCCTAGGACAAGTTCAGATATGAAAGAACTGACAACCACAGGCTCTACTCATGAATCTGGGGCCTCATTTAACTCGCTTCCCCAGCACAGGGAACCTTTTGTTCCAGGGACTCAAGAAGGAGAACGTTTTGGCCAGAGTCAGGGCCAGTCCCCTGGAGGGCATGGAAACAGAGCCATACCCTTAAGGATCAGCAGGACTCAGTTCCATGAACCAGGGAGGAGGGGCCACTCCGGGCCAGTGCATTCTGCACAAAGGCACTGTCGGAGGAGGCCCTGCTGGTGGAGCAGTGTGAAGCTAGGAAGGTGGGATCGGGGCCCAGGGGGCTTGGGAAGGAGGCTTCAGATTAGGGGAAGGGCCTGGGGGAAGTAGGGCCTCAGTCCTGAGTGTGGGAAGGCTTGGGCCTGGGAAACCTGGGAGGCAGGAGCCTACGTTGGAGATGTCTGGGACCATCCAGGACTGGAGAGGTGGCAGCAAGCATGAAAGTTAGTGGGAGAGGCCAAGAAGGGGGCCTGACAGGTGGCTGCTGGGAGAAGACCTGGAAGAGGAGTGATGTCCAAGTGGACTGGACCTGAGAAGCCCAAGGTGGAGGCCCTAGAGCCTTAGCAGGGCTGGGGAAGGAGTGAAGTTCACGCTATAGGTGGGAAAACTAAGGCTAGGAGAATTCAAGTCACTCTCCCAAGGTAACACAGCTCCCATGGTGGAGCTGGGATTTCAAACTAGGTCATCTGAACTCCCAGGCTGTGTTCATAAGCCCAACATGAAGTCCAGGCTGAGTTTGGGGAGAATCTCCATTTGAAGGTGAGAAGAAACAAATCAGAGTTGCCTGAAAGCCAGGATATACAGAAAGATGAAGATGGAGAGAGAGAGCATCCACACACACCCCTCTCCTTCCCCCCCCATCCCCCTGGCTGGAGTGGGGAGTTTGGGAGGGGGAGAGGAGAGCTCTGTCTGCTTGGCTCACAGAGGAGACTCCAGGACCCGCCCAGACTGTGCCTGCAGCTCCGAGTTCAAAGGTCATTGTGTTTTGGGGGCTGAGGTCCAAACAGGAGTGGGAGGCATGAGAGCCACTCTTGTTTGGACATAGTCACAAGGTGCAGGAGGCCGCCCCTCAGCCCCCTCACTGCCCTCTGTCTGGCCCAGGCCTACATGAACTTTCACTACAAAAGCACCGAGGGCTGGAGCATTGGCAACGTGCTTCTGGACTTCACTGGGGGCAGCTTCAGCCTCCTCCAGATGTTCCTGCAGTCCTACAACAACGGTGAGTCAGCCAGCAGGCTGCCGCCCACCTGGATGGCTGGAGGTGCCGCGGTGGGGGCGGGGCTTCCTGGAAACCACCCCTCCCCCACTCTGGAATCCTAGCCAGTCCCGGGCTCCTGGGTGAGGTTCAGTGAGGGGGCATTTCTAAATTTACTTGGCTGTCCATTTGTGGCCTTCCCAGGTGGGGCAATAATAAAATATCAGCCCGCACTGTAGGAGACCTGGGTTTGATCCCTGGGTGGGGACGATCCCCTGGAGGAGGAAATGACCACCCACTCCAGTATTCTTGCCTGGGAAATCCCATGGACAGAGAGAGGAGCCTGGCAAGACTGCAGTCCATGGTGTCGCAAGAGAGTCGGACACAACTGGGCACATAGCATGGTGTGTGATCTTAGTTCCCTAACCAGGGGTTGAACCCACATTCCCTGCATTGGAAGGTGGATTCTTAATCACTGGACTGACCGGGGAAGTCCCTTGCCTAGGGGATTTGGCAGCTAGAGGATTTGTGGTTTCCTGGGCAGAGGAGGGAACCCCCACTCCACCATGGAGCCCCGCGTGCTGTTTGAGCAGCAGCCAACCTAAAACCACAACCCATCCCATCCCCTCTGGCTGTTTACAGACCAGTGGACACTGATCTTCGGAGACCCAACCAAATTTGGCCTCGGCATCTTCTCCATCATCTTCGATGTTGTCTTCTTTATCCAGCACTTCTGCTTGTACAGAAAGAAACCAGGGTATGACCAGCTCAACTAGCTCCCCGGGAACCAGTGGAAAGAGCCCAGGCCCAGGCCCTGGTGGGGAAGTTTCCTTCAGGAAGGCTGGAGAAGCGATCTGGAGAGCTGGGCTGGCTCCATGCGGAGAAGCACTCTCTTCCTCAAGGCCAGATGCCTTAAACTTGAACCAGCCTGCCTTCATCCTGGACTCTCCCAGGCCAGGGAGCACCCTCCCTCTGGGATAGGCACCTAGACTGTGTGCAGAGATTTACAGCTGGCGGCCCCTCCTGGTCTCCCCAGAGGTCTGTTGCCCCGGGCCTTTCCGGTCAGGCACCTGGCCCTCCTGCATCTTGATGCTGCATCTCTGTTTTCTTTAAGGCTTCAGGCAGCACACAGGGCTTCTGGCAGCCGTCCCAGGCAGGACTGAACACTGAGCTTGGAGCTGAAGGCCTTGCCCCACCACCCAAGCAACCAGTGTTTCTGGGAGCGGCTTGAAGGACTGACCTGGCAGCTGGGAGAGTCAAGGGAGCCTTGCTGCCACTGCTGTGTTCAGAGACAGAGCAGCCGGGTGTTGTGCCCGATAGACCCGGAGATGCTGGTGTTGGTGGCAGAGGGGCTAGGACTTTGGGGTTAGGCCTTGGGGCGCCTCCTCTGAAGGCTGCGTTCTCTGAGCACTCACTGTGCGGACACCCACCCTACATCCAGGTGGCCCCAGCCAGGCTCTTGTAAAGAACCAGTATTTCCAAACCTTGAGGTGCCCAACAGGTTGGTTCGGAACCGAGCTCATATCCAGCTCTCTCCGGATCTTTATCACACTAATGAGCCATTTGGAATTTTTCAGAGGGATGCTTTGGAAGTGAGTGGCTTACTTTCTTCTGCCTCTGCCTACCTCCACTTTCCCATATTCAGGCCCCACACGCGCTCCTTACCAAGTTTGGAGGACAGGACACATACATACACACATAGACACACACCAGTCTGTGCCTTAGAGGCATGTTAGACCTGCCAAGTGGTGAGAGCAGCCCCCTTCCCTCACTTTCCCAGACTCCGACCTGAGACTCACCAACTTGTGGCTGTTCCAGAGCCTCAGAGGACTTGAGACCACCTCACACACTCCTTGTGGGCCCCTCCTGACCCCAGAGCCTCTCCCTTCCCACCCCAAGCAGTCCTGCCTGTGGCAGGAGGGGAGGTGGATGTGCCTTGTCCATGCCTCAAGCTTGTCGATCCATGAGATGAATGAGGGGCTTCTGTCGTCAATTAAACCTGGTTCGTTTCCTCTCTGCACACTGAGCATTTGCCAGATGCAGGAGGCAGGTGTGTTGGCTTCTGAACCAAGTCCTTAGGGCTCAGGGAGACGGCCTGTCATTCCACTGCACAGAAACGTGTGGCATTTCGAAGTTCACCGATCCCGAAATGGCTGTGTGCTAACCTGGTGTGTCACCGGGGAGCCCTGCTGGGTGGCACTGTTGGATGCTCAGGGCCAGGCTGGTCCCAGAGGGACCATCTGCATGACCAAGGGCGTGGCAGTCCAGCTGTGTGGCCATAAGCAAGGGCTGGATGCGTTCTTTACGGGTATGTGGGAGAAGGGGCAGGGGAGGGGGGTGATAAATCTTCCAGATTCTTCCTCTAGCCTGCCATACTAAGTATCAAGGAATTTAGGAACTTGTTTCTCTAAAGCAGAAAGTGCAGCCTGACCAAGCCCACATGCCTGATTTATTTGGGCCACCCAGCGTGTGGTTGGGTAACACACTTTAAAGATGGGAGATTGCAAAAATCTGACTTGCCTGGGCTAGGTGGGTCCATGAGTGGCGGCAACTCCCGGAGCCAGTATTGCAACCAGTCCTGGGCCAGGCAGAGGGCAGAGTGCCCCCCAGCTCACTCCCATCCCATCAAACCACAGCCTGTGTCCCTGGCATGGATAAAATGAGTTCTCTAATGTCTTATGGGATACGTGTCTGTCCTTGGTATCCATGAGACCCCTTCCCAATGAGAGCTGAGGCTAGGTTACACAAGGGTAGTGGGGGTCTCCCTGGTCCAGTCCAGTGAAGGGACTCTCAGACATTCCCACAGAGCAGCCCTGGCCCAGCACAGCATCAGTGGGTTTGGGAACAGATGGGCTTCGTCCATGGCCAAAGCCCTCTGCCAGTTCACCAAGTAGCCCTCCCCGCTGTCTCAGCAAAGACCCCTGATGAATGAATTCCAGCACTGTTTATTGGGCACAGGATGGGGGCAGCTTCCCACTGCCCCATTTCCACAGTAACCAGAGTCAGGCCAGTGCCCTCACTAAGAGTAGCTCCCAGGTGTGAATTAGTAAGCTTAAATTCCAAAGTTGAACTGGCACCTCTAAAGAGTGAGATAAAAAACACTTTGTATCAAAGCTGTGATTAAAAAAATATAAAAGTTAAACCCACAGGCATAGAGAAAAATGGCAATCCTGAAAACTGCCCTGAAATGTTACCCTCGTCTAAATCCTGTAAGCAGGTGAACCCTGGGGGAGGCCAGCGCCCCTTGGGGAGTGGAGGTGAAATGGGGTGACTTATGAGTCTGCGTGGCTTCCATCCAGGCAGACCTTCGTAGTGTCTCTGGCAGTGAATCGAGTCCCCTCTAAGGAAGGCAGGGGAAAGCATGGGGCACAGACATTGCGGAGCTGAGAAACGGGGGCAGGGCCAAGCCCTGTGCGTCTCAGCTACGAGGTGCTATCAGGAAGTGGGGTCCCTGATGGCCTGGGCACACTGTGGCCAGGCAGCAGGGGCTGAGGGCCGAGACTGGTCACTGCAGACTGACTGTGACTCGGCTCCAGGCCCTGTTACCAGTCCTCAGCATCCAAGGGGAAGAGATGGTCCCAGAGCCTTGGGCCAGTGGTGGGAGAGGGGAGCAGGCCGGGCCAGGGATCCGCTCTTGCCCTTCTGAGCAGGGATCCAGCAATGAGCAGAAGCCAGGACGAGAGACAGACAGAGCATGGAAGTGGTGTCACTGTACAAAGGGCGGCCAGGCTCGAGTCAGGGACCCTGGCAGCTGCTAGGACAGCATGGACTGCTGCACGGCCTTCTGCAGCGACTGCCGCGTCACCAGCAGACGCACCACCTCCTCCGAGCGCTTGGTGAGCCGCTTCCGGGCCTGGTCGTGTGTGACCATGGTCATGTCCCAGCCGTTCACCTGGCCCAGGGAGAGAACACAGCCCGCTTCAGGTCACTGCCTTCTGGGATCTGAAAACAGGACGGGCTTTGGGGGGCCTGGGTCACCCAAGCTGATGTCCCTGGGCTGGGCACGTGCACACACACACACACAAGAGGGATTCAGCACAGGCTCCTGAACTACTTCGGTGCGTCTCCCAGGTGCCCAGGGAGATAGGCAGGGGCAGCCCCACCACCCCCGAGGGCTTTACACCCTCCAGCCCAAGCCTTGTTTTCCTCCTTCGGGACACTGGTTACCTGCATGATCTTGTCTCCGATCTGCAGCCCAGCAATTTCCGCAGGGCCTCCTTCGGATACCCGTGTGACGTAAATGCCCTGGGAAGAGGCAGCCCACGTCAATCCCTGGGGTCACTGGACTGGCCTCCCAGCCATAGAGCAAAGCCCAGCAGAGCATACTCCTAGCCATCTATCCCACACTCAGCCCGTGCTAAGACAGCCAAGGGGGAAGTAGGGCAGCCCCACAGATATTCCAACCCCTGCTGGCCACCTGGGCTCCATCTGAGCAGGCCTTCCTAGTGCTGGGAGGCCCACTCTCCCCCACCCCACCCCTACTTACTCCCACCAGATCATTTCTTGGGCCTTCCTTTTTTTTTTCCTTGGACCTTCTTAAGAGAGAACCATTTGAGAGAGATGAGGTCTGCTCCTTCCGCAAAGGCCCAGGAAGCAAAGAGCCCACTGTCTCAGGCCTCTGTGCCCCACAGAGAGGTCCCCAGATCCTAGTCCAGCTCACCTTGTCCGTCTTATCTTCTGAGAAAGGGTTCTGGGAGGGATCCTGGTCAATTCCACCTCCAATGCTGAAGCCCAGAATTAAGTTCTCACCTTGACGCAACTTGTGAATTTCAACTCTTTGCTGGCAAAGATGAAAAAAACGAGTTGGGGATGAGTGGGTATGGAGAGCAAATGGGGTCTGTGACCCCTGCAGCAGCCTCAGGCGGCTGGGTAGGCTCGGAGCCATGCCCTGGGGGCAGGACCCAGGGCCTCTTGCAGGAATCTAGCTGGTCACCAGGCTGGGAGGTTGAGACTCAGAACTCAGACACACCAGTCCACCCCCACAACCCTCTGTCCTAACCTCTCCCAGCTTCCTCTGCCTCAGGCACCAGCCTTCCTCACACGTGTTAAGCCCCTGCCTGGCCCAAAAGCCGGGCTGCCGTGGCTGCTCTGGATGGGCTCCTGTGTCCTAAGGGAGGGACCACACAGGGCAGGAGTGGTCAGGCCCTGAAAAAAAAAATGCAGGCACCTGCCTGAGCCAGTTCAGATTGCTGAGCCAGCCCTGTCCAGGGCAAGCCAGGAGATGCTCGGGAAAAGCAGAGACTGGACTTGCACAGAAAGGAGGAAGGGTTGTCCTGGCCAAAGGAACAGTAGCAGAGGCTTGAAGGTGCTGTGGATACATGTCCACGAGACCAGAGTGTACAGTGCAGGACTGGAACTGGGAGGTGAAACGAGGCTGAGCCCAGATCAAGAAGGCTGAGGAGGACAGGAGGGAGGGGGCATCGCCCTAAGCCTCAGGCCCTGACTTGTGCAGTGCAGGAGGCAGAGGAGGGATCTAGAGCTCTCCCACCATACTCTAAGGTTGGGAGTTCCCATCTGTGCCAAGCTTCTTTCAAAGTCCTCAGCAGGCACCTCCGGTCACCAGATGCTGGAAGCCAAACCAGACAGCCCCACCTCCAAAGTTGAGTCTTAACAGAAAGAGAAAAAAACCAAAGCAAAAGGTGACTGGATCTGGACCAGAGGGGCTTCACGAGGGAGGTACCATTTGCACCAGGCCTTGGGACTGACCAGGACTTTGGCCACCTGATCTTGATTCTGGGCCCACTGGAGCTCTTAGGAGTTGGGGAGGGCTGGGTGATGATAGATCATAGTCAGATTTGATGCTAGAACAACCACTCAGGCAGAAGGAGAACAGTTGTCTCACCAAGGTGGGATATGGAGGCCAGGGGACGTAAGCCACTAAGAAAGTGAGATCCACAGATTCCAGGGACTTCGCTGGTGGCCCAGTAGTTAAAACTCCTCACTCTCAATGCAGGGGGTCCAGGTTTGATACCTGGTCAGGAAACTAGATCCTGCAGGTCACAACTAAGAGCCCACATGTTGCAACTAAGACCAGGCACAGCCAAATTTAAAATAAAATGAAAAACAGACTCCAGTCTACTTGTGGCAGAAAAGCATCAAGGGAAGCACCGGGCTGGCCACCTGGCCTGGCTGAACACAACCACCTCCCAGATGGGGACCCCAGAGGGGAAGGAGCATGTTGAGCTGGAGAGCCAGGAGCACTCCAGGCAGCAGTCCAGAAAGCAGACTAGCCTATGAAGCCGGAGTTCAGAGGAGAAGCCAAAATGTTCACTACATAGGAGAGGGCACAGGGTAGGGAGGAGCTTCTTCCACCCCATCCTCGATCCAAGACACAAGAGGGAGAGGCCAGACCCCACCCACTGTGTTCAGACATGTTCCTAGTATGAGAAGAATTGGAAGGTCAAGGTCCTAAAGCTTTGAGGAAGGCCCGGGGACCAGCCATGATATGTGAGAGAGGGGTTGTAGGAAGCGTGACACCTGCAGCCCACTGGACCTACGCCCTCGTGCCCAAACGTGTGCGCTCCTCCGGGCCCGCCTCCACCTCCTCTGACAAAATACCTTTGCACACCTTTGACAAACTCCAAGGTCAGAAAAAAGTACAGGCTCTAAGACTGGGAGATAAGGTACTGTCACTGATTTGCTGGGCGAGGTCAGGCAGGTTACTGCCCCTCTCTGGTTCCCCACCTGCACCCATTTTTTTTTTTTTTTTTTTTTTTTTTTGCCAACTAAGGGGCAAACTTGACCCCTTCTCTTTAGGGCAGCTAAAGAGCTGGGAAAAGCAGGCTGGTGCAGCCAAGGTGAAGCTGAGGACTGCTGTCAACAGGTTCAGCCCAGGCTGGAGCTGGTGCTCTTAAGCTCACCCTCAAATGTCAGCTTTATCAGTGGCTCCCTGGTCACACCACCTGACTGCAGGAGTCCCCAGCACCGCCATCTGAGATACTGCAGCCAGTCCCAGGCCCCAGGGTTGGGACTTCCACCCAACCCGTTCCCTGCCCAGAAGGCATTTCTTCTCAGCGACCTGGTTCCTTTCTGAGGGCTTCTTTGCACAACTAGGCATGACCAGACTTCTCTCTAGGTCTCAGTTTCCCCACCTCAGCCACAGAGTGGGACCTGCAGGTCCCATTCGGCTGTGGCTTTAACATCTGGCTCTAATGTCCCCGCCTGCCTTTACCTATTCTAATAGTACTTGGCACCCGAGACAAGCCAAGGGAGGAGAGTAGGGTCTGAGCGGACCCCAAAGGGTCTCCTCAGGCCCCAGGTGCCAGCTAGGGGGCCTGGACTTTGCCCCCAAGGGCTGGGAATCCAGAGAAATTTCGATCAGGATCGAGCCCGTTGCATGAACCTTCACTCTGGCCCGGGCGGCGGTGGGTCAAGTAGGAAAGCCTGCACAGGAGGGGTGAGGGTCTGGCTGCTTCTCTGGCCCCGGCCACCTCCACCCCCAAGCCTCCCTCTGGGCGGCGGCGCCGGCTAGAGCGGAGGAAGCACTTCCTCATTCCAGAGGCTGCGACTCAGACGTCGGGGCCGGCGCCCGCCCCTCGCAGCTGCCCAGCTGGGGACACAGATCCAGGAAAGAGGCGCTTTCCTAGACTTCCACAGCCGGAGCCTTTCTCCACAATCTTCCCTGCCCCCGGCTGGCTGAGAAAAGTCCAACGCGGCGGCGGTAATACGCGGGGTCTGGCCTGGATTCTGGCTATTCAGGAGGTTTCTGGGTCCCAGGCACTTCTGTTGCATGGCTGGGGAAGACCGCGGCCCGGCTCAGGTAGAGTGGGAATCGGAGCTCTGGCTCCAAGTTTGCAAGAGCCCCGCTCAACGCTCTGTCAACCTGTTTGGGGTGTCAGTTTACCTATCTGCAAAGTGGGGGGAAGCTAAGACGAGGAGGAGCCCGCGCGAGCGCACTCACCACCACGGCGGTGACGGGCTGGCCCGGGACGTAGGACATCTCGACCCCAATCTGGTAGAAAAGTGTAGCTTAGAGAAGCCCTCAGCGAAAATATCCGCGGCCGCGCCCTCTCTCGGTTAACAAAGGCGGCCCAACCAGACCCGCCCCCTTATGAATAGTTATGAAGTCTCCGGCCAATCACCGGCCGGAGCGCTGTTCGGCTTTCGGAAGTCACGGCGTGTGCGCAGAAAATCAGGGAGCGGGTGGAGCGTACGCGGGGCTACCACTGCGCATGAGTCGGAAGGCTGGCACGGTCCAGGCGCCTGCGCAGCCTGGGCTGTCCCAGCATCCTCCAGCGCAAGATGGCGTCGCGGGGATCCATACCCGAGGCTTTCTGAGGGAACGTCGAGTGACCGCGTCCGCGGCTGGGTTCCAGGTAACTGAGCGAGTCTGGGCGGGAAATGTAGATGTACCGCCGGGACCCCCAGCTGTCAGCCTTCTCAGCGTCTTTCGATCGAGGGGTGCGGGGTCTCGGCGGCCCCAGGGGGAGGGGCGGCGTGAACCCAAACTCGCCATGCTCTGGGCGCCACTTGTAACTTGGTTCTCTCCACAGCCCCGCGTTGCTCCACGAGAAATCAGGCTGAGCCCGGGAGGGTGCGATGGCCGCTGTGGTGGCCAAGCGGGAAG
Source organism: Muntiacus reevesi (assembly GCF_963930625.1). Lineage (NCBI taxonomy): Eukaryota > Metazoa > Chordata > Mammalia > Artiodactyla > Cervidae > Muntiacus > Muntiacus reevesi. The sequence goes on along the minus strand of NC_089266.1, from coordinate 37,526,375 downwards.
GGCCGCCGTTCATCAGCGAGGCCGCTGTGCGGGGCAACGCCGCCGTCCTGGATTACTGCCGGACGTCGGTGTCGGCTCTGTCGGGGGCCACGGCCGGCATCCTCGGCCTCACCGGCCTCTACGGCTTCATCTTCTACCTGCTCGCCTCCATCTTGCTCTCCCTGCTTTTAATTCTCAAGGCGGGAAGGAGGTGGAACAAATATTTTAAGTCGCGAAGACCTCTCTTTACAGGGGGCCTCATCGGAGGCCTCTTCACCTACGTCCTGTTCTGGACATTTCTCTACGGCATGGTGCACGTCTACTGAAACGGGGGCAGGGATGACTTTTTTTAAAAAAACAGATCGGGAGGACTGTTGCCAGAAATTAACACCGGGTAGATTTACCTAGTTTTTAAATTGTTGGAATAGCTGCTTGTTCTGTAACGTTATAAATAATTTATATCTGAAGACGAAGAGCCTGTACACAGTTCTTCAGATTAAATGAAGCGTGAGACCCTTTGTGGAGTTTTTTTCCCTCCCTTGTCGCATAGCCCCTGGCTGTCAGGGGTACAGAATCCGGGAGAACTGGGACTGGGCCTTAGCTTTCTGTCTTGATTCTTTACATTTACGCATAGGCCACCCAGAGAGAGGATGAAGTGAAGTGAAGTCGCTCAGTCGTGTCCGACTCTTTGCGACCCTGTGGACTGTAGCCTACCAGGCTCCTCTGTCCATGGAATTTTCCAAGCAAGAGTACTGGAGTGGGTTGCCATTTTCTTCTCCAAGAGAGAGGATAGGAGGACCTAAACAAGGAGAGAACTTACCGTTAACATCCTGAGAACTAGTAACAGTGAATATTAAGTGTTGCCTACATGGACAGAGGAGCTGGTCAAGCTACAGTCCATGGGGTCTCAGAAGAATCGACTTAGCAACAACAAATATGCCAAGCATTGTACCTTGTACCTTTTACACTTGTTACTTTTTTACACTTGTTACTTTACACTTGTAATTCAGTTACCAGGTGCTGAGTTTCTCAGTCATGTACCACTCTTTGCAACCCCATGGGCTGTGGTCCACCAGGCTCCTCTATTCATGGAATTTTCCAGGCAAGAATAGTGAAGCAGGTTGCTGTTTCCTTCTCCAGGGGATCTTCCTGATGCAGGGGTCGAACCCAGGTCTCTTGCGACTCCTGCATTAGCAGGCAGATTCTTTATCACTGTGTGTGTTGCCTCCCTGTGGGGGAATCGTCACCGGAGTCTCCCACCCAATAGGTGGGGATGCTCTAACCACTGTACTCACAAGAACTGCTACCTGATAGCACAAATAGATTATAATAAGAACTCTGAAGAGAGTACAGAGGAGCCCCAAACCTAGTCCAGATTATTGCGGGGGGGTGGGGGGCGGAATTGGGTAGCTTCCTTGAAGAAACAGCATTACAATTGAGACTCAAAATTGTGAAGAAGGGGGTTACGTGCAAGAAAGTGCATGTGTGAGGGCAATTGGGAAGGAAGGACTTTGACCTGGGTCTGAAGTTAAGAGGCTATGAGGTAGGCCGCAGTGGGGAGTTCTGCTTTCAAACCAAACTTGGGTCCACCCATGCACAGTGCAGCTAATCTGCTGACACCGGGTAGCAGTGTTTATCACAGGCAAAAAGCAAGGAGACCAGGCAGCTAGTGCTCAAAAGGCCTAAAACTTTCAGCTTTCAGGGAGAGGTTTTTTTGAGATAGGGTGAAGGAGAAAGTTTCAGGATGTGTAATTAACTTGAGGACATTCTTCTGATTGGTTGCTCTTGAAGTGACCAGGAGTCGACACCATCAACCAAATGGTTCTAACCCATCTGGGGTCTGCGTGCTTGTGGGCAGCATGCAGTTAACCTCTCCCTGGTGAGGGTTCCAGTATCTGCTAAACAGCTCAAAAAACATGGCTCAAAATATTATTTATAGCCCCTGGGAAGGATCTGAAGGTCCTGGACTTAGTTATCATTGGCCTAACTATTGTTATTTTGTCTTCCTTGACGGTTTTCATTTCTTTCTGCATTTTCTCACTTCTCTGATTAATTCTTTGGAACTCAGGGAAGGCTCAGAGACAGAAGCTTCTACAGACAGGAGGCAGGTAGAGGACAGTCTGTCCTGCGAAGGCCACATAGGGTCTTGCTCAATGACAGTTTGACCTTTATACTAACATATGAAGGGGGAGCCTTTGAAAGTTTTAGTTAGAAGTGATGTGATCAGATTGGGACTTTAAGAAAAAGAATCAGTTTTTGATCAGAAGGGGATCTGAAAACTTGAAGCCAGGTCCCCTTTTACAGAAATAGGTGGCCTATGACCAACAGCGGAGGCACAGGCCTCCTGAATCCCATTTGGGTTCTGTACCAGATGCTTTCACATGAAGCTAAGAAGTGGCTGAGGCGATAGCTTTGCCTGCGTCTCCCAGTGACCACCTCTGAACTCTCAGTGGGGAGGGGTCGGTCCTGACACCGAGTAAGGGGGAAGCAGAGTGAGTCCTACTGGTGAGTAAATCAGTGATCTGATTTACTTAACCTTTCCTCTATTGCTGGGCAGGAAGATTGTTTGAGATGTTCACTTTTATAAAAAAATAAAAGTGCATGTCTGTATCATTTTGAGGAAGTTTAATCTACTAGAGCAGAAGCTAAAAACCTGATTCTAAATGCTAAGTACCAGTTTTATCAGTGCCTTCCTGGTCCTTTAATGTTAGCGCATTTAAGAAGTTTCCTTACTTTAATTTGAATTTCTTTGCAAAGACAGTAAGGAAGGTAATATGTTGCTCACTAAGTGTTTCTTATGTCTGCCTCTTTTGGTCATGTCTTTATGTTTTCCTCTAAAATATGGGATGTCTGTGAAAATATGAAAGATAAAAAAAGAGTACATTTAAAGTTAACACCTTTTTATTGTCTTGTAGCCAAATTAAAATGTGAGAGAATGCATGTATTGGGCAGGACCCAGAAAGTGCTTGCCATCCTCCCCACTTTAATTCTGTGAATGGGCCTAAGGGGAGAGAGCTGGAAGAAAGATGTCTTTTGTAGAGAGCATTCTTGACTCCCCTAGAGAATATGCTCTGAGGAAAGTTGTACCACTTGGGGAGGAGAGGGGCAGGTTGGAACCAAGTGGACCAGACATCCAAGATGCCTTTCCACGTGGGGTGATGTAAGGACTTCCCAGGGCACTCAGAGACACCTGGAGGAAGTCACAGTCTCCATTTATGACTGGTCCCCAGGGGGGCAGGTAGCCACTGAGAGAGGAACTGATGGAGTTGGGTTGGGGGGGGGGGGGGGGGGGGCACAGAAAGTCATCCATGACGGATCAGTCCTGATGACCCCGAGTCAGGAGTAAAGGGCACTCTGCTCTTTCCGTGGCCGGTCCCCATCATGTCACACTAATAGCACTTAATTTAAAACTTTCCTGTTGGCCAGCATCATGGTACTCCAAAGGCATGGAATAAGTCTGATTGTCAGGCAGATGGCTTTTAGGCCAAGGTTTGAACATAACCATAGACAATTCCTGTGATACTAAGATGTTAGCATGGACAGATCCTGAGAGGCTGGCATGGTCATCTTCCTGCGCCGAGGGAAAGGGGCTTTCCCAAGTTTGAAAAGTGCTCAGATTCCTGCTCCTCTTCTTTCCCCTTCAGAGTCAAGATTATGCGGCAGTGGGGGGGAGTGCGGGGGGGGGGGGGGGCGGAGAACTGTGCAAAAGCCAGGGAACTGGCTATATGTGACTATCCAGAAGCTGTGATGGGGGTCACTGGGCCATCTGTGCGTGGGGCCCCTGACATGTAGTGGGGAAGCCACCAGGAAGGTTTTGCTGGATTGAAGAAACAAGTCCTCTATGGCAGGAGGTTTAATGGGGTAACCCTTAAAAGTAATGCATACCCACTTATTGAAAGCGTCACAGAAGCTGCTCCAGGCACATTGTTCATCCAGTTCCTCGGTAAGTCCTCCTCATGTCTTTTCTGTGTGTGGTTCCCTGACCTGGATGCTCCTCATCACCTAGTTAGACTGCCACTAGCCTTTCAGATTTCAACTCACATGTCACTTCCTTGTGGAAATCTGGCCGCGCCTCACTGAGGACTCTCGAAGCATCCCATCCTGTTTGTAACTGATGTGTGACCCCCAGACACTGAGCGCCTGAGAGCAGGGGCCGTTTCTGTGCCGCTTGCCACTGTCATCAGCATTTAGACCAACACGTGACACAAGAGGTACTCAATATTTACTGACTGGATGAATAACTGTAGGGAGACATTTCCATTCCAATATAAAACAAATAGCACAACTGTCTGCAAATTATGTGGTTGCTGCCAAGCGATTCCAAAAACAGGTTAAATGAAACCAGACCAACTTCTAAGTGACTGGGACCCCTGCCCTTTGAACTCCCTTCCAGACATAAAAGTAACATGCTGTGTTATCAAATCCAAGGGTTTGCCTTAGAGAGGAAGGAGACATCACAGCAGATCACCTGCGTTTCTCTTCCTTGTCAGAGCAGCAGTTTGGGCTTAGTGACAGGTCGCCTGGCAGCCCAGGGGGAGGAGCTGCGTGTTTTCCAAGGGGTCCTGTTCTGGGGACCACGCCCCTCTGACTCTCTCCTCAAAGACCCCAGGGGAAGGGGGCTAAGTGCCCGCTCTGGGCAGAGGAGAGCCAGGGTGCTCACAGAGAGAATGCTCCCTGGAGGCAGGGCAGTCGCTCAGACAGCACCGGGGCTCGAGGGGGGACAGGCAGCGCCACAGGCCCTGGCCGCCCGGTGGTTCCAGCAACAGTGATGGAGCTCTAGGCCCTTCCCCTCACGCAGGGGCTTCTCAGCCCAGCACATTCCATCACATCCGACAGCAGAGACTTGGTCTGACTGCAGGCGGCAATGTTCGTTTCCTGAGTAACCCAGTGGATTCTCAGCAAGACAGGTGAGCCTCTTGGAATTGGTAGCACAGGTTTCCTCGGGGAATGGGTGGAAGAGAAGCTTTTCACTTCTGTTCCTCTGTACCTCTTAAGTTTTGAATCATTTACGTATGACCTACTCAAAATAGTTTGAATGAATTGAGCATAATGTCACTTTCACAGGGCAGGGAAAGAGGGAATCTGCTTGGTCTCGAGGTAACTTGAGTGTCAGTGTGACCTGAAAATTGACACCACCTGCCAAAGTGGGCCTTTTCAGAACCAGGCCTTGCATATCTCCTCAAGCACTGCTTCTCAAACTTTCACGTACACATGAATCACCTGGGAATCCTGTTGAAATGCAGGTTCTGATTTGGGGGGATGAGGGAGAAGAAGCCTGAGACTCCATTTCTAACAAGCACCTAGGTGATGCCAGTGCTGCAGATCCATGGACCACGAATTGAGTAGCAGTGCTTTACAGCGACTGAGGGAGGGGGTCAAGGACCAACTTACTTAAACTGTTTCCACTTGACATTGAGCACCATCCATCATCTCATTATCCCTTCAGATGGGGCCTTAGAGAGAGGAAGGGAAGCCAAGCAAGGAAACACAAGCTCCACAGAACAGCAAGAGCCCAACCACACAGGCAATCGCATCTCCTATCAGGATGAGACGCTGTCCCCAGGCTTCCCGAGGCTCTCCTCCCCTCATGGCCGGCTGCCTCCTCACAGGTCCAGCACTTTAGTCCTTTCCCAGTTGCCTTGTTGGCCACCTTTAAATTTCAGCCCTGGGGGCAAGGCCAAATGTCCACTTGGGTGTTGGCCAAGGTCTTTCTCTGAGGAGCCATCAATCACTCTGAGGATTTTAGAGCTAATGGTGCAGGTCTCAGCTAGTGGCTGGAGGCAGGCCAGAGTGTGGGGCCCAGCTGTCATGTCCGTCGGCTCTGAAGGGGATTAGATGAGTGCTCCCCTCTGAGGGCCGGGTCAGTGTCCCATTCAAGCATCTCTTGGACGGGCCCAGCCCACAGCCAGCATCAAAAACTGTTTACCACATGGATGAATGGGTAACTGAATGTGCTTTAGGGCCTCCTCTGCATGAGCCACTGTGCCCACTGGGAGGCCCCCCCTCCCCACACACACATAACAAGAAGCTTGTAGCAAGATCCCAAAGTTCAGGAGAGGTGCTGTCCCTGGAAGTCCAGTCCCATGTGGACGACGACGGGACTCTTCCCACTTCAGAGGTGTGGACAGTTCTGCTCCCAAATCTGCTCTCAGCCAACGCCTCTGGCTACGCCTCCACGGTCTGCAGGCTCTGCAGCTGCTCCACATTCACCTTTCCGTTCCCCTGGTGGCCAGACCTGTGTGGGCGGGTGGGGGCACACAGGACGGCTGGGGCAGGGATGGTCTCCCTGAGGCAGACTCGGCCCGCAGAAGCTTCTGGCAGGCAGCGCTGCAGGCGGTGAGCACTGGCATAGAGCGCGGTCTGCGGGGTTCCTGGCTGCAGCCCAGGCACCAGAGATGCTCAGGCTGAGGCCTCTGGAGCTGGACCAGCAATGAGCGGCAACCTCCTCGGGGTGGGGGGCCCTCCTGAGCACTGCCCCCCCCCGCGCAACGCACAGCGACAGTTGAGGCTTGCCAAGACCAGCAAGGCAACCAGTCTTCCCTCCCGCACGTGAAGGCGCTCAGGCGAGCACCCAGGAAGTGGCAGTCAGCTCAGGGAGCGTGTGGGAGGGCTGCTGGCACAGGCCTGCCCGGCAGGTCCCCCAGCCTCTCTCCCTGTCTCTCCCCACTCCTCTCCCTGCGTGCCTCCCCTCTCGTCCTGGCTCACCTCTCTCTTTCCCTCTGTCTCTCCCCACTCCTCTCCCTGCGTGCCTCCCCTCTCGTCCTGGCTCACCTCTCTCCCCCTCTCTGTCTCTCCCCACTCCTCTCCCTGCGTGCCTCCCCTCTCGTCCTGGCTCACCTCTCTCCCCCTCTCTGTCTCTCCCCACTCCTCTCCCTGCGTGCCTCCCCTCTCGTCCTGGCTCACCTCTCTCTTTCCCTCTGTCTCTCCCCACTCCTCTCCCTGCGTGCCTCCCCTCTCGTCCTGGCTCACTTCTCTCCCTGCGTGCCTCCCCTCTCCTCTCATCCTGGCTCACTTCTCTCTCTCCCCCTGCCCACGCTCAACTCCCCGCTGGAGGCTGCCAGTCGCTGAGTCAGCAGAGAATGAACGCGCAAGGCAGATGGTACCCAGCCCGGGTCAGTGAACCCCTCTGACACAGTTGACAAGAGGAGAGTCAGGGAACCCTCCTCACTGAGCCAGAGGGGCCACTGTGTACAGTACCCCTGGATCAAAGGGTAAATGAGCCCAGAAAGGGCCAGGCGCCGTAGTGAGGCAGAAGCAAAGCAGGCCCCAGGGCTGCCTCCCTTGCCAGGCTGCCCGGGGCCGTGTTCCAGGGCAGGGCGGCCTGCAGGCCACCTGTCAACACAGCCACCGCCGTCCTGAGGCTCGGGCAGCTCCAGAATGTCCACATCAGAGGAGCTCAGGGGAGGCAGCTCTGACAGCAGTAGAGGAAGGAAGGGCTCAGTAAGGTCAAATAACCTGATGGAGAAGGACTGGATTCTAGGAGCACGCTGCCCAGGTTCAAGTCCCAACTTGCCATTTATTAGCCGTGTGACTGAAGCAAGTTACTTGAGCTTTCTGTGTCTGACTTTCCTCATTAGTAAAACAGGAGCTATTAGTGTCCATCTCATTAGGTTGCTGAAGTGAGTTCACAGGGCTCAGCGCAGTGCCCAGCAGAGAAAGCCTGAGTGAATGTTAGTACATTACTGTTGTAACGCTGGGACAGCATAGCAGGCAGACAGGTTTGTGGTCACTCAGGGGTGTTGGGGGATGATGGGGATCGTGGCAGAGCTAAAGCGCCAACCACCAGCACCCCTCCTCCCAGAGTCCAGCTTGGATGGGCTCTGTGAGGTCGCCAACCACCAGCACCCCTCCTCCCAGAGTTCAGCTTGGATGGGCTCTGTGAGGTCCCCGGCACCCTGCTTGTGGCCAGATCACCCGGAACAGGGGGTGCGGTGGCAGCTGGGCCGTCTCCATGGGCCTCCTTCCTGGCCCTTGGCTGAGCAGCCGCTCACCTGGCGGGCTGGAGGAGCTGCCCACACACACAGCCATTCTCCTTCTGGGCGACGCCTTCTTCCTGCACCTCTGGCTGCTCCGCCAGCCCCGCTGCGTCCGGGGCCACGCTCTGCTGTGAGGACTCTGCCATTTGGGCGAGGACCTCTAGGTCCCTGGGCAGGACATGACCTGTTAACCCTGGCCCGTGGGCCCTGGGCGTGACCCCCTCCCTGGTACTGGCGTGCCACTTGCCCCCTGCAGGGGCCGCCCCTCTTCCTCCAGCAGTTCTGCAGGGTGGCAGGTGCAGTCAGGGCTCAGGGCTCAGGGCTCAGCCTGAGAACCAGGGCTGGGGGTCAGTCCAGGCAGAGGAGGCAGGCTGGCCCCCTGTCCCATCCCAGGTTGTGGCGGGGTTGAGGGAGCACCCAGTACCTGTCCTGAGCCCACCAGCTGCATTCCCATCCCACTCCTCCAGAAAGCCTTCCCCAAGGCCTGGGCCACAGCCTCTTGCCCCTTCCTGTCCGCCCAGCCCTCAGGACTTCCCATTCACACTGTGGTCCGCTCTTCTGAACACACACACACAAACCCCACCGAGCCCACTGCCCAAGGGAGCCTGGAAATAGGCCTCCGGAGTGGGTGGCAGGGGGCTCCATTTATTTTTCCTTCTGCCACTCCAGCCTCCCTCAACCCCAGCCCACCAGGATCACCAAGTCCAAGAATCCTAAAATTACAGGTGCTGGAAGACACTGTGTAAACCAACACTCCTGTCTCACACAGAGAAACTGAGGCCCAAGGAGGCCTGGAAACCAGGTCTCCCTCCCATGGCCTTTGGTGGCCTTCTCTTCTGCTGGCTGCTCCGAAGCAGAATCCAGTTCTGTAGAGCCGGTACTCAGAACATTCCACCTTCCCCAGCCCTTCCAAGACAGCTCCCGGCATTCAGCCCTGCCTCTGCCCCACAAACGTCAACAGAAAACCAGGGTCAGGGTTCTGAGTCATGGAGGGAAGCGCTGACCTAGTGGGCTCCCCTTGGGCCACTGGGAGGAAGCATAACTGACCTCACTTCCTCGTATTTCTTGTCTCGATAAAAGTGGCTCTTTTTGATGAAGTAGATGAGTACCAGGTCACAGAAGAAAGACCCCTGTAAAAGAGCGGAGGTCTCTGACTCAGTGCGCCGGGCCACTTGACACCAATAGATGAGGGCGCTGAGCTCAGAGGCTCCTTTGTCCAAGGCCACAAAGCTGGCCCACGGTGCAGTCAGTCAGCCTGTGGTCCATCTGATCTGTCAGGCCAAGCACTCCCGCACTACCTTGACCCCTTGGAACCACATCTTCAGCCAGTGTTTGCTGAGCGCTCACCAGTGCCAGGCACTGCCCTGGGGTGCAGGGAAAGGTAAGACAATGACACCCTTGGGGGACACCGCCCCCCCCCCGGTGCAGGAGACAAGCATGTAAATGATGAGCGACTGTCCCATCATGGGAAGAGAAGCAGAGAGAAGATGGAACTTTACTCAGTCTGGGAGGGTCCTCTGGGCTGAGTCTTGAGTCTGAATTGGATTTTATTTAAGACAGAAGGAAAAAAAGCTCAGCAAAGAACCAGCTTGTCATGCCTGGGAACCCAGGCAGGACACAGAAATGCAGCATTGTGGGAAGAGCCCTCTAGTAGTCACATGGATTGGAGGGTATCTGAACAAGGACACCACTGCAGTGGTCAAGGAAAGAGGAGGAGGCCTGAGCTAACCCAGCAGACCCACTGACACCTGAACATGAGCTCTTCAGACCAGACCAGATGGTGCAAATACCGGTCCCCTCCACCAGAGGGCAGCTCCACCCAGAGCACAGCGGAGGGGGTGGGAGAGGACTGATGTTCACAGTCCCACAGGTGAACCTGGTTCTCTGACCCTGGGCACTGCACACTGTTTTTTTTCCCCCTCCAGATGTCAAAAGGGTTATCAATTCATTGTTCCATAGAGAACACTCCTCCCACCCCCACCCAGCCTCTGCCACTTTTCCCGTTACCTTCATTCCACAGGTATGTCCCAGATCCCCATGTTCTGATATATGCACATCATAAGAAAGAGGCCTGAATATGGCCCCTCTCTACATGTGCACACATACAGGCTCCCCAACAATATTGTCTGCAGTTAAAGAGGAGTCGCTTGGAGCCCACTTTCATCCACTGACCCATCTCTCAGGAGCATGGCCTCACTGAATCCTGTTATAGGATATGGTGTTTCTGGTCTCAATAAAAAGTCAGTCCTAGGTCCTCCTGGAAGCCTCCAGGGAAGCTGTTGTGATCTCCCAGGCAGAGGAACCAGGGACAAAGCTGCCAGAAACCTCAACAAGGGGCTCGCTGGGGTGGATGCAAGCCACTCACCAATAACTCCCTTGTTTTTAAAACACTTCCAGGAAAAAAACAAAGGGGCATGAAAGACCCGGAATAAGCCTTTCCCTGCCCGCCAGCGCTGCTTCCCCTCATGTGGCCCCTCTGCCCAGCTGAAATTCGGAACAGACCTGAGGAAGGACTACAGCCTGACTTGCCTGCCTCTCATCTTTTTAGTCCCTGTGAATCACAACTCGTGGCAGGCTGGCAATGGCTGCAGACATTTTTGGCCGGCACAACTGTGGGGGAAGTTGCTTTTGACAACTCATGGGGAGAGGCTGGGGATGCTGTTAAACACTCTACAACGCACACGATCACCCCACAAAAAAAGTTATCTGTCCCAAAATATAAACAGGGCCATGGCTGAGAAGCCCTGTATATCGCCGAATCTGCCTCATTTTAGTGGAAGTGGAGACAAGGCTGCGGAGGATCCCGGAGAACCCCCAGCTGCCGAGCCACAGGCAGAAGCCTCTCTAGCTCTGGAAAGAGAATCCCAGGCAGGCGCTGACACCCTGGGGCTGCCAGAGGAGTGTGAAATCCCAGGAAGTCCTCTTCAGCCCCATCCCGCACTGATCTCCCCAGCTCTCATTCCTTCTGGAGCGCTGGGACAGCTCTCTCCCCTGGGCAGTGCCCTCTCCCCCTGCGGTGCTCAGAGGGTCAAGGGGGAGGGGAGAGGTACTCACCACTCCCATGAGTGCCACCCCTGAGCCCACGTTGATGATCGTGGGGATGATGTTGAACTTGCCAGCCTGGAGACAAGGGAGACAAGGTAGGGTGAGGCACAGCGGGATCCCCAGAGACTCCACCAGAGCCAGCCCGGACACCCCAGGCATGGCCCACCCTCCCAGAAGGGGAGCCTCACCCACACACCTTGCCATTCACCATCACATCGAAGCGGATCCCGTAGGCTTTAAACAGTGTGCGGAATTCCACCCCGGCTGCGTCTCGGTAGTACTTGGCAAACCTGGGGGAGACACGGATCAGCCTGCCCGGGCCTTCGGCTGCCTTGGAGATTTATAAATCCACCCACCCCGGCACCCTGGCTCTCAGCAACCCCAGGAAAGACTGGAGACCCTCTTGCTATACGACATTAAAGGTTTGTTCAGATCTTCGAAGTTCTTGCCAGATAGTCCCCAAAGGGTGAAGGCTTTCCCACCACTGCTGGACCAACCTGGGGCGACCAGGCACTGATGGACCTGACCCAGCCCTCCGCTCCAGGGCAAGTCCAGAGCCATGACAGATCCTCCTCCTTTCCCAGAGGCACTCTGGCTGCCTCCCTGCACCTCCCACTCTGACACCCACCCCCAGGAAGGGGTATCACAGCGCTGGCACCCAGGGAAGGGCAGGAAATGTGGACAGGGTCATAATGTGGCAGGCTTAGCCCCAGTTACCTGAAGTTGTACCCGGAAGAGATAGAGTTTCCTGAAAATCTGTTGTCCAGACGGTTAAAGTAATAGCGAGGGTAACATTCAGAAGGCGCTTTATCAAGATCACAGTCCCATTCAATCTGAATTCCTATCACACCGCCCTTGATGCAAAAGAGACATGAATCAAGACACAGAACTTTCTGGAGGTGGACAGAAGTCACAGGCCAGCTCTTCATGGAGAGCTCGGGTAAGGGCTCAGCTCCACTGCAGCATCCTTCCAGGAGGATGGTGGACGGCCCAGGGTTCACACCTCTGGAGTGGCTGAGACAAATGCATCACCCACAGCCCACATCTCCCGCTCCACACCCCAGGGAGAAGGGAATGACCGGAGCGAGCCCCTGCTGTGGCACTGGCAGCTCAAAGCAGAGCCAGGGTGCCACGGGGGCTCCTGGCTTGGTCTCAGCTGATGCCCCGAGGACATAGAACCAAACACAGGTGCGAGTGTGCCCCTCAGCAAGTGCAGCACGGCTGACTGCGCATCACAGCCAAAGCTGAGAGTGCAGGTCCCTGGGCAGGTCACTGCAGGGCCGGTTCCTCCCATGGGTCCTCCTCCACACCCCCTCCTCACTGCGGAGCCCAAGCCCACAGCCCTCGGCCCCGGGAGGGCTCCCTGAGCACACACCACCCACCTGCACCGCTATCTCCTGGAAGTTGCTCCCCGTCCAGCTGACCACGGAGCCCAGTCGGAAGATGGGGCAGTAGGGGTTCTTGGGGCTAAACTTACAGGACTTCAGGAAAGTTCTGTCTGTGGTGTCCAGCACATTGGTCCTGGGTGGAGGCCATGAAGAGCCAGGGGAATAAAGGTGAGACTTGCTGTTCCCAGGCCAGAAACGGCCTGACCCAGGAGTCACCGGACCCCTCGCCCAGCCCAGATGAGCCCTTGACTTAGCCCCTACCCTGGTCCTGATTACTTCCTCCACCCCAACACCCTTCAGTAAGAGCCCTGCCGCCACAGCAGGGGAAAGGATGTCCCCTCAATGTCCAGTGATTCATTCACACACAGCGTCACATACACACCATGCACACAGGCCCACGTACTTGGAGAAGTTGAATTTGGGGAAACGAATGAAGTTCTTTATGTAAACAGTGAAGTCTTTAGCTTCGCCCAGAAGTGGCTTCCTGAAAACAAAGGCAGGACGGCCTATTCAGGGGGCCCTGCCTGCTCCATGCTGAGGCTGAAGACTGCCTGCCCCTGGGTGCCCCGAAGCCTTTGCAAAGGACAGTTAATTCAGTCATGTTGGAGTGGTCATTGGGCCTTTGTGGGCTGTCCCGGCTCCTCCCCCAAAATGAGGACTCTGAGTGGACGTGTCTCCACCATCAGGCTGAGACCCACTGCCCAGGACTGGGTGACTCCTCAGGGTCCCGAGGTTATAGCCACTCACGTCGGCCTGGACATTGTCTCCACCGGGCACCAGGCAAAGATCTCACAGGTGCCCTTCTGTGCGCTCCCCTCCCGCAGGCAGCGGCCCGTCCTCACTCCTGCAGAGGCAGGGGACAAGGACGGTGCCAGGAACCTCCCGGCTCCAGCCCTCCCCGACCCCCAGCCCTGGCCGCTCCAGGCCTCACCATTTCCAGCTGCAACAGGCTCCCCAGGAGGGCAGTCGCTGTCCTCGTAGCACAGGGCATCGGGAACGCTTGCACTCTGCCAAGAGAGAGGGCGCCTGGGCAGGGGTGCCCCTCCTCAGAGCCAGGTCCCACCCCAGGGGGAGGACAGGGGCTCCTCCCTGCCTGGGGCCACACATGCCTTGGGAACCTGCTTCTCCCCTGAATCACGCAGGTATGCACACCGGTACACACATTCTCCCGGGGGCCCTGGGAGGGGGTAGAAGTCCCCGCTTCAGTAGAGAGGTGGACCCCAAACATTGCCTGCACCTCTCCCATCCCCACACCCTGCTCTCAGCACCAAAACGCACCTCAGCACAGGTTTCCTGCCGCTGATTGGGGGTCACAACCAGGTTGGTGATTACAAAGAAGACGTTCTCTCCCTGAGAAACCAGAGAGGGTTGAGGAGCCCCTTCCTGTTGCCTGGGGTCCCTCCTTCCCAGAGCTGCCTGGCAGGTGGTAGGGCCTCTGCACGGGTACTGCAAATGCTGGGGCCACAAAATCAGTGGATCCCACCCACATGCTCACTGGCCTCGGAGTCCCTGAGCAGGTATTCTTAGATGGGTCTCTTTCATGCCCACAACCCCAAACCATGCTGACCTCAGCCCCCAGGGTCGAAGGTGAACTCTAGAAGGAGAGAGAGAAGGGGCAGTGAGGAGACAGCCCAGCCCTGGCCCCAGGAACTGTGATCAGGCCAGGGAACTGCTGCCAGGGGCAGTGGCCAATATAAAGATGGGGCTTTTGTTGTCAGACCTTCTGACTCACACGGACATGGAAAGTCTCTGGGTCCCAGTTGGTCTCAAGAAGCTCAGGGTTTGTTGCAAACAGAGCAGCCCCGTGAGGCACAGTCGAGGAGTATAGGGGTTTGGTGAGGGGGGAAGGACCTGGGCAGAGTCTGTCTGCAAACCTTGCAGCCGTCACAGGCCAAGGAAGACAGTGAGTGGAGGCTCCTGAGTCCCCAAGCAGCTTCCCACATGACCCATCCAGAGCCAGACCCTGCCGACTGGGTCCCCCTGTGCTGGGTGGGGCTCAGACCTGGGGTGGGATCACGTAGTCAGCAACATCCCAGAGCCGCTCCCCAAGCTCCGAGGTGTTGGTGAAAGTCACGCCCTTGACTTTGGTGATGATGCTGCTCTGCAGGGACGTGTCGGTGTCTTGGTAACACTTCTTCACCAGGAACACCCAACTGCAGGGAGGGGAAGCAGGTGGTCATCAGCCTCGCGTTGTCCTCAGGAGGTCTCCCCAGGCCCCCAGGGTGCAGAGGGGGCAGGCTTGGGGCTCCACCCTTCCTGGGCAGGAGTCACAACTCCCACCGCTGCCTGAAAGCCAGCCCTGCAAACAGTGGAGGAGACAGGCGGCCCCAGAAGAGAGGCTGCTGCTGTCGAGGCCCTGCAGCCTGCCCACCCCAACTTGTCACGTGACCTCGGGCGAGCCAGTGAACTCCGGGGGGCAACACAGGGCTAACGGCACCTCCCTCCAACTAAGGGGCATGGGGTACAACCTAGAACTAATCACGAGGAGACCTCAGACAGATCCAAACTGAGGGGACTCTACAAACTAGAGCGTAAAATCCTACACTCTGGGGCTTCCCTGGTGGTCCAGTGGTTAAGAATCTGCCTTGCAATACCAGAGACGCAGGTTCAATCCCTGGTCCAGGAGGACCCTGCGTGCCATGGGGCAACCAGGCCCAAGCATCAATGGCCTAGAGCCTGAGCTCCACAGCAGGAGAAGCCACCGCAATAAGAGGCCTGTGCACCACAACGAGGGAGTAGCCTGTGTTGCAGCAGTGAAGACCCAGGACAGCCAAAAGTAAAGAAACAATCTTTTTTAAAAATTCTATACTCTGACACCCAAAACGCAAGCAACAAATGGAAAAAAATGGAGAAAAATAATGGACTTGGTCAAAATTAAGAACTTTTTTTGTGCGTCAAAGGACACTATCAACAAAGTGAAAAGACAACCCATAGAATGGGAGAAAATATTTGTGAGTCACATATCTGATGAGGGTCTAGTACCAGAATATACAAAGTCTTACAACTCAATGGTAAAAAAGACAAATAATCCAATTTAAATATGGGTTAAGGATGTGAATTAGGAAGATCCTCTGGAGAAGGAAATGGCAACCCACTCCAGTATTCTTGCCTGGAGAATCCCATGGACAGAGGAGCCTGGCAGGCCATGGTGCATAGGGTCTCAAAGAGTCTGACACAACTAAAGCAACTTAGCACCCAAGGATGTGAATAGACATTTCTCCAAGACAGACACACAAATGGCCAATATGCCCCTGAAAAGATGCTTAACAACTTTAGTCATTAGGGAAATGCAAATAGAAACCACAATGAGATAGTACTTCACACCCAATAAGATGGCTGTGGTCCAAAAAATGGAAAATAACAAGTGTTGGTGAGGATGCAGAGAAACTGAGACTTGCCAGTGGGAATGTACAGCTGTATAGGTGCTGTGGAAAGCAGTTGGATAGACGCTCAAAAGGTCACCATGTGACCCAGCAATTCCATTCCCAAGTATGTACCCAAGACAATGGAAAATGTATATCCACACAAAAACTGACACGTGAATGTTCTTGGCAGCATTATTCATAATAGGCAGAAAGTAAAAACAATCCAAATGTCCAACAGATGAATGCATAAACAAATGTGGTGTCTGCATACAATAAGATATTATTCAGCCCTTGGAATGATTCACTGACATAGGCTACAACATGGATAAACCTTGAAAACGTGAAAGAAGTCAGACGAAAAAGGCCACATGTTGTAATGATTTGATTTATATGAAAAGTCCAGAATGGGCAAATCTAGAGAGACAAAAAGTAGATTAAGTGGTTGCCAAGGGATGGGGGTAGGGGAGAATTGCAACGGATTGTAAATAGATACAATCTATTTTGAGGGTGATGGAAATAGCCTAGAACTAGACAATGGTGCTGGCTGTACAACATTGTGGATGTGCTAAAAACCACTGAACTGTATAACTTAAAATGGCTAAAATCATGAATTACATGCTATATGAATTTTACCTAAACTTAAAAATGGTTTGTTTTTTTTTAAGTTCTACCAGTTTATTGCTACCAACCCATCTCCCTCCACCCTCGTGCACACATGCTCAGTCATGTAATCCCATGGACTTCAGCCCGCCAGACTCCTCTGTCCATGGATTTTTCCAGGCAAGAATACTGGAGTGGGTTTAAAAATGGTTTTAAAAAGATCCTGTACTCTAAAAAACGTCAGAGTCATAGATACAAAGACAGACTCAGGAGTAATTCCAGAGTAAAGGAGACATGACAACTGAATACAAGGCATGATTTCAGATTTTCTTTTCCTATAAAGGTAACTTAGGGGACAATTTACAGAAGGTCTATTGCTTAGGTGATAATATTATTTCGGTGTTAATTTCTAAATTTTCATGCCTGCAACCTACTCAACAGAAAAAACTGCACATATATATACACACACACATAGAGAAACAGGTAAGGACAACACAAATGAAGTACAATGTTAACATTTGGGGGAATCGGGGTGAAAGGCATTTAAAAAAGTCTGTAGTACTCTTAAAACTTTTCTTTAAGTATAAATTAGTCAAAATATAAATATATATATATATTTTAATAAGATGGGACATGTAAATTGCTTAGTACAGTGAGTACCAGGCACAGAGGAGAAGTTCAATGAACACAACACATCAACTTATTACTGATGTTACTGCTAGTTAGAGATTGTTAGAGTTAGAGCCCCTTCCATAAAGTTGGAAACATTGAGGCAAGCAGAGGGCAGGAAACCGCCTTCCGGAGGTCTCGCAGGACACCCTGCTCCTCCGAGGTGCCAGGAAGAGTTCTCTGTACAGCAGGCACCAACCAGGATCCTCAGGGCATTCCCAGAATGGCAGGGAGTCAGCACAGACACTAAACAAATGATCCCCTGAAAAAGCATGTAATTACACTGTGGGATTTCTGGGGAGGAGCCTGTGAGAAGCCAGGTGTGAAAGGGACCCCTGGCTGAGGGAGGAGCAGCACCAAGTAAAAGCCTTCAGGCGGAGACAGCCAGATGCCTCAGGGATGAAGCCCTCCGGTGGGAGCAAGGGGAGGTCAGGGCTGCCCTCCCAAAGGGGTGGAAAGTGGGAGGGACTCCACAGCAGTTACTGAGGGAATAAAAGAGACGCATCCGCATCGCAGCTCTCTCGTGTCATTTCCTCTCCACCTGTCCCCTCCCTGCTTGGGGGCGAGGGCTCTGAATCCCTGGCTGACCCCAAGGAGCTGCCCTCTCAGTCGCAGGTGCCGGCTCCTGCGAGGCAGGAGAGGTGGGTGCCAGGGAGGATCCAGGGATCCCGGCAGGACCCCCGGCCCCGGCTGGATACCAGAGAGGCCAGTCCCGGGTGGGGCGCGCTGACCAGCAGGGAGTTCAGGGACACGCCAGGCTCATGAGTTGCCCCAGCCCCTAGCCTGGCACTGATCTCAGTGATTATAAATAACCTACCCGGGGCCTGGGCCAGTCCAGACCAGCCCCAGGGAGGCGGCAGGGACAGCTGAAGCCCAGCCCCCTGCATCCTCACCCCCTGCCCAAAGCCCTAACGCTGGGGCCCCAGCCCTGAGGAAGGAGCTGACCACGGAAAGCCTGAGAAATGGGAGGACCCAGGGCCCCTGGCGCATCTCATCACCTCCTGAGCCGGTGGGGGAGTCGAGGCCTCCTTCCTTAGCCCCCACCCTTACACCCACGGGTACCAGAAGGGCCCCCTCCAGAAGCTGTCCCAGACCCCAGTCACAGGGCACCCGAGGCGCCCACACACCAATTCCCAAGCTCCGGAGGCCACCGCTGCCGCCCCTAGCGGACCCTGCCCGCTCCCCAAAGCCCCCAAAGAACTCACACCACCAGGTAGGTCAGGATGGAGACCTGCAGCAGCCGGTAGAGCAGGCCCACCTTCTTGTTCTTGGCGATGACGTACTTCTCGGTCTTGTAGTCGAAGAGCGACTGGTAGAGCCCCTTGCAGCCCGCCTGCCCCATGGCTCCGGCTCACCTGGCCGGCGATCGCGCGGCCGCACGTGTGGCGCATGGAGCCGCCCCCGCCCGCCCGGCCCCCAGCGTGGGCCCCGCGGCCGCCGGGTGCACGGCTTAACGCGCGGGGGCCGGCTGCCGGCGAGGCTGCAGCAGCTCCGCCGGAGGCCAGGCGGGGACCTCGGACCGCGACCTTGCCGCCTCCTCCCCTGACGGTGACAGCGCCAGGCCGCCGCCCGCCCTGCCCTGCGGCGGCCCTCCGGGCGCTGGCCGCGCGGAAGGGAGCTGAGAGGGGCTACCCTGGAAGCAACCCCCGCTCTCTCCGCCCCCCAAAGAAACCCCGGGGGTTCCTCCTCCTGAACAGACGGGGAAACTGAGGCCCCCGGGGCGGGGGTGGGGGGTAACCTACAGCACAGGAAGTGCGGGCGGGCGGGATAAAGAGCAAGCTGGGGGAGACTAGACTTGTCAGACCCTCGGCTACCGCGTCGGCTGGAACGAGGTGCGTGTTCCTACTGCAGCAACTGCGGCCGGTTTCAACCCCGCACTCCCAGGCAGTTGACGGCCAAGACAGCGAGGAGGGGTGGGGTGGCTGTGGCGTGGCGTGGCGTGGGGGCGGGGAGACAGGCAACCGAGGCCTGGGATCTTAAAATATGCCTGGAGAGAGGGCGGGTGCCAACTGTTTGAAATGTTCCCAAGGCAAGAGCGGGGACCTAATCTAAGCTGCTAAATCTGTCACCCTCACAACACGTGAAATTAAATTAGAGGTGGTGCTAGCGGAGATGAGAACACCTCTGAAACGATCAGGTTTGGACCGTGGGGCGGCCTCAGAGAGAGCCTCGGGGTCCTGGGCGGGCTTCGAGTGCGTGTGTGTGTTGGGCTGTGAACGCTTTGTTTTCTGCATCTCAGGCATTACCATCCTGCAGTCTGACCGGAAGCCGCCCTGCCCCTCTCCCTGGCCTGGCTCTCACACACCAATGAGAAATCCCTTCCCTGAACCACAGGCTCTGGAGTCAGAAGTTGGAAGGGACCCTAAAGTTAACTAGGTGTGATCTTCTCTCAAAGTAAACGCCCCAGGGCAGCAGGTCTCCAGTTTTAGTGAGCCTGGGCATCATTTGGAAGAAAAATGCAAATTCCTGGGCCCTGCGCCTAATATTGTCATTCCCTTAGAACTAGGATGGGGCCTGGGAATCTGTGTTTTGCTCTCAAACTGCCATTTCATAAGCAGATTTTTGCATCTGTTCATCAGTTTCAACTCAAATGCCAGTTTCTTTAAAAAAAAAAAAAAATGCCTGTTCTTATTACCACTCACTAAAGCAGCCTCCACCCCAACTACTTTCTACCCCATTACTCCTCCGTGTTCCCTTAGAGGCCCTGTCACTCATTTACCTATGCCTGTGTCCCCCTCTAAGGCCATAAGTTCCAGGAGGACAGGGACTTGCCTTTAGGCATCTCTGCACCCCACGTTGTGCCTGTCGTAAAATAAGTCAATGTTTGTTGAGTGAATTCAGGCCTGATTTTTTCAAACCCAGAGAGGATTCCAGCTGCTGCATTATGACTGGGGATTTTGGAAGTTGACATCATCCTGGCAGAAAGGCTTAGGAATTGTCACCAGGCCTCCCTCCCTCCCTCAGGGCCTCTCAGCTGGTGCAGTGGTAAAGAATCCGTCTGCCTCTGCGGGAGATGCAGGAGACATGGGTTCGATCCCTGGGCTGGGAAGGTCCCCTGGAGAGGGATATGGCAACCCACTCCAGTATTCTTGCCTGGAGAATCCCATGGACAGAGGAGCCATGTTGTCTCGAAGAGTCGGACATGACTGAGGACGCATCGTGTACTCCCTCCCTCTCCTGCCAGCCTCTTGCTTAGCCCTCCCTCACACGGCTCTCAGGTTCTCTGACAACCTGCTCATTTCCCCTCCAGTGTGGGCAGCCCCTCCTGATCTCTCCATGGCCCAGCCAAGGCCAGGCTGCAGCTTCTGACAGAACTCTCTCGAGGCTTCAGAGACGACGTGAGGGACATCCAGAGGGGAAAGGGCTCTTCTCAGAGCTGGGGCCAGACTGTCCCTTGTGGGCACCCTCACAGCTTCTTAGACTAAATCCAGACCCATTAGTGGGTCATGATAGCAATTTCCTGGGTTCCAACCAGCATATTCACACACACACACAAAAAATCAGAGTGTGTTTAAGGAAGTATGGGTAGACAGTTTTGTGAAACTTCTGTTTGAAGTATGTGTGTGCCTATGACATTATGACGTGTAATACATTTCTTCCTGTGGCCCAAGGTCAAAACAACGTGAAAAATACTTCCCTTGAGCTGCAAACCCAAGTATCTGCAATCTAACTCCACTGTGGCTGGGGCTGGCTCACCACCCCAAGTTCAGATCTAATCCCCATTGTACCCCAAGCAGGAGAAGGGGTCTTTGCTTTTTTCATTGGCATTACTAGAAGTCCAAGTTCAGGGATACTTCCAAAACCAAGATGAATTCAGCCACTTGAATGAAAACTGCCTGCTGTCTTTGAGTGATGGTTTTTCCAGTCTCTACCTAAACCCATCTCACCAGGCACCCTGTTCAAATGATCTTCGCCACCATTACTGTTTGAATGTTTATCAGCTTAGCAAATAGTTAAGTCAGCGGTCAGGGTGAATAGTCAAGGCCCCTTTCTCTCTCCTCCCCCCAAATCATCCACATCAAGCTTCATTGTAACGAGTGCCGTCCACCTGAAAGAAAGGAACTGGCCGTGAAGGGACTGACCAGTCTCACCTGGTTCGTAAGGCTGTCTCGGATGATTTAAGGTAACTGCAGTGAAGTGATGGGGAATTGTAAAATATACTCAATGTATTCTCCAAAACATTAAAGGAAGCACAAGAGGAAACACAAACTGCATAGAACAATCTGGTCTTTGGAGGAGAGGTTACTCATACCTAACAAACAAGGTTTCATTTCCCATCCCAGAGGAGAGGAGGGCTCAAGCCAAGGGTTGAGACAGGAGATCTCAATCTGTCTCAGGACACAAAAGGAAGTCATCGCAAGGCAAGGAGAGCCCTTGCTTCAGAACCCAAAGGATGCTGGATGACCTGGAAGGGACAAGAGTGGGAAAGGCATGGCGGCATGGCAAGGGTTTCACAAAGCAGTTTATCCTTTAATTCTTCCTTTGCTCTGGACAGTCCTGTTGTGACAAACACATTCCATTAATAGACATTAGTGGTCCATTTAAGAAACAGCAGATATATTATTCATGTTGCTTCAAAGAGTCAGCAGGAAGAAGGAAGCCCGTCTCTGTGGGAAGCATTTCCGAGTCCATCAGCAGCCTGGTTCCCTGTCGTAATTAATGGGTTATTCCTCATTACTCAGTTCTCAGAATGTGACCTGGGGAAAAACTCCACTGAGGTGGCACTTAATAAACTGGAAAAAAAAAAAGAATAAACTGTCAAATGCCGGTCCACTTGGTATTGAAAAGGACAAAGGTTCAAACTCAAGTCAACCAAACTTTCTAAGTAACGCCAGCTCAAACATGGTACATGGTAGAGAAAGCTGATCTCGCTGCTGCTCCTGCTCCCTGCAGGGGTTTCCCCACAACCTGCATGCAGTCACCCTGGTCTATCCCCTCCTCTCTCGCCCTGAGTTCCCAGGACTGTAGTGATGAACCCACAGCAAGTGGGACATCCTCCTGTGAACCCTGAGAGTGGGTGTGGCTTCCGCAGCTCCTGCACTCAATCCTTCCTAGGCTCTTCCTCTTTATTGCAGTCCCTGTTCCCGCCTGCCTTTCTGGCCTGACAAGCCCGTTAAGCACACTAGCTTCAGGGGGGTTGACTGAGAGTTTCATCACATCCTGCACTTTCCAACCCCCGGGCCTTTGCTCAGGCCAGTCTCTCCTCAGCACCCCGTGGCTTCAAGGTTCTGATTACAGGCGTCCGTCTCCTTCACAAAGGCTTCCTGGATCCTTCTCTTTCTCTGAATTCCCAAAAGACAGGATTTATTCTTCCAGGAGTTAGAGTTGAGTGCCATCTCATCTGTCCTGTAGGGCTATGAGGGCAGGAAAGGCTTTACCACTTCTGCCCCACCTGCCTATAATGAGATAGATGATCATCCGGGAGAGAAGTGGGAGGGTGGGGGAGGGAGAGAGGGCCTCTGCTCAGGAAGGTTGATTCCTGATCATCCTGCCTCTACCCATTAGCCTGTACATTTGAAGTGTCAAGAGTACAGTGACTAAGCCTTTATTTTGAGCGTATATTCTTGAAGATTTCAACAGAGATCATTCTGCTAGAGCATTATGTTAAATTTGTCTCCTGAAGCAACTTCTTAGTCATCAAGACTCCAAGTTTGTGCTACCCTTTGACAAAGTGTAATCAGATGAACAAACTCTGATCTAACTAGTGTCTCACAGGGTGTGGCTCTTACATCAGAGATCACTCAGAGAGCTTGCCGGAAAAGCTGATTCCCAGGACCAGAGCATCAGCACATTCAGCATCCCGCCTGCAGCCTGGGAACTTGAAGAGCTGAAATCCACCTGTGCCTCTTCCCCAGCAAAGCCTATAAACCTCCACTCCGCCAACATATGCCTTGCCCATCTGTAATGAAGCTTTTGTGAAAAAACATTAGATCTGGAGGTTCTTCCTTAAACTAGTTTTAAGGCCTCAGGCAAGTTGTTTCCTCCTCCATGAAACAGCTAATGGGGCCTGGAGTGACTGTGAGATGAGCTGTCAAAGTACAGAGTCTGGGGTAGAACAGATGTTCTTATTAAGTGGACCAGAATATACAGAGGAGGCCTGTGAAGCTGGGTGGATAGTGTTCCACATTTATTTTTTACTACTGTTCATCTGAAATCTAACATTTCCTTCATTTACAAATGCAGACAACAAACCACAGGAGTGTTGGTAGTACCTGTATCTTTTTTTGTTTTTTGGCAGTACCTGTATCTTAATATTAAAAGAAATTATATATTTTCCAATCACATTATAGTATGCCTTAAAAAACATTTTAAGCTCATCACTACTTCAAAAGTAGCACAGTTATCAGACCTGTTGCTTTAATGCATTTAATGCATTAATCAAGAACACATGTATGGAGATACAAAATTTTTTAAATATTTTGATCACTGTGTTTCAATATAACTGGTTCTTTATAAACTGTTATATATTTAAAAACAAGCTGTGCTGCTTCAGGAGCACATTTACTAAAATTGGATGATACAGAGATTAACATGACCCGTGCACAAGAAAACACACATATTTGTAAAGCACTCCACGTTTTTTTTTTAAAAAAAAGAAAGAAAAATTAAAAATAGAATAAAAAAACAAGCTGGTGGATTGATAGCTGGAAAAATATGTGATAAAGCAGGCATAATAAGATGTTAATGAACAAGCCAGGTGTTCGGTGTAAAATTTCTTCTGTAGGTTTGAGAATTTTTCACAGTAAAAGGTTGGGAAATAATCCGAGGCGTCCCTAGGGTTCACCAGATCGCCAAAGGAGTCTGTGACACACAAAAAAGGCAGAAACCCCTGACCTAGAGGTCTGAGTGTCTTTACCTTGCTACAATACAGTGAGTTCTTCATCTCAGAGGCAAAGGACCCCAAGCCCCAGTACAGAACCCAGGAGTTAAGACTGGTAGCCTTTCCTAGTCTAGGAAATCTAAAAGGTTTGCAGAACCAAAGTGGGCCAGTGGTGTTTTCTCCCCCTCCAGCAGTCCAACTTTAATCTCAGACCTTAGTTCTAGAGAGAGGAAAAATTACTGCAGAATAGAACACTAGTCAGACTCAGGAACCCAAGGCCAAGAGCTCAGAACATCCGCCAGCACTCTGGGCAGGGCTGGCCCAGGCCCCCTCTCCAGGCCTGGGACAGAAGAGGCCTCCCCAGAGAGTTCACCTTCAGGACCCCCACAACTCAGTACTGCAGCAGGTTATAGGGTCCCAGGAGTGGACCAGCCAGACCTAGACTCCTCTCCTGGGGTGGAGGGACAGGGAGCAGAGCTTCCAGCTGGCTTTCCTGGAGGCTGGCACAGTGGTCCTGTCTTCTCTGTGGTATTAATAAATGGGAAGAGCTCTTCCTTTAGACAGACCTCCAGTGATACTATGTCTTCCTCATGCCCACGAACGGATCTATGAAACTCAGTTCCCCCATTCTGGAGAGCATACTGCTCTCAGATTCTAAGTCGGATCACCTGTACTTGCCCAGAGGCTTTGAAATCTAGAGGAAAAAATGCACCTCTTCTATCCCACAAGGCAATGCAATTCAGACAGAGCTAATGAGGAAACACCAGGGCTACCTTTTAACTGGACAAGAGAGAAAAAGTAGAGCATAAACGCAGGGAGCAGGGGGGAAGGTCATCTCATTTTATGGCAAAATAGATGATCTTGCCAAAATTTTTAAAAAAAGGAAAGGAAAGCCACGATTATATACCCATTAAACAGTGTAGTGAAACAGAGATCTCAAGTATGTTCATGCTGCCTATTAACCAGGTAGTATGGTTCAGTCCTTCCAGAAAGCTATTTGGCATTGTGCGGCAATTACCAAAATGTGTTTAAGTCCACTTTTGGAAAAAGCTGAAAGGGCTTCTTTACAAATTGCAATGAGCTGTACAAATTTAAGTTACTGATTCCCCAAAGACATGTTAACCCAAGGTACTGCCTCTTATTAGCCCCCCGAAACCCTGCAGCCAGCATCAGTGTTTTATCTCTGACGCTGGACCCTTGAAAATGGTCACAAATAAGCACAATTAGTAGAAGCTATGATCCTATTTGTTTGTAAAACACACACAAACCCCAAAAACCTATGTTCCTGTATATATGTACATGTGAATATTACAAAAGTACAGAGCATGGTCTGAAAGATACATGCCAGACCAGTTCACCTCATCCTCTAAGGAGGGGCACAAGATGGGGTGAGGGCACGACTAAGGCAAAGTTTCACTTCTCACTCTGATCATCTTACTATGAGAATGAATATATATTTAATAATATTGATACTTATGTAGTTTTTGAAATGTCCTTCCACTGATCAAAATAAAGTCAACTGGAGTTGGGCTGTCTCTTTAGGTGCATCCAGCTACCTTCTGAACCCTTGAGAGTTGAACAACTGCTCTTCCTGGAGTAACTAAGAGTCCCTTGATTCCATTTACTGGAGCTGTTCTTAAAGTAACAGTAAAATTCTGGCACTATTACAAGGTAATAATTAGGGCTGAAGTGAAGTGAAGTCGCTCAGTCGTGTCCGACTCTTTGCAACCCCGTGGACTGTAGCCTACCAGGCTGCTCTGTCCATGGGATTTTCCAGGCAAGAATACTGGAGTAGGTTGCCATTTCCTTCTCCAGGGGATCTTTCCAACACAGGGATCGAACCCGCGTCTCCCACATTGCAGGCAGATGCTTTACCCTCTGAGCCACCAGGGAAACCCAATAATTGGGGCTAGGAGACCCCAAAATACCTAAACCCTGATCTTTAACCAAATATCCCTGCTTGTATGGATATTAGAGAAAATGCATGAAATAACACACTAGCGCAAATCATTTTAGACTACTGGGCTTGGCTGAATGGAATAAAAATCTAACTGGGCCTAAAAAGTTTGACCAATTTATTACAGATTGATCCCTGAGTTGGGAAGATCCCCAGGAGATGGGAAAAGCTACCCGCTCCAGTATTCTAGCCTGGAGAATTCCATGGACTGTATAGTCTGTGGGGTTGCAAAGAGTCAGACACGACTGAGCGACTTTCACTTTCACTTTTTCACATTTGCTTATTTCATCCCTCCAACGATCAAATTCAAAGTTCAGATGTTATCGTAAGAGAACAAGGTTATCTGAATGAGCACTCACAGGCCTGTATCGGGGAAATGAAAACAGAAACTGGAGGGGCACCTCTCCCATGCTAGTGTCCAGCTGGCCCCTTCTCAGTCCTTTTCTGGCCAGGACAGTGGCCCTGTGGCATGACCCACTGTCCTTGGATCTGTGTAAGCTCTGGCATGTCCTGCTCTCAGGCAGAGGGTGAACAGGAAATGGGAAAGGTTTGGCACTTGACAGGCATCTTTTGGAAGAAAGACAAGGTTGCAGCCCAAGTCACAGCTCAGGAATTTATACAATGCAACCGTGTCTCCATTTCAGTCTCCTCCTCCTCACGGACTGATCCCTTATGAAGTCTCCTGACCAGGACATTGGTCTAATCCAATCATAGCCCAGTCAGTCAATAGCTTATAGGCAGTCAAACTAAGACTTGACTGTTATAATCACAGTGAGATCTTATTTGCAACGAACAAGTATAAAAGCAGAGACTACAAGTTACCTGTAATAATGAAAACCTGGACACACAACAGAGAAATATCTAAGCAAATTTACTTCTTTCTTTTCCTTCAAAGGCATATCTCAGAGACAGTGCAAGTTTGGTTCCAGATATCATGACAAAGCAAATATCACAATAAAGTGAGTCATACAGATTTTTGGCTTCCCAGTACATATAAAAGTTATGTCAGGACCTCAGTGGTTAAGAATCTGTCTTGTAATGCAAAGGACACTGGTTCAATCCCTGGTCCAGAAAGATCCCACATGCTAAGGGGTAACTAAACCCATGTGCCCTAACTACTGAGCCCCTGCTCTACAGCCCATGAGCTGCGACTCTGAAGCCTGCGTGCCCGAGGGCCTGTGCCCTGCAACAAGAGAAGCCAAAGCAATAAGAAGCATGAGCACTACAACTAGAGAGCAGTCCCTGCTAGCTGCAACTAGAGAAAGCCCACACGCAGCAACAAAGATTCAGCACAGCCAAAAAAAAAAAATTATTTTTTTAAAAAGTCAGGCACAGAGGTAACTTCTTAGACCCCCATAAGTCCTAGTTAGAGAAATAAGGATGAGAAAAAGTATAAATATCAGAAAGACTCCAAATTACCATTATGTGCAGACAGGACTTTGAAGTCAATGGAAAAGCTATGAAGAAAGAGTCCTGGGAATTCCCTGGTAGCCCAGTGGTTAGGACTCAGCCCTTTCATTGTGAGGATCTAATCCCTGGTTGGGGAACTGCAATCCCATAAGCCTCACAGCTCGGCCAAAGACAAACAAAAAGAAATAATGAAAGCACTTGAATTAGATAAAGAGCACAGAGAGATCACAGGATTGCTTTCTACATTATATACTCCTGCTTCGCTTGCTTGCAATGATATTTATCACCCATGAAAACAAAGACTGTGCCACTGCACGGTTGAGAGTGGAGAGATGCAGTCAAGTTTTAACAGCATGGGGCATATAAATAAAATAAGGATACTAAGAGCAAAGTCAACCTGTAATGAGGCCCGAATCTCGGTGCCCCCAACTCCCAGGCCAGGTTCCACCTCCCCCTGTGGACAAGCATGTCTCTCACTGAGACACGAAGGTCCCCTGAGCAAGTCACTCAGCAGGAAGCCAAGCGAGGACCCGCACAGGAAGTTAAGCAGACACTGCAGAACAAAGTCCTGGTCTCCTCTCCTTGTTCCTGTTTGGGGAACCCCTGTTTTTCTACTTTTTACTTTTGTTCTGGGGGGTGCTTTTTCGTGGCCTAATTTGAAATAACAGACTGCATCCTTCGATCATAAAAATGCCAGATTAGGAACTGCTTCTGACCACTGTCCCCCACAAAGATGTACTTCATGGAAGACAATTTTGAAAGATGTTAATAGAAATGGCATGAAAAAAGTGCTCTTAGGCAAGGAAGCCTGGGAGATGCTGTATAACCTCCTCTGGGGTGGGGCGGCAGGGGGGGGGGGAGGGGCAGGGATCACAAAGTATATCATATTTGTATATTAAAGGCACTTCTGTAAAGAAAACAGTTTAACTTTATTTACCACCAAATGTTTCCCAGGTTTCTTTTCTGCACAATGCACAGGCACTTTGGGGACAATGTATGGTTAAAAAACACTCCACGAACAACTTGTTAGATTCCGCACTTGGTCATCCTAAAGGGAAGGTCGTCTGTACAACACCCGGTCTCTAGAAGCTTCAGGACTGGCTGATACTCTCTCCGGATGGATGAAGAAGCTGCTCCTAACTATCTTGTTCCAGCAGACTCTGATTTTAGCTGGTCCTTTCTTATGCTCTCCAAGTTCAGCTCTCTGTATTTTCTTTTAAAAAAGCCACACTAAAACAAAGGGAGGAAAGACCAATTACAGGCCTCAGCTACCCACCTGCTTTAGAAAACCATTTATCTTTTCGTTGCCAAATATCCCCAGTGCTCCTCTGCTTCTTCTGAATCGCCCCAGATGATCCAATCCTTCGAGACCCATCTTAAATATTGCCTTCCCACAAGCATTCTGTGTTCGGTCCCCAGTCAAAAGTGGTTTTTCACCTTCCTCTGAACCCCTACCCCACTTTCACCTTTTTAATTTAACTAATTCTGCTAAGTACTACTGTTTCAGCTGTACTGGATCTATTTATGTAAAAGAAAGAGTTCAAGTACAGCCCCCCTACACATCAAGAAACTCACAATCTAGTGAGAAGAGAAATAATGACAACACAGTATAACCACTGCTTCTTGGAAGGGTTTCTAGAGGGCAGTTCGAGGGAAAAGCATAAAGGTCGGTTCAGAGGACTCAGGAATCTCTGGGCTGAGTTTTAAGGGAAGAGCGAGAGCAAGTTAAGAAGGAAAGGGCTTCGGAGGCGGGTAGAGAGAGCCTCACTGCAAACAGAGACACAAAGCTTTTCAGTTCAGTGTATTGAGAAATAAAGCAAGACTCGAGGGTGGAGAGAGTACAGGCAGACATTAGATGCCTTGAATAGCAGTGAAAGAATTTGAACATTAAATCAGGGGAAGGAAAGGAAAGGATTTAAATAGGAAAGGAACATCAGGTCCCTTTTAGGAAAAT
Organism: Muntiacus reevesi; assembly: GCF_963930625.1. NCBI lineage: Eukaryota > Metazoa > Chordata > Mammalia > Artiodactyla > Cervidae > Muntiacus > Muntiacus reevesi. Next base: position 37,497,212 of record NC_089266.1, on the reverse strand, counting down.
ATCTCTGTATGCCAATTCTTCAATTAGATCTTGATCTTTTTCAGACAGAAGCTGTCTTGATTCATTTGCCTCAACAGGTGTGTGGCTGAAGGAAGAAGGAAAAGGGGTCACAAGGCTAGGGTAACTGTTCGAGGTCAGGGGCTGGCTCTCTAAGCAGAATTCTGCCCAACACCAGAACATGTGGGGGGAACTGACCTTGACTAGGATGACTATAATCACGATCAAAACCAGAAGGCCCCCGACACTGCTTTTAATGATGAGAAACAGAGAATATGCCTCCTCATCTTTCAGCAGGATGACAGTGATCTGCAACAAAACAGAGATCACCCTGTAAGTCAGGTGAAGCAAAATGAGGTAAAAATTCCACATTATTTTAAGAAGCAAAATATGAGAACTTGGCAACACACCGTGTATTGATCAAGACTGACAACAGTAAAGCAAAAAGCTAAACCTTTCCTGATGCAGTACTTAAAATCATCTAATGAGATTTCCAGTTTCTGGTTCCACATGTAAGGAGCTTGGAAGTCACCACTCCATGCTAACAAGGGAAAAGGTGACCAGACTAGAAAATCAACAACTTTTCTTGGATCCCTAAGAGAGGGGAGGACACCAGGCAAACCTGCTGCCACCAAGAGCAGAGGGACAGACAGACAGACAGACACAGAGACAAAGGCTCCCCACCGCCAGGGAAGGAAGTCCTGAACTGCAACTGATGGACTACTCTAAGCACAACAGTGATGACTCCGGTGCTACAAATTACAGGCCTCAGCTACCCAACTGCTTTAGAAAACCATTTATGTTTTCATTGCCAAATATCCCCAGTGCTGGCCTGTAATTCCAAGGAACCCAGCCACCAGGGTGAGGTCTACTCCAGGAGCTAGACCAGGTTCCCACAGTCAATGCTGGAGAAAAAACCCGTCACGCTTCCGACAGGGGGAGGGGAAAAGGAACCACTATGAAATAAGCCAAAGAATTCTGATCTGAACAACGACTGGGCTCAGGGGAAACTAGTTAACCCTAGCCTAACCTGCTGGATATAATGAGAGCCTAACTGTTCTGAGGGAAGGGAAGTGCCCAACTCAAGCCCACTCTAGCCATCCTGTCCCACCTAAGGGGGTTGAAAAACACAGAAACGGTGAGGAAGTTCAAGGCCAGAGGCCCAGGCTCATTAAAAGACTGAGACCTAATCACAGAACCACAGAGCACCTCCCCTCCCCCACATCTCACACATTAATGAAGGTCTGTCGACAGAAGTTCCTTTTACCCAGTACAGCATTTCTAGCTATCAAAAGAAAATTACCAGGTATACCAAAAGGCAAAAAAACAAAATTTGAAGAGAGAGAGTAAGCACCAGAACCAGATATGGCAAGAAGGTCGGAATTATCAGACTGGCAATTTAAAACCACCACGATGAATATGCTAAGGGCTCCAAAGGATAGAACAGACAACACACAAGAACAAAGAGCAGACAGGCAGTGTAAGCAGAGAGATGAAGACCCTAGGAAAGAACCAGAAAGAAACACCAGAGATGAAAAGCTGCTGTGACAGGAACATGCCTTCGATGTACTCATCAGTAGACTGGACATGGTGAGGAAAGAATCTCTGAGCTGGATATAGCAACAGAATCTCCAAAAAACAAAGAGAGCAAAAACTGGAGGTGGGGGAGGGGGAGGGGTAAACCAGAGGACAGGAAAGCGATCTGATAACCAAAATACTTTATACAAACTATTCTGGTCTCCTATCTAGAAGTTCGCCAGGAGACTGTGACCTTCTGGTTGTGTGTGTGTGAGACAGAGAGTCTGAACCTGGCACGGGTTCAATCCCTGGTAGGGGAACTAAGAGCCCGCATGCCACGTGCAGTGTGGCCCGAAAAAGAGAAAAAGAAAAGGGAAGGCATGTGAAGAAAAACTCCTTTTGCTACTGACCTCTTGGCTTCCTATTCTGTATTCTGCCATGTGAAAATGTACCGCTGGGAGAGGTGGCACCTTTGGGCCAGCCACAAGGGAAGACATCACCAGCACAAAGTCAGAGAGCCCAAGAGTCGAAGGAGCCTGGCCACTGACACTGGTCTGCCTCCATCCCCAGATAAACACAAGAGGCCTCTAAGGCACGTTAGCAGGAGGTTTTATTTTTTCTTTGCAGCTGAAATGCACTTAAAACTTAGCTTCAGGTACTGAATTTTAAAAAAGGAAAATCATCATGGGGACTCTACATAAAAGCATCTGTAAGTAAAGGGGGAACATTTATACGTAAATAAATGACTTAAGAATGTGCATATAAGACACTGTTAACAGGAACTCCCTTGGGGAGGAGGGAATCCAGGGTGTGAGAGACAGGGAGTGAAGGAATCACTATTTTTCATTTGGGATCTTTGCATAAGACTTGGATTTTCTTGCTTTTCTGTTTTTTTTTTTTTTTATCTGTACAATGATATAATGAGGACACTTCTCTTTCTTCCACATCATTTTCTGTATCAGACACACTCAAAAATAAACAGAAATGTTATTTCTGACATGTCTAGAGAACTGTGCCTTTCCCCTCCTCCAGGGAGGAAATCAGAGGAGCTAATGTTGAGCGATCCACTCTCACCCTCTGACACTCAGGCTTCACTAAAGAGATCACAGATGGACCATTTTTAGCGCCAGCAGCCGCCTAGGCGAGTGTCAACAAGAACGACAGCCCCGGCGGGGCACACACAGTCTTCAGCCCACAGATCACAAAGGTCAGTCTGACTTGCAGTCACATGTAAAACCTCTGCAAAATGAATCCAAGGGTTCCAGGACTTAGTTTAAGACTTATGAGAGAATTCTGCGCTCATGAGTATTGTAACCGTAGGACACTGTAACTAAACACTGGTATCACACACTAGGAAGCAAGTTAATACATATAATAAAAAAAAATTCTCAACTAGGAAATTAAAAAAATTTTTTTCAAATCTAAGTATACATAGGTGTTGATTCCAGCCTAGTTATAACAACTGAGACTTCCTCTGCTTAGGCCTCTTACTCAGTTGCTTCATTTCAGAGACAGAAAAACTTAGGCAGAAGCTGAGTAACTCAAGGTCACGGAGACAGCTGGTTGCAGAGTCAAGAGCAGAGGTGATACGACTGAAACAGGAAGAGGGCAATAGCAAGTGCCTGTTTGTACAGGGACGTTAAAACCAGGCACAGGTTGCTAGGACAACACCCAGAAAACCAGAAAACAGCCGGGGATTACCTTAGTTCTGTGGTTCTCTGTGTTGAGTCGCTCATACAGAGATGTGTTGAAAGATATTTCACCAAGGATCTGCAGCTCAGTCACATCTCTTAGTAACTATAAGATGGGGGAGAAAAAAAATTAAACATATTTTAGACATGGACCTACTGTACCTTTATTTTTTGGAGTCAACCTTTTTTAAAATTGGAGTCTAGTTGATTTAAAATAGACTTCTAAAAAAAATGGACTTACAATTCCTGGACAGCATCATTCCTTATGTTTCTGTTTTTTGGTCGAAAGGCATGTAGGATCTTAGTTCCCCAACTAGGGATTGAACCTATACCCCCTGCACTGGAGGGCAAAGTCTTAACCACTGGACTGCCAGGGAAACCACCCCTCCCCTCTCATCTTTCCCTTTAAATGTGTTCCTTCTCCAGTATTCCTCATGTCTAATGAATGGCCTCAGCAACCACTAAGTTTCCCAAGCCAGAAACCTAGTTAAACCTCAACTTCTTTTCCCTTACCCTTTACCTCACACCACACTCCCATCCCCGTCAGTTCTTGATGATTCTTTTTTTTTTTTTCAGTCTCTCTTACACCTGTCCTTTCCTCCATCCTCACTGCTACTTCTTCAGCTCAGATCCCATCATTCTCACCTGGATCATCACAAGAGGTTAAACTTGACTTTAGTTCCTACTTTTGAATGAGTGATCAGGGAAAGTCTCGCTAAGAAGGTAACATGTGAATTAAATATAAGAAGAAAGCACACACATGAAGATCTAGGAGAAAAGCCGTCTCATGCAGAAGGAACAGCAAGTACAAAGGTCCAGTGGCTAGAACAATATCGGCAAGCTGGAGTCTAAGAAGCAGGGAAGAGGAAAGTATTAGGAGATGGAGAAGTAAGCAGAGACCAGATATAGGGTCTGGGGCACCACTGAAAAAGACAAATTTCAGTCTAAGTGTATACAGTTTTTTCTTTTTAAAGCAGAGAAGTGGCATAGTGTTTGCTTTTAAAAGATAGCTGTTCCATGAAGAACGTCTGTGGAGGGCATGGCAAAAGCACGGGCAAGAAAAGCAGGGAGGAAGCTACCGCAGGGAATCCAGCAAGAGATGGTGACCTGCACAACAGTAGCAGTGGAGATGGACAGAAGTGAATGGATTCAGAATATATCTGGAGTGGGGATGGGGTAGAATGACTGAGTTTGCTGCTGGAACAGACAAGGGGATGTAAGAAAAAGGAGTTCGGATTTCCCTGGTGGTCCAGTGGCTAAGACTGGGAGCTGCCAATGCAGGGAACACGGGTTGGATCCCTGGTCAGGAAACTAGATCCTGCAAGCCACAACTAAGACCTGGTGCAGCCAAATAAGTAAATAAATAATTTTTAAAAAAAAAAATTTTTTTTTTTTAAGTTAAAGTAGTCGCCAAAAGGAATTCCTAGAGTTCCCAGTAAGTCAGCAGTGTAAGGGCATCCCAGACGGCTCAGAGGTAAAAACTCCGCCTGCCAATGCTGGTTCCATCCCTGGTTCGGGAAGATCCCCTGGAGGAGGAAATGGCAACCCACTCCAGTATTCCTGTCAGAATAATCCCATGGACAGAGGAGCCTGGTGGGCTGCAGTCCGCCGGAACGCAGAGTCGGACACCCCTGAGCACGCAAGCAACTGGTAAGTTACCCTAGTTAGTTACCCTGAGAGACTTGGGAAGCAACAGGCTGGAGCAGAAGGTGGATCAACAGACCTGTTTTGGACACGTTATATTTGGAGATGCTATTAATATTATCGTTTCCAGGGAAGATGCCCGAGAAACGAGGATTAATCAAATTTTAAGTACCTGATTTGCCTGATTCAAGGAGAGCTCTGCAGCCACGGTTACATTTTCTTTATCCGAGGTGACCTTACAGCTCACTGAATGCCATTCTTCCACATGCTGGAAGAGGATGAGTGTTTATTAGCACGATCTCTTTATGGGATGGAAAAGCTGGGAATTTTAACACTTAGCACACAGACAACCTCAAGGTTGAGGAATAAAGGGTGTGAGGAGTTTCTGCCCTCATTTGGTTCCAGCAAAGCCGCAACCCTGGCAAACGTGAGCCGGTGAAGAGGCTAAGGGGCGCCTCAGAAACGCTCGGCCTATGCTTTCAGGGGAAACCTCGGGAAAGTACAATCCCGGCGTCTCACGTCACCCGCTTCAGGCCCTCCTCTCTCCCCCATTACCCCTCCTCTCTCCGGTCTTTGGGATGACTGCGCTCACCTGAACCAGATCGCTCCCACAAGCGTCCTTGTGAGCCTGAGTGCACACGGTGTGGGCCTGAAACGACAACCATCCCAGTCTATCCCTGCAACACAATGAAAAAGCCAAACCGCCATAGTTATCAGCCCCCTCCCACTTCTCGCGAGATCCTTCGTGATTGCGGGGACGGCCGGGCGCTAGGACCCGGCGGGCAGACGCATCCGCGTCTCGAGGAAGTCTCGCGGTGTTAGCATTTGAACTGCCTGGCGGGTGCCGGCCATGGCGGCGTCACTCCCGCTACCCGCGAGTGGGCTCTTCCGAACGTACGGGGCAGCCGGCGGCTGGGGGCCGCGGAGGCGGCCGGGCCTGGCAGCCGTACAGTGGTTCCCGCCGCAGGACCGGAAGCGTTTCTTCAGCAGCAGTAGCAGTGACGCCAGCAGTGGCGGCCCCTCGCAGTCTGTCGTCTCCGACGATCCTGACGACCCCGACTTCCCCGGCAGCCCGGTAGGTCAGCGGAGGAGGCGCGCTGGCGCCCGACTCGCCAAGGGCCGGCCGAGTCAGATCGCGACCCCGAGACGCCTGAGGCTGCGATCGCGGTGCCCGCAGAAGTGCAGCACCCCCTGCGGCCCTCTAGGAGCGCCATCCTTTCCCAACGGCAACCCGGGCTGCCTGAGCCCGGACATCAGTGTGTGCGGCCAGCCCAGGGACGGCGGCGAGCTGGGCACCAGTGCCTCCCTGTTCAGCTCTCCGGCCTCTCCCGGCCCCGGGTTCCCTGCGCCAGAAGACAGCATCTGTACCGACCCTTCCACCTTTCTGGATGAAGCCTCAGAAGCTCCGAGCAACTTCCATCTCCCAGAAGCCTCCCTGGACCAGGCACCCCTCCCCTGTTCCCAGGACGCAGCGATAGGAGGAGGCAGGCTCACCAGGTTGGCCCACCAAGCCCAGGCCAGCCTCAGGTCAGCTCTCTTTAGCTTTTTGGACTCAGGAAATCCTGAGGATTCTGAGCTTGGGACAGATGGGAAGAATTTGCAGGAGTTTTGCCATGACAGGGAACTGGTGGGGAGGAGGCCGGAGAGCCCAGGTTTATCAGGCAGGGGTAAGAAGAGGACCACAGACCAGGACTCTTGTCAAGAGATTGAATCTCAAGAGTCTGTCCAGATAGAATACAAGGAGGCCCGTGGGTGCAAGGGCAGAATCGCACCTGGGAAAAGCAACTGGCCTGAGAGAACCAGGCTAAGCCGAAAAAGGAAGCATCAAGGGACAGCAGAAACCTCCCTCCTCCATCACTGCCAGATTACAAAAGGCCAAAAGATGGAAGACGATTCATGTGTCACCCAGGACCTGACGCGTTTACAGAACGCCTGCTCTTGGACCAAAACCAGAGCCTCTTTCAGTTTCCACAAGAAGAAGATCGTGACAGCTGTGTCTGAAGTGTGCAGCTGCAACACCCTGGCCAGTTCTCTGTCTGAGTCCCTCATGGCAGAATATTCACACCACCCTGTTGGGAACAGAACAAGCTGTGCTCTGTCCCCCTGGCACTCCTCCTCTATGTATTTGCTAACCCCCTTAAAGACACAGCAGGTCACAGACAAAAAGACATGTGATGCAGAAAAGCTTTATGGGGAATGCAATCAGGTGGGTCCCATCCCCTTCAGCGACTACCTCTCTGAAGAAAAACTAGAATGCTGTGAGAAGATCGGAGAAGGGGTGTTTGGTGAAGTGTTTCAAACAGTTGCTAACCACACACCTGTGGCCCTAAAAATCATTGCTATCGAAGGACAGGACTTAGTCAATGGAGCTCACCAGAAAACTTTTGAGGAAATCCTGCCAGAAATCATCATCTCCAAAGAGCTGAGCCTCTTGTCTGATGAGGCATTCAACCGCACAGAAGGCTTCATTGGGCTGAACTCGGTACACTGTGTTCAAGGTTCTTACCCTCCCTTGCTCCTCCAAGCCTGGGATCACTATCACTCAACCAAAGGGTCTGCAAACGACCGGCCTGACTTTTTCGGGGAAGACCAGCTCTTCATCGTGTTGGAATTTGAGTTTGGAGGGATTGACCTAGAGCAAATGAGAAAGAAGCTGTCCTCCATTGCCACTGCCAAGAGCATTCTGCACCAGATCACTGCCTCCCTTGCTGTGGCCGAGGCCTCTCTGCACTTTGAGCACCGAGACTTGCACTGGGGGAACGTGCTCTTAAAGAAGACCAGCCTCAAAGAGCTCCACTACACCCTCAACGGAAAGACGAGCTCCATCCCCACCCGAGGGCTGCAAGTCAACATCATCGACTACACCCTGTCCCGCTTGGAGCGGGATGGGATTGTGGTTTTCTGTGACATCTCCAGGGACGAGGACCTGTTTATGGGAGAAGGTGACTACCAGTTTGAGATCTACAGGCTGATGAGGAAAGAAAACAACAACTGCTGGGGTGAATATCACCCATATAACAACGTGCTCTGGCTACATTACCTCACAGATAAGATCCTGAATCAGATGACCTTCAAGTCCAAACATAACACCCCCGCCTTGAAGCGAATGAAGAAACAGATCCAGCATTTCTATCAGACTATGCTGAACTTCAGCTCTGCCACGGACCTGCTCTGCCAGCACAGTCTATTTCAGTAAGCCGTGGGTTCCGACCACCCCCAAAGGAGAGGGCATGGAACTGGAAGCCCCTGATTCTGTTTTTAACCTTTGTCCCCACAGCAGGGTGGGATTCCTGCTCTTACAAGTTTCCAATCAGCTGTTCAAACAAGAATTTTGTCTCCAAGTGGAAACTGAAATTTTTAAACTTAACAAATATTCTTTAAAAATAAACTATATGTGAGAACACCGTTTACAACTGAAAAGCCCTTTTTCTGTTAGCAGACTTCATTTTGTAAATTTCTTTCCAGTTTCCTTTTTGAGCTTTGACACTGTGTGTAACCTGAACAGAACAAAGGAAAATCAGGAACACCCAAAGCCTCAGCTGTCACACTGCTAAGAGCCTGTTGCTGTAGGTGTCATAAGGCTGGCTTTGGGATCCACACTACAGATGAGTCAACCAAGAGCAAAGAGGCTGTACCACAGCAGAGTCCCGGGCGTACAGACTGGGAGACGAGGAAAAGAAGATGGTAGACGATTTATAGGGAGAAGTGCCACGTGTTTATCAGTCTCATTTGCTGATCACAGAGAAGCAGAATTTATCCATGATTTTCAAAAGGAAAATAAATGTCTCCGTGGCTACTAAAAAGGTTGAATTTTGCTTACTTTTTTCACCAAAGGAAGAAAAATTGAAATGTCAGTTTGGGCTGAATAGTTAATATTCCTTATGAATATGACTTGGGTAATTTACTCCTAAAATGCATTCCCAGGTTAACTCATCTTTTTCTAGAGTTCTAGTTTTTATACCTTTGTGAATCCATAGTCACTCTGGAAAGAGATGTAATCGTGATACAGAACCGCCTCTATGTACCTGAGTCTTGGTCAGGTTCGTCACTGTTAGGAACTGGAGACCTCGTAATTTAACTGGAACACAAATTTGCAGCTGGAACTCGGCTCCAAAGAGGTTCTCCCCATGTATCTACAAGGTAAAATCCAAGCAGAAAGTCACGACTGGTGGTGTTTTCCCACCTGTTGGCTTTGCGATGATGAGCAGAGCACTTACGTTGAAGAGGAACTCTTTGTGGTGGGAAGACCCCTGGTTTATGTTCATGTACGTCACTGAGGGTCTGCAGTTGAGAGGACATGGGTTAGGCCTCAGGGCCCCTTTCTCATTTTAAATAAACCTTAGTGCTATCAATTGGATACACTAAAAGGGCGCCTGATTCTTAAGAGAGATCAAAGTTGAATAGCAAAATGTTGAGCAGTGGTGGGGCAGTTGGAATCAGGTTAGAATATTTGAATTCGGTCTCTTCAGGCTGGTTCTGTGTCTGTATCATTCCTCAGGGGGGCCTTACTTTTTCTCTTCTTTCTTCCCAATCCCTTAAGTCCTCTCTTCCCTGCTTAGCGTCCCATCAGTTCCCTTTGGTATCAAGACCTGTTGGCACTGTTCCTCCTTTGATTATAGCCACAGGGTTTCTAGGACCTAACAGTTAGTGCCATAGAGATGAATGGGAGCCTGGGTTCTAAGCAGCCTCCTCTCAGGGAAGGGCAATGCCCACATCCACCCTGACCACTAGACCCACCCACAAAATGCCTGAAGCTGTCCCACAGGTGTGGGGCCTCCCGGAAGTACTTACTTGGGAAGAACCGCAATGAAGCCATGTTTGATTTGAAGGCTGTGAGTTTTATTGACCAAAGACCTTCTTTCATTGGAGCTAGGAAATAAGAGTGTCAGTTTATAGCACCCCTGCTTTGTACACATGGCTGCTTACCTTGGCTCCCTAGGATCACTGGGGGTCAGACAGAAAATGCTCTTGGAGATAAACCGAGTGCAGAAGACTTGCTGGAAGACCAGACTTGGAGAAACACTGATTTTAAAAGGGTTTCTCCAGGATTTCTCTGCCAGTCCAGTGGTTAAGACTCCACTCTCCCAATGCAGGGGGCATGAGTTCAATTCCTGGTCGGGGAACTAAGATCCTGCGTGTTGCACGGTATGCCCAAAAAGACAGTGTTTCTCAGCCTTGACAATATTGACATATAGCGCCAGGAAAGTCTTTATGAGTGGCTGTCCTATATATTGTAGGATGTTAACATCCCAGGTCTCTACCCACTAGATGTCAATAACACCCCCCACCAAATTCATGCCAATCAAAAATGCCTTCAGACACTGCCCCTGGGAGTAGAATCACCCCTGTTTGAGAACTTTACCAACTGTGTACCCTACCCTACCCCAAACATAGAGGTTTTGCAGAAGACAGAGCATCTCTGAGGTTAGATGAACCAAAATGAGCACTCCAGTGCAAAACTCAGTCTGCCAGACTATACCATAGTTTTACTTTGTCAATAAAGGAACATTTTAAATATCTCCGATAACAAGGGAAAGCCAGGTCACTGGGGACACAGGTGCCTTCCTAGGGCTCCCTGAGGCTTCCCTTCTGGGGCAGTGAGGAATCATAGCTCTGACGCACACGAGTGGGAGGGAGCCTTTTTGCAGGACCACAGGCCAGGCTCCCTTGACCCACGCATGACTTACTTGGTGACCATCACAGTGATGTCGGCTGTCCTGTTTGGAAAGACACTCTCTTCCAGCTGCCAAACTAATGAAAAGTTTGCCTAGTTAAACAAAAAAAGGTGGATTGATTCCCATTTATACCACTCACAATTCAAACTGCTTCCTATTAACTAAACAGACCTAGAAAATATAATTCAATACTCCATGCTTCTATAGCACAGCATGCTTCAAGGTCCCTTTATTCCACGTAACACAGTGTCAGGATGGGGTGAGCAGGGCAGACAGCACTATTCCCCTTACAGCCAAGGAAGCCTCTTGAGAGGTCTCCCACAGCACAGAGATCATCAGTGGCAGGTCAAGGCCTCCCCTCAGGGCTAATAACCTTCCAGACCGCCCCCAGCTTCCCTCTGCTGTACCGGGGTGAGCCAACCTTGTCTCAGTGACTGTACCCTCACCTCCACTGCTCCCTACTTCCAGAGCACTGGGCAGCTTTACGCTGTTACAGATGACGATATAGTCAAGGAAAGTGTGGACACTGCAACTGGGAGATCCTAATGAGCCTGGGAAGTAGAACACACCAGCCCTAGGGGACTGAGAAGAGTCAGCTAATCAAAACAGACTCATAGGTCTTCCCTGGTGGTCCAGTGGCTAAGACTCAGCTCCCAATGCAGGGGGCCGGGATTCCATCCCTGGTCAGGGAACTAGATCCCACGTGCTGCAACTAAAAGATACTGCATGCCACAACTAAGACCCAGAGCAGCCAAATAAATAGAAAAAGAAACAAAAAGAAAAGAAAAACAGACTCACAGATGATCTCCTGAGGATGGGGTGACCAATCTTGCAGTTCATGACCAGGAAAGAAGCAGTTGGCTTAGGGTCACCACACTGAATGTCTGGAGAAGGAGGCTGTTAACACAAAAGAAGTGGTTTTGAAAAAGCAAAAAAAAAAAAAAAAAAAAAAAGGTTCAGTTTCCTCACAGCAACATGCCAGACATCCTGCTAGGAGCTGGGGATGCAAATAAGCCAGTCTTTGTCCTCGTCTCCACAAGTTGGGCAGAAGGGCTCAGTACCAGATAGGTGAAGAATTTAAACACAAGTCCTCAGGAGGGGTTCTGGGAGAGCAGCACAGAAACAAGCAGTAGAGAAAGATGAGGTCCAACCAGGAGGAATCAGTCTTCCTGGGGAAGGAGACGTTTGAACTGAACCTTGGACCAATGGAAGGCCCCCTGCATTGCCACGCAGCGTTTTTCAGCCATGATTCCTCATCTAGACCACTGAATATGCAAAATGACTGAGCGACCACTGTTTTTTTAATTCTCCCAAGGATGGTGGGTCTAGTTCCTTTCTAGATGCTTAGGAGATCATGGCATGTAGTGGGTGCTGTCCTAGCTCAAACAGCCTCAAACCATCAGGGACACACCTGTGGGAAGACAGAGCCAGGTTTGTTGACACATTAGAGTGAGGAAAACTGCACTGTGGTGTATCTCACCAAACAAAGGAAAAGACAGTTATTAAAGGGTTCTGGGGAAAGTTAGAATTTGGGGAAATATAAACAAAGCAGTGTTTTATAGGCTCAAAATAAAGCAGGGATGGGACCTTCCTCATGGTCCAGTGGTTAAGATTTTGCCTTCCGATGTAGGGAAGGTTTGATCCCTGGTCAGGGAGCCAAGATCCCACATGCCTTGCAGCCAAACAACCAAAACATGAAACAGAAGCAATATTGTAACAAATTCCATAAAGACTTTAAAAATGGTCCATGTGGGAAAAAAAAAATCCTTAAAAAAAAAAAAGTGAGGGCTATGTATAAAAGGGCCACTCAACATCAATTCTGGGCTGCAAAGTGGACCCAAAGACCCATTTTCTTGGAAACCATTCAGGTGAATGTGAAAAGCTGTGTAGAGAAACATTTTATCTGAAGTTTCAAGTCTCAGATGGAAAATGAGAATGCTTCTCTTTGTCAAAACAGTTTAGATTCTCCAGGCAACAGTAAGATGGTTTCATAATTACAGATATAACTTCAAACAGCAAAGTTTCTGACCGCCTATGATTTTAGAGAACAAAATATTTCAGTGTTACAATACTTTACAGCTGCAGGGTGTCCTTGGGAGAAATACTGTTTTCTGGTATCTTGCAGCTGGCTTTGAGTCTGTGCTCCCAGGCTGATGAAAGGCAGAGCAGACTTTTACTTTCCAGTCAAGCTAATTTATTATAGATTATTTCTCTCTCAGAACTCTAGATAAGAAAGGCTGCAGGCAGAAGGACTGATTGGGTGGCAAAATAGCACCATTGATGTTTAAGGCAGAGAATGATATGTCTGGATCCATGGCTTATTGTTGGATTAAAGGGGATTTGTCTAGTTAATTATCATTTATTGGATGAACGAGGATGAGGCAGGAGGCAGTTAGGAGGTTTCCATAACCAAGCAGAGATGCGGGAACGGAAAGTCATGAGCCATGTGGTTCCAAAACTGCTATCATAGTTACCTTCTGTATCCTCTTAAACTGCAGGTTTCTGGGGAAATTCAAAGCCACTCTTGTCATGTAGGAATCTTCCCCAGAGTTAGTCAGGCCAATGTTCATGGTCAGCTCTTTTGTGAGACCCACCACCAATTCCTGCCTGCACAGGGCAGCCAAAGAGATAAATGTTACCAGTTTATTTAATCTGTGAAAACCTCAGTGCCATGCAACAGCACCTTCTTAACTTCTTAGATAAACTGCCTAAAGGATACATTTAGCCTAGATCTTCTTCCCCACAACAGAAGCAAGCACCTGGACTTCCATACCCACCTCAGTTGCTGTGTGACATGACCATTTATTTAGTATTTGCCATGTGCTGGGGACTGTGTTAAATGTCTCACACTCTCTGCTAATCCTGGTGATAACTCTGAACTTGTATGGTTACTCTCTGTGCTGCAGTGAAGGGAACAGAAGGCACGGGAGGCTCACACCCATGCCTGAGGTCCAACAGCCCCGAAAGGGAGTTGGGAGAATCAGATCTAAATCCTCTTTCTACCACCAATTCACTGTTACCCCAGGCAATGAACTTTGAGACACAAGTCCATCCATTCCACGTACATTTACGGGGGACTTTGTGCCAGAAACTCAACGCAAGAGAAACAGCATGCGGGGGACAGATGCTGCCCCCCACCGCTGCCTTGGCCTCAGCTTTCCCACCACAAAATCCCCCTGGCCCTTCCAGGTTACAGGCTGTGAGTTAAGACATGAGCCTGTTCAGCATGGAGAAGAGAAGATGTGGGGACGGGTGAGGGCTTCCTTCATGCTGAGGCATCGTGGGGTCCTGGAGTGTACAACCACTCTCAGTAATTGAGGTCTACAGGGAAACACATTAACAATACGAAGAAAGCTTTCTAACCATCTGAAAGGTCTTAAAATAGAATGTGCAGCTCTGGGGAGTAATGTGAGCTGTGTCTTATTGAGTCATTTTTGTTTTTTTATCACAGCTGAGAAGAGGATAGCGGGCAGTCACAGAGCCTGTGTGGGGATTCATCTGGGAGGTGACACAGGCCTGAAATGAGGCAGTAGTAGTGGCGATGGGGAGGGTGATAAGGCCATGCTTGCAAGCAGAGCGCAAAAGAGACAGGAGTTGGGGATTCCTCTGCCAGTTCAATGGTTAAGGCCCAGTGCTTCCAGTACAGAGAGTGTCGGTTCGATCCCTGATCAGGGAACTAGGATCCTACATGCCATGAGCATGGCCAAAATCTAAAAAACTTTTTTTTTTAAAAAGAGAATCAAGGATGTGTCCTGAGTTTCAGTTTCAGAGTTTCCAGCTTAGATGACCCAGTGGGGCTAGTCATGATGGAGAGAACACAGCGGGAGACCAGAGGGTGGAAACTGACCAGATGAGCTCAGTCCGGGACATGATGAGAAGTTCTCAGAGGACAGGGAGGCAGCGACATTGAAATGTCAGTTGGGTGCCCTGTCTCAGAGCCCAGCAGAGAGATCTGAGAGTCACTGGAATATGTACCAGGGATTCTTAACTCGAGGTCCAGGGACAGTTTCAGAGTTCCCTGAATGCAAGCGCTTTAGACAAGTGTCTGTAGTTTACCTTAGATTCTTCAGGAGATTCACGTCCACAAAAAAAGTCAAACCATTGAGGCATTTGGATGCTGAGGATTAGGCTCAATACTTTGGAAAAAAGGGAGAGACTGCCAGCTGTGGACACTAGGGGGTGATGTAGGGCCAGCTGTTTCACAGTCTATTCCACAAGGACTTGACTGGGAGGGCTTTAGGGGCTGTAATGAATTCCCTGTTAGAAACAAATCTTGTTAGGCTGGATTCCAAAGCACTCAAAAGCCTTCACTTGGCTCCTCCATGACTGAGACGGGCAGTGCTAAGGTATCCACATCTGAAACACAAGTCCTGCAAGTGTCTATGAAAAGGTTTCTCAGCACTCAGAACAGAGCTCTTCTTCAGAGATGCCAACTCAGCCAACCAGCCATCAGTGCCATGTTCCGCACACAGCACTCGGTGTGGGGGGAAGGGGCATTTTAAGACCACCACATGTCCAAAACCAAACTCATGCAACCCACTCCAATATTCATGCCTGGGAAATCCCATGGACAGAGGAGCCTGGCGGGCTACAGTCCATGGGGTTGCAAAAGATTCAGACACGACTTAGCGACTAAATAACAACAAGTCATAATAACAACAGAAATGATAGACAATTACAAGGCAAATGGGAGGGAAATCCAAAAAAGAGGAGATACGTGTATTTGTATAGCTGAGTCACTTTGCTGTAGAGTAGAAACTAACACAACATTGTATTGCAACTACTCCAATAAAAATCAATTTTAAAAAATTACCAAGCTCATGACCTCTCCTCCCCACCTTGCCTTCCAAAACCATTCTACCAAAAGCTTTCCCAATTCAATTCTTGGCATCAGCATCATTCTAGAATTCAGCGTGTTCCAATAGAACTTCTGAAGTAATGGAAATGACCTATTATATATCTGTGCTGCTCAAAACCACCAGCCATATGTGGGTATTAAGCACGTGAGATGTGCTTAGGGCAACTAAGGAACTAAAATCTTCTTTAATTTTAATTCATTTCAATTTAAATAACCACATGTGACCAGAGGCTATTGTGTTGGACTGCACAGTTCTGGATGCTCGGGCTGGAACCCTGAAAGACTTCTTAGACCCCCCTCTCTGACTCCTCACATCCAATTTGTCATCCAATCCTGCGGGCTCTAACTGCAAAATATAACCACCTTCATTGCTACCACTCTGGCCCAAGTCATATCACTTCTCACCCGAGTTATCACAATAGCTCCCTACTATCGCCCTGCCTCCACCTCAGCTCCTACAGTCTGTTCTCAACGTAGCAGCAAGAATGATCCTATTGGGACTTCCCTGGTGGTCCAGTGGTTAAAAATTCACCTTCCAATGCAGGTGACGTGGGTTTGACCCCTAGTCGGGGAACTAAGATCCCACATGGTGCAGGGGAACTAGAGAGCCCTAGCACAGCAACAAAGACAGCTGTGGGGTGGGGGGGGGAAGCAGCTCCCCCCGCCCCACAAAAAGAATGATCCTCTGAAAGTGCATGGTCATGTCATTCCTCTGACTTCCCAGCTCATAGTAAAAGTCCTCATGGAAATGGAGCCACGTGTGATTTTTCCTCCCCTCACACGGCAACATCGATCCAATGGACATGAGTTTGAGCAACCTCTGGGAAATAGTGAAGAACAAAGAAGCCTGGCATGCTTCAGTCCATGGGGTTGCAAAGAGTCAGACAAGACTTAGCCACTGAATAGCAGCCCCCTCCACTCACTCTGGTGTCCTGGCCTCTTCCTCCCACCTCCAAGCGCCCAGCTCAGGGCACTGACGGGTGTGATCCCTTCCGACACCCACAGAGTTCATTCCTCCACCTGCCTTTCCATGAACCCAAACATCACCTTCTCCATGAGCGCTTTCCGGACCACTCTGTTTGAAACCGCAACCCCAACCTCATCCCTGGCACTTCCCTCCCACCTTCCCTGTCTTCTTTTTCTTCATAGTACATCTTTTCAACACAAAGTTGACTTACATGTTATCTTCTCTCCGTACGCAAAATTGTGAAGTGAGAAAGGGGCTTTCTGTATCTCCCAGCACCTACAGTGCTGGGCACAGAGGGGATGCTCCCTAAGTATGTCATGAATTAAGTAATTTGGTTAAGTGGTGAGCCAGGGAAGAGGTTATCTCTAAGTGAGGGGGTCCTAGGAGTGAGGGACACTGGGTTATGGAAAGAAATCTGGGATCCATCCAAATGGATCCATCCAGTTGGATCCATCCAATGATCATGGGATCCCACGCAGGCCTGCAATTACTGACTCTTCCCAAATTCATAACATAAGAATACAAATCTGTCTTGCCTCCCTCATTGGGTGGCTGGGGAAGCAATGATACAATTAGTGCAAAAGTCCTTTGGGGGCTACGAGGGAAAGGAGGAGGAAGTGAGTGATCCTGGTGAGGCCCCAGTAAGCCTTCAGGAGGAGAGTTAACTGCAGAAACCATGACGACTGGATTCAACTCACTGGGAGATGGTGGTGTCCAGCTCTAACTCCGCGACACAAAACAGCTTATTCTTGCAGTTCTTCTCATAGGGCAGCTGTAAGCAGACAGAGAAGGGCAGCATCAGCCCAGGGAGCCCACCATCCCCAGCAGCCTTGCTTCGTGATCTTCTCCCTAGGACATGTGTATCCCTTCCGCTGACTCTGAGGAGTGCGGGTGAAGCTGACGGGCTGAGGTTGTGTCCATGTGGCTGTGAGAGGTGTGACTGTGCCGTTCCTGGATTTGTCAGGCATGGGTGTGCTGGTCCTACCACACAGGTACCATGCATCAGGTCACTGGCCAAGGTCAAAAACAGGGTGACCTTTGTGAAATGGCGGGAGTAGCTATCACTTGCATATTATGCTAATTAAGTAGCAACACTCACAGCTCACTACTCTGAAGGTGAAACCATATGAAGAAGAGCCTCCTTAGTCCTCTTAAGTAGAGCGGGAACAGCAGGGGACTAATTTGGGGGGGTACCTAACCGAATATCGTCAAGGTTCAGTCCCGTAAGCTCGTCTACCCCCACGGCTAGTCTTCTCTGTAGGTTAAATATTCCCCCTTGCAGTCTTGCCTACACCAAACAAATTCAGAAATCACAGTGGGCCCAAAAGGTCCAGGTAAGATTGAAAAGCTCCAGCTCAGGTTGCAAAGTCACGTTTTCTAAAGGAGCAGGTCTATTTTTTATTACGAAGGAGACACAGCCAGCTCCCTACCTAGGGAATCACTGCATTTATCTTCCCAGCAGCCAGCGACCATCACAGTAGCTTTATACAAGGGCTGTTTCCATGATTGGAGCTAGAGTGAGAGCCCAGAGCAAGAAAGAAACCTTACACTGTCCAGAGAAGGGAGATGCAGATTGCAGAAGTCAGAGCTTGGGGCTCTATCTGACTGGGTCAACAAGTGAGGGATTTTTTTTTAAGTTTTGCTTTTAATATAGCCAAGCAGCTTGTTCTCTTTCAGTAGGATTAAAACCTCCTAAGCTCCCAGCTAGAGCTCATTCTCTGGAAATATCTCTGTGCTTGCTGCTGCTGCTGCTCAATCGTGTCCGACTCTGTGACCCCATGGACTGTAGCCCGCCAGGCTCCTCTGTCCATGGGATTCTCCAGGCAAGAATACCAGAGTGGGATGCTATTTCCTCCTCCAGGGAGGAGGAACTGAACCCACAAACAAAAGGTGCCTGCTACCTATTTAGTGAAGCATATGAATACTTGGCACGGGTCTCTGATAATGGTATGGTAGAAGGCCTGTGTGGGGACTGGACTGGAGCTCATCTGCCCTGTACACAGAAAGTCACAATGGGGCTATTTCCCTTTGTAATTAATAAGTATATTATGAGGAGATGCTTTGAGATTACATTTGCATGTGCTTAGTCACTCAGTCGTGCCCTACGCTTCGTGACCCCATGGACTATAGCCTGCCAGGTGCCTCTGTCCGTGGGATTTTCCACGGAGGAACTGAACCCACATCTCTTGCATCTCTTGCACTGGCAAGCAGATTCTTTACCACTGTGCCACCTGGGAAGCCCATCTATGTGCCTAAACACCGAATAATTTCCCCTCACCCATTTCCTCAGTCAGATTAAATTTTTTTTTAAATCTCTATGTCGAAGCATCAAAGTAATCATTGATTAAGATAAGAATCCTGAATGGGTGTTAAACAGGATACATCATAGGTCCGCAAGTCAAGAATCCACCTGCAATACAGAAGACACAGGAGATGCAGTTTCCTGATCCCTGGGTCAGAAAGATCCCCTGGAGGAGGGCATGGCAACCCACTCCAGTATTCTTATCTGAAAAAATCCCACGGACAGAGGCACCTGGCAGGCTATAGTCCATGGGGTCACAAAGCGTAGGGCACGACTGAGTGACTAAGCACATGCAAATGTAATCTCAAAGCATCTCCTCATAATATACTTATTAATTACAAAGGGAAATAGCCCCAGTGTGACTTTCTGTGTACAGGGCAGATGAGCTCCAGTCCAGTCCCCACACAGGCCTTCTACCACACCATTATCAGAGACCCGTGCCAAGTATTCATATGCTTCATTAAATAGGTAGCAGGCACCTTTTGTGAACAGAAAAGAACCAGCCTTGGGAGTCATCTGGAGACCCATATTACCCACCAGTGAGGTCCTAGGCAAATTAACACCATCTCAGGAGCTCTATTATATCCGTCTGTGCAGGGAGGGTCCTAAACATTGTCTGAAGACCCTCCCAACTTTAATATTCTTTGAAGATAAGGGAACAGGAACTTTTACAGGGGTGGCACCCGGGAGAGTCTGGTCCTAGCCAAGTCACCTGGAAGATGGCGGAGGGCTCAGCATAGAAGTCCAGGATTGGTTGGGGTTGGTCCATCCAGCCCTCAGAGGTCTGGAGGTGGTAGCTGACCTTGATAGTGATGTTGGAGAAGCAGTCCTCCTGGCACAGCTGCACAATGACCAGGGAATTCGAGGTTGGAGTTGGATGTGGGGGAGAAGATGACAAAGAGAATACTTTTAACTTTGATGTGGTCACAATATTAAAGAATGAAAGGGGTTAAGCTAGGAGTCCTAAGCCTCTTCCAAGTAGGCCAGGCTGCCAAGAGCACTGGGAAAACCTCCCCTGATCTGCCATGGCCTCAGGCCTAACTTCTTATGGTTCCTGCCCTAGTCACAGAGGGGTTCTGGCCAGCAGGAGTTAAACTCCATCTTGGACTTAGAGAACAAAGGGGAGCCAACAAGAGGAAGGGTCATGGTCTCAGCTATGTTTACAAAGATCTTTCTAGAAGTGGCACGAGGACATATTAGAAAAATAAAAACTGTAGACCAGAACTTCCCTGGAGGTCCCATGGTTAAGACGCCGTGCTTCCAATGCAAGGGTCATGGGTTCAGTCCCTGGTGGGGGGACTAAGATCACACGTGGTGCACAGCCAGCACAAACAAACAAAAGAACCCTGAAGACCAGGAGATGGCCTGGGATGCCACTTGCCATTCTCTTTGTTTATTGAGACTTTTCGCCAAGTGGGAGCTTTGAACACCTGAGAATAGGTGAGCAAGAGTCTTTGCTGGAAAAGGTAGCTATGCTTATCTTTAAGGAAGTCACAGACTTGCTAGAAGTCTTAATCCATTTAACAACCAGAACTGATGTTGAAACAGATGTGTGGTCTGAAGCATAATTTATGAGTTTGTTGGAATACATGATCCTTTGAGGCCCACAGTTTTGGGTGCTGGCAGACTCTGAGTCCTGACAAATACATTTTTCCTAGGTTTCTAGGCACCTTTATCAGGAGTAAACTTTTGTAAATAACAACTTTTGTCTTTCTATTTCTACTTTGCCTCACTCAGGTTTTCTAATGTCGTCTCACATAAGGGCCTTCTGCCCCACTGTTGTTATCAGGTGGGAGAGGGAACTCTGTTATTCCCAATGTATTATCAAGGAAAATGGCAGTAGTCAGAGGATTTCCCTTTTGTTCAGTTTCTAGGAAACTCAGAGATTTACTTAGTGTTCAACTCTGTAAATTGCTTTAACTTGGTTTTCTGGTACCATAACCCCCATCTCCCATACCATCATGTGATTCTTGATCTATTATGATTGTTTTAGTTGCCTCATTTATGTGTATGGATCCCTGTACTTCACTCCATGCATCTCAGTTCTTTTCCCAAGAGTACAGACCCCCTCTGGGAACTTCCCTGGCAGTCCAGTGGTTAAGACTCCCAGCTTTCATTGCAAGGGACACAGGTTCAATCCCTGGTCAGGGAACTAAGATCCCACATGCCACGTGGCACAGCCAAAATAAAATAAAATAGATAACCAACAAGGACCTACTGTATAGCACAGCACAGGGAACTCTGCTTAATAGTCTGCAATAATCTAAATGGGAAAAGAACTTGAAAAAGAACAGATATATGTATATGTATAACTGAATCATTTTGCTATACACCTGAAACTAAAACAACCCTGTTAACCAACTATGAGTGCATGCTCAGTCGTGTCTGACTCTTTGCAAACCCCATGGACTCTAGCTCCCAGGCTCCTTTGTCCCTGGGATTCTCCAGGCAAGAACACTGGAGTGGGTTGCCACTTCCTTCTCCAAGGGATCTTTCCAATGACCCAGGGATGGAACCCACATCTCCTGCCTCTCCTGCATTGGCAGGAGCATTCTTTAGCACTGTGATACCCCTGTTAATCAACTATACTCCAGTATAAAATAAAATTTAAAAAAAAAACAACAATGAAACAAAGCAACCCTAAAAAAAAAAGTACAAACAGACCCCTCTGGACTCTTGGAAACTCCTCCACTCACCTGTCCGTCTGTGGGGATGAGCGAGAAGGACTCACAGAGACGGGGCCTCCTGCCCAACTCCCTAAGGGAGCTCTGATCCATCCTCTTGTCTGAATGCTGCAGTCGTTTCCTCTGCTTCATCACATCCACGTCCAGTGTGAAGTTGAGAGAGGTCCCATCAAGTCCTGGGAATGAAGATCAGATCTTTCTGACTGAGGCAGGGAGGTCAAACTCCAGACCGAGGGCCCACCCGTGAGCCCCTCCGACTGGTGTCCCCGCACAGGCACTTCCCCCAGTTTCTTCTTCATTTCAAAGTTACTTCTCTCACGTCTTCTGTCCCCTGGTTAGGGTCCCCAGTGCCCCAGACCCAAACCTGGGGCAGAACACCCCCAGGGCTAAGTCAGCCTTCCCTTTGGGAAGAGGGCTTTTAGGGAGGAGGCTGGGATTGAGGGGGGAAATATGGAGGAGGAAAGATTCAAGGAAGGGAGAGAGAGAGACCATAGAGTAAAAGCTGAAGATAGCCGAGCTGGAAGAACCTTGTGGATTACCTGGGCCAACACCCTAACTGTAGAGAACAAAAACGGGGGCCCCAGCTTCCCTGGTGGTTCAGTCGTAGAGAATCTGCCTGCCAGCGCAGGAGACAGGGGTTCAGTCCTGGTCCAGGAGGGTCCCACATGCTGTGGAGCAACTAAGCCTCTGTGGTACAGCTATTAAGCCAAGTCTGAGTGCCCCGAAGCCTGTGCTCTGCAACAGGAGAATCCACCACGATGGGAAGGCCACACGCCACAACTAGAGGATCGCCCCCACTCGCTGCAACTAGAGAAAAGTCGCACGGCAACGAAAACCCAGCACAGTCAGCAATATATAAAATAAATAAATATTAAACAAAGCAAACGCCAGGCGCGGAGAGTGAAGGACACCTGCCCAGTGTCACACGACCACCCAGCAGATGCTGTTCAGGCTCCGTGGCCCCAGCCTTTCAGCCGGTACAGCTGGAAACGACTGGGCTGCCCTTTTCTGATGATCAGACTTGACCCTGGACTCCTGCGGGAAAGCCAGGCCACCTGGGAGCGCGCTTTCTGACCTGCAGGAAGTAGAGCGACTTCTCGGGGATGGTGACTGAGAGACGAGGCCCTGGGGACTGTTGCTGAGGGTTTGTGCTGGAGGAGACCTCTTGGGTTGGCAGTAAGTACCTGGACTGTGAAAGTCATGCCTACCCTCTGCCTTCCAGAAGGTCTCCCAACCAGCACCACCTAAGCGGATGGGAAGGGAAGCCAGGCCTCCAGCAGATTATCCAGTCCCCCTGGTCTAGAGAGAAGGCGGAGGGAGGGAAGGGGAGAAGATGTAATCAGAGAGAAAGAGGAGAGACACCACACACACACAGGCGTGGGCACAGTAGCTGGAGATGGAGAGGTGCCTGCCTTTTCCCAAGTCTTCTTTCAGAAACCCAACCCTTCAACCCGAGGACGGGATCCAATCCCCCTCTTCCCAAGAGGGTCAGAAAGACTCCTTCAGAATGTGGACTTAACAGCAGGTCACCCTTTTCTGGGGCGGTTCCCATTAAACTGAACCTAAAGTCAAAGGAGCACCAAAGAACTGATGCTTTCAAAATGTGGTGTTGGAGAAAACTCGAGAGTCCCCTGGACTGCAAGGAGATCAAACCAGTCAATCCTAAAGGAAAGCAACCCTGAATATTCATTGGAAGGACTGATGCTGAAGCTGAAGCTCCAATACTTTGGCCACCTGATGCGAAGGACTGACTCATTGGAAAAGACCCTGATGCCAGGAAAGATTGAGGGCAGGAGAAGAAAGGGGCAGCAGTGGATGAGACGATTAGAATCTGAGCAAACTCCAGGAGATGGTCAAGGACAGGGAAGCCTGGCGTGCTGCAGCCCATGGGGTCAAAAAAGAGTCAGATATGACTTAGCAACTGAACAACAACAGGTCAAAGGAACTAATCTTATAGAGGGAATTCAAAACACCCCAGCCCTACCCAGCCCTCTTTCTCTGTCCCCCCCCCCCCGGCCCCCCTGCACTGAAGCCAACAAGGAGTGACCACAGCCCTGGACAGGTTCAGCTAGACTGCCTGTTACCTGATTCGGCACCTAGGGTTGTAGAGTTGATTTCAAAACACAAAAATGCATTCACACTGCTGCTGAAGTCAATGGGCAGTGCCTTGGGAGTGAAGTTCATGGACACCTTCAGATAAACCACAGGTCTTGAGCTATGTAAGACAGCAAAGGGGCACATTAGAAGTGACCACAGGACTTCTTGATCGGTGTCTGGCTCTTTCATTCATTCAATGAATATTTACTGATCATCTCTCATATGCCAAGTGCTCTTCTGAGTCCTCAGAACATAGCAGAGAAAGAGACAAACCTGACTCTGGTGGGAAAACAGACAACTGGCAAATAAACAAGAAACAACAGGAAAATCCTCCGTGCAGGAAAGGGTATGTTAAAAATAAAATAGGATAAGGTAATAGAGACTAGGGGCTACTGTGAAGCAGGTGCATTGTTATTCCCATTTATAGATAAGAAAACTGGGACTTAGAGATTCTGCCCAAGGACACACCTAAGTGCAAGCTGAGGTTCAAACCCAGTTCGACAGAGCCAATGCTCTTAAACAGCGCATTCACTCCCTCCCATCAGTGCCTGGTGTCTTCTTGGGGTCATTTAGGGCAGGGCAACGGGATGAAGCTGCCCAGAAGGCAGGGAAGACTCCTACCGGAGTACAGTCGCCCGGCCCAGCGCACCCACGGTGATGTCAGCAAGGCCATCGCCATTGAAATCTAAGCCTCCGGCCACGGATGTGCCGAAGTACTGGAGTCCTGGGGCCACTGCGGAGGCTCTGATCCTCTGTGGGGGAGAAACACAGGGTGTCGGGGAGGGAAGGGGTTTCCTTTCGTTTTATTCAGTCAACAGATTAGCCCGCTCCAGGGACACTGAGGCACTGGAAGAAAAAGTAAGGTTCTCCCAGGGGAAGTGGCATTGGAACAGAGGCTTGAAGGGGGTGGGGCTTGACCGAGAGGGTAAGGAGAGCAGGGGGTGGGGAAACAGTCAGGGGTCAGTGCAGTGGGAAAGGGGAGACTGGGTGCCAGGAAGCCTGATGTGGGGCTGGGGTGTGCCTACAGAATTACATTTCAGAACCCCACTGTAGACACAGGGTGGAAGATCGGGAGGAAACAGGAGTCAGGGTGTAGGTGATGGGGATGGACAGGAGGGGCTGGATTTGGAAGATGGTGAGATCTTTAGGACGTGGAGGCTGACAGGCTGAGCTGGGGGTCTATGATTAGCCCAGTTTTTTGCTGTGAGCAGTGGAGGGATGGGGCCCAGAGGAGCAGCAGGTATCAGGGAAGAGGGTGCTTTCAGTGGGACATCCTGGGAGTGAGATGCGGGAGGCCATTCAGGGGAGGGTCTCAGGAGCAGCTGGATACACAGGACTGAAACTTGGAAAGAAACTGCAGCTGGAGGTGGGTGGCAGTGCCCATAAAAGATATAGTGTGGAATTTGGCAATGGAGTCCAGGGGGGTGAGGGTTATACAATGGGGTGGGATGGGGGGCAGTGTGGGGACAAGAGCCAGAGAAAGGACAGAGAGAGGAAAGAGGATCTGGGGCAGGTTCAAGTTCAGGAATGCCAAAGAAGGAGACAGTCATAGTTCAGGAAAGAAGATAGATATTGCCACAACCTCTAGCCCCACTGGAAGGATGCGGAGGTGAGAACCTCCCAGTGACTTCTGTCCCCCCTGGGCTGTCTCAACCCCCTGGGACCTGCCTGACACTTAGGACAGGAGTTGGCTCGGGTCTCAGGCCCTCATATCTGGGGAAGATCAAAGTCCCAGAGTAGAGGCAAGAGGTCACCTGTGGCTGGTTGGGAGAGAGGTCATTCAGCTGGTTGGTAGCACGTCCATTGTAGATGTACACACTGCCAAAGCCTGCACCATCGTCTGCCTCAAAGTCCTCCAGGGGGGCCCCAATGGCCACATCTGTGAGCTTATCCTGACTGATATCCCCCACTGTTGCCATGGCAAAGCCAAATCGGGCATAAGTTAGCCTGGGGTGCCCACTCAGCATGCGTGCCAAGGAGAAGGAGCCATTCTGTAAGGCAGAGAGGCAGCTCAGCCCTCAAGACAGGGAGGCAGTGAGGTCCCACCCCACTGCCACCCTGGGAGGCAGGCTCAAAGACTCATTGATTCTGACTCTCCAGCCAGGAGTCTGAGGCTCAGAAAAGGCAAGAGACCTTCCCAAGTTTACACAGCGAGTGACTAGTGAAGTTGGGGTCCTGCTGCCTTGCAGTCCAGGACCCAGATCTTCCCCCCTCTGCTCCCACAATTGGGGTACTGGACTGGTGATCAGGAGGCCTGGCTTCTTGGCTTGGCTCCATCACACACTGGCTCTGTAAACTGGGGAAAGTCTCAAACATCACTGAGCCTCAGCTTCCTCATCTGTAAAATGGGAGTGACAGCCACCTCCCACAGTTACTATGAGAAACAAGTGAGATCACAAATAAAACATGCTTTGTCAACTATCCAACTATGTGGAATGTCATCATCATCAACATGAGATGGTGGGGTGGGGAAATAAGAAAGAGGGGGAGGGGATGGAGGGGAGCAGCCACCCCACCAGGCTGCCATCCACCCTGAGCTCCCCATCACTGCCCTCCAGTGCCAGGCAGGGTCAGGGCACCTCCAGCCTCTGTCACCTCAGCCCCAGGCTGAGCGGCCACAGCCTCAGCCACCTTGTGAAGACGGAGATCTCTAACCTGCTTGTTCACACGGTACATGTAGACTCTGCCCTCCTCTCCTTGAATGTGGTAAAACGGGGCCGCCACCAGCAGCAAGTCTGTGATGCCATCCATGTCGACATCCACAGGGCACAGCTCGGAGCCAAAATAGGATCCCAACTACAGGCCAGGGGGATTGCAGCTCACGGGGAGTGCCAGGGACCCCCCACCCCCACCCCCACTGCCACCACCACCACCAGACCCCTCGGCAAGTCTAGACCCCTGCTCGTGTTCTTCCTGGACCATCAGATTTGGGTCAGACTAGGTCAGCATGTTCACCAGAATAACAAAGGAGGCTGGGTGAACGGCTGGATCCCCCACAATGGGGAAAACCAGCTGGCACTCAGGCACACAGAGCCGGGGCTGAGGCTGAGTTCTGCTCAGACGGGGCCCCCCACCTGCTGTGTGCCCTGGAGCCCACTCCTTTCCCTCTGGGGTCTCTGGATCCCCATCTATAATAATGGTGGCAAGAGGGTTCCTTCTCCAACAGGTACCTGCTCGCCCTCCAGCACTGGCACGAAGTTGTTGGTCTCTCTGCCCACATTCTGGAGCTCAAACACAGCCCCCTGCTGCTTGTGCCGTGGGGCCCCCGCCAGATAGGAGAGGCCACTGTCCTTGTGCAGCACGGCCACTGAGTAACCTGCGGGATGGGGTGGTGGCATTGTGATCGGGACCTCCCACCGGGCCACTCTTCCCCACCTTCCCAGTCAGGCCTTCCAAGTAGCTTGGGCAGTGGGGCAAAACTGGAGACACTATCTCATCCTCTTAAAAATCATCAGTGGTGGCTCCCACTAACCCATGTGCTCCGCCACACAGAAGTGATATACACACATTACCACACATACAGCCTCACTCAAAATGCTCTCCACACACGTGCACCACCCACGTTCATCACAAATGCAGTATATGAAGACTGAGGACCGGGTGAAGGGACCACTATTACTAATGGAGAGGCCCCGCCTCCCTAGGCAGCGACCCAGGACGTGGCACTTCGGTACCAGCATCAGGGTCCATCCCTCGGTCCGTATGAACAACCAGGAACCCTACCACAGCGGGCGTCCCTACTCAAGTCCCGTCTCCACCCAGGTAGCCTCCGGGCCCCGCCCCTCACCCCAGCAGCCTCCGGGCCCCGCCCCCACCCAGGGAATCTCCGGACCCCGCCCCTCCCAGGTAGCCTCCGGGCCCCGCCCCTCACCCAGGCAGCCTCCGGGCCCTGCCCCCACCCAGGCAGCCTCCGGGCCCCGCCCCTCCCAGGTAGCCTCCGGGCCCCGCCCCCACCCAGGCAGCCTCCGGGCCCCGCCCTCACCCAGGCAGCCTCCGGGCCCTGCCCCCACCCAGGCAGCCTCCGGGCCCCGCCCCTCACCCAGGCAGCCTCCGGGCCCCGCCCCCACCCAGGCAGCCTCCGGGCCCCGCCCCTCTCAGGCAGCCTCCGGGCCCCGCCCCCACCCAGGCAGCCTCCGGGCCCCGCCCCTCTCAGGCAGCCTGCGGGTCCCGCCCCTCCCAGGCAGACTGCGGGTCCCGCCCCTCCCAGGCAGCGTCCGGGCCCCACCCTCACCCAGGTAGGCATACTGCGCAGACTTGGTGTCCACTGCTGTCTGGTTGAGGAAGCTGCTGTTACAGCTGTGTGTGTTATAGAGCAGTGCGCCCCCGGACCAGTCAAAGGCCCCTACGGTTCCGAGCAGCACCTGGTTCTGCAGGGGAGCAGGGTTGGAGGCCATCTGAGAGGGAGGGACTCAGGGCCAGCCAAGGTGGCCGCGGTTCTACCTGCCAGCACAGCTAACCTTGCAGGGGATTGGGGGAGGGGGTGGTGGAGATCAGTGCCCACCGGCCCAGAGACGCAGGAGGAAGGTGAGAGGCAAACACTAGGTTTCGGCCTTGTACCCAGGATTACACCAGGGCAGCTGTCCCTCCAGTACCAGCAGCCCCTGGCACAGAAATCCTACCCGGGGGCCCAGATGTTGAGTGTTAAAAAAGGGCGTGCATGTGTATTCAGTCACATCAGACTCTTCCCGCGATGCTATGGATTGCAGCCCGCCAGGCTCCTCTGTCCATGGGATTTCCCAGGCAAGAATACTGAAGTGGGTTGCCACTTTCTATTCCGGGGATCTTCCCAACTCAGGGACTGAACCCGTGTCTCCTGCATTGGAGGCAGATTCTTTACCACTGAGCCACCTGGGAAGCCCACATTAAACAAGTATGGCTCAGCAAAATGGGGCTTATCTCCCCAAGGCTGCACCTCTGGGCCTGGCGCCCAAGGCCCATTTGTGCTGAGTGACATGCTAACCATGCTCCCACCACAATCGTGGACTGTGTCCTCACAGCCTCTATCCCACCCCATCGGTGGGGAACAGGGCCTCCAGTGGGAAGAAGTAGCCGGCTTGGTGGGCAAACCCACCCAGGCCTGGGGGTTCCCAATCTGTGTTAAGTGAGGCGCTTAACCCTTGAGCACAGGACGGAATGACTCCCTGTTATAAACAGGGTCACTCTCTCCTTGACCACACAGGTCCAGGTTAGGGTGAGCACACAGAAGTGTTTTCCTTTGTCCTAAAACGGCTCCTTCAGATGCCTCACTCCAGGAGGACCCTGTAAGCCAGGTGGGGGCAGGGGAGACCCTGAGTTCCTAGGAGTCCCTGGCGCCCCGTCAGCCACATACCTCATCCAGGATCTGGGCGCTGAACCCAACCTGCGCCAGCTGGTAGTGGAGGGCATCTCCAACTGTGCCTGAAAGCCAAGAAGCCCAGTGAGCCCGCTGTGAGTCAAGGCGAAGGGAAAAGCCAAGTCAGGGTGGAGATCAAGGGGCCTGCTTTAATAGCTGCTGGCAAAGTAGGCTGGGCTGTTCCTTCCTCTTCCTGGGCCTCAGTTTCCTCATCTGTGAGCTCCTGGGAACAGGAACCATTCCCCAGCCACCCTTCTTCCAGCACCAGAAAGAGCTTCTCATCAGAGCTTCACAGAATTTGGGAGTACTGAGAATGGTTGGGACTATTGTTACCTTTTTATGTTGATTTTTTAAACTTGCTATTTTATATTGGGGGCTTCCCTGGTGGCTCAGATGGTAAAGAATCCACCTGCAATGCAGGAGACCTGGGTTCGATTGTTGGGTCAGGAAGATTCCCCTGGAGAAGGGAATGGCTACCCACTCCAGTATTCTTGCCTGGAGAATTCCAAGGACAGAGGAGCCTGGCAGGCTATACAGATCATGGGGTTGCAAAGAGTCGGACACAACTGAGCGACTAACACTTTCATTTTATATTGGAGTATGGCCAATTGACAGCTTTGTGATAGTTCCAGGTGGACAGTGAAGGAACTCAACCATACATATACATGTAACCATTCTCCTCCCCCAAACCCTCCTCCCATCCCGGCTACCACATAACACTGAGCAGAGTTCCATGTGCTATACAGTAAGTAGGTCCTTGTTGGTTATCCATTTTAAATATAGCTGTGTGTACCTGTCAATCCCAAACTCCCTAACTATTCCTTCCCCCCATCTTTCCCCCTGTCAGCTGTTGCATTTTTAGAGATGGAACAGCTGAGGCTCAGAGAGGTGAGGGGAGTTGCCAGAGTGCTACACGGAGGGAGGATGGGGATGCAGCTGGAGGGCGGGCCTTGAGCCTCCTGCTGAATGCCAAGGGGGCCGCCACAGGGTGGCCAGGGCCCTGGAGCCTCACCTTCCACGCGAATGATGCTCTCCTGCAGTCTGTTCAACAGCCCATCCAGAGCCATGTAGTTGGTCACCTTGAAGGCATGATCCTCATCAGGGTCCGAGGCGATCAGCTTCAGCTCATCGTACGCTTTACTTTTATTAAATGCTTCTCCCACCTGCACAGAGGCCCCAGGTCAGTGGGCCAGCACCGTGAGCGGTCTCAAGGCCCAGGGAGAGAGCTGAGCCCCTCCGTCTGGCCTTCAGGGCCCCCCATCACCTGCTTCCTTCTTTCCTGTTACCTTGCTTCCCCACACACTCTACCTGTGTGTTCCTGAGCACACCAGGGCCCCCCACCTCCACTCACGCTGTCTCCTGTGCCTGCAGTCCTTTCAGCCTTCCCCGGGCACTAGGTCAGTGGCTGCTTTTGTCCTCCGAGACTCGGCTCTGCACCAGCTCCTCCAGGAACCTTCCCTCCCAGGGTATCCAGTGCCCTCCCCATACCTTCTGGGAGAGTAAGCTGTGACCACCGATGGGAAATGAGCCATCTGGGGGAAGACCCTGAGTGGGGTTGGGGGTGTGGGGAGCATGGGACACAGGGGCTGAGAGAAGTTGATATTTTTGACTGGAGCGGGGTTTGGGTAAGCTGCTTTCTGATGCCCCTCAAGGAACCCTGGCTCCTCACTGCCTCAGGCTATACAGAGTCACGAGATATCCCCAGCTTCTGGCTCTTACCCCAATGGCAAAGCGCTCAACACCACGCATCTTTGGGGAATTGATGACAGTCGTGAGGTTGAGGGGGTCCTGGAAGATATCCCCATCAGTGAGCACCAACATGACCTTGGATGCCTTTGCTCTGGAGCCTCGGTTTGGTGTGAAGATGTTATCTCTAAGTCGGGGAGAGGGAAAGGGAGAGAACTTTGCCAGAAGGTTGACTGAGCCCTGGGGAGGTTTTATTCACTGGCTTGTTTTAGAATCAAAGAGGATTAAGGAGCCCTCCCAGGAGAACAGAGCCCCAAAGAGGGGTGGTGATGTCCCTGGGTACACAGCAGCGCAGGTACGGAGGTAAGACCACAGCGCAGGTGCTGTTACCCCTCACCTGCTCCCAACAGACAGGTGACCCCAGAGGACAGCACTGGAGTCTATTCCTTGTGTGTATGTCAAACTAATAACTGTATTAATTACAGCGGCTAAGATTTACATAGCACGTATGTGCCAGTCACTGTGCTAAGAACCATATATATATATACATTTTTTTAGTCGCACCCTGTGGGATCTTAGTTCCCCAACTAGGGATCGAACCTATGCTCTCTGCATTGGAAGTGCACAGTCTTAACCACTGAATCAGCAGGGAAAACCTAGCACTGAACATATTTTAACCCATTTATCCTCAAAACTCCTATAACGCAAGTACAATTATTATTATTTGGCCACCCCTCGCAGCTTGTAGGATTTTAGTTCCTCGAACAGGGATTGAACCTGGACCTCAGCGGTGAAAGTGCAGAATCCTAATCACTGGACCACCAGGGAATTCCCTATGATTCTCATTTTTAATGTGAGGCAGTTGAAACACAAAGAAGTCAAACAGCTTGCCCAAAGTCTCATGAGTGCAAACTGGAGCTGGGATTGAAGCCAGGGAGCCTGCCCACTCACTCCTCTGGTAAGCGCTGTGCCCCACTGCTGCTCACAGGAGAAGTCTTTGGAAGAATTTTTGGAGGACTGTCCTGGGGTGTCATCCATCAGCCAAGGCTGGATTGGAAGACCTCACAGTCCCCTTTTAGCCAAGGAAGAGCCTGAACCCTGACCCTGTCCTCTACATAGCCTGTCCAGCCACCTTCTCCAAGCAGGATGTCTCAGAGCCTCTGGGCAGGGCCACAGGCTGGCAGCCAGTAGGTCTACAGATAACTCACAGGACATGCTGCATGGCAGAGGCAGTCTTGGTGACTTCCTTCACTTGAGTGATATTCTTGACTCTGTCCAAGGAGGCTCTAATGTCTTGGCTGTCCAGAAGGTCAAGCTCGGTCTGGATGACTTCCCCATATTGCACCACAGCAAATCTGCACTGCAGGGGCCAAGAGGGGAGGATTTTGGCAAAGCTGCTCAAGGCTGCCCCCACCCTTTAGATGGCTCCCCCTGGAAGAAGTGGAAGAATCCACTCATTCCTCCTAGTCTCTGGGCAGGAGGAGATGCTCAGGCAGACGGAAACCTCTAAGCCAGTAGGGGTGGAGAAAGGTGTGATAGTAATGGCTCCTGGTGAATCATGGGCTTCTCCCTGAATCTATGTCCCTGTGTAGCCCCCTCTTCCACATTGACTCCAGGATAGGCTGTGGTGACTTGCTTTGGCCAATGGACATCAGCAAATGTGATGCAATCAGAGGACTGGAAAGTGCTTGCCATGAAAGAGTTGGGCTAGGCTGTTATAGACACATGACCCAGAAAAGTGAAGGCAATTTAGGGTCCAGTCAAGCAGGTGTCTGCATCTGCAGGAATTAACTCCAAGTAAGAACAGCAGAAGAACCTCCCAGCTGAGCCCGAACTGAATAGCCGACCCACAGAAGGAGAACAGATCCTTGGTGGATGTTTTGAAGCAGTTTGTTCACAATGGTGGTAGACAACCCACAACTTGTGTGAATCCAGCTCTAAGGGAAGCCCACCTCAAAGCACTTCTTGTAAAAGTTCGTCATCATGTTGTAGATGAAATCTTTGGCTTTCTGGAAGTCTGGGGGATCAATGCTTCCTGAGCCATCCAGGACAATGGCGATCTCAGTGCCTGGGCCAAGACAGGGAGCAGGTTAGGAGTGGGTGTGGCGTTTGGAGTGAGGGCAGCTCTCCCTGCTCTGAAGGGCACCCACCCAATCAAGCCCTGAAGGCTCAGTTCAGGGAGGACTCAAGTGCCACTCCCAAGAGTGAAGCCTTTGTCTCAGAGGCAGAGAGAGCCAGAACCTGCTCAGGCTCTGATGCTGTGTGAGTCTCTCCCAGCACCCCTGCTCCCTGGGCCTCAGTTTCCCCATCTGTAAGATGGGGGGAGACAGAGCTGGGACTCGTCAAGCCTGCATAATCCAGTCATTGCTCCCCACCTCTTGGAAAAGGCACAGCTCACCCCTGGAGGTCGCTAGCCTAGGGGGTCAGCTCTGATAGCCTCTGAGAGCAGCCCAGATCTGCTTCTTCTCACCAGCTGCCTCTTCCTCCTCTTCCTCCTCTTCCAACTTCACATCCCGTCGCCTCCTGGCTGTGTTCTCTGTGCTGCCTTTTTTGTCCCTGGAGCAGTCTCCAGCATCCACAGTGGTGTTGGGATCCAGAAATTTTTCTTTAAAAAGTCCACATGGAAGAGCTCAGAGTCAGATGGCTTCCTGGTTCCCCTCCAGGCCAGCCCTCACTCAGCTCTCCCTGGTTCCCTTCACGGGGCGCCCAAGGCTGCCCTGCCCTCTCCAGGCCCCTGTGTCCCTCTGCATCTACCACAGGCTGGTGCCTCTTCTTGCAGACCCCAGGAGAGCCCTCAGAGCTGTCCAAGGCCAATGCAGGTCCAGTCCTTACCAAGGTTGGAGAAATAGACCTGGGCCCGGGGACGGAGGTCAGGGGCCAGCAGGGTGCAGTTGCCTGTGAGCTCTGAGCTGAGGCTGTGGGGCTGCCGGGTTGGCACTTGAATGCAGACCTGGTGGAAGGGTGGAAAACAGAAGGGGAAAGCCTGGGTCACCCCTGACCCAGGCCACACCCACACCCCCATGCAGAACCCAGAGCCTCAACCAGGCAGGGGCCACAGAACAGCCTGTTCACCCCTCCCCAGGGGGAGGAGGAGTCAGTGCCAGCATCAGTGTGCTGGGTCACACAGTGTACCCAGGTCAGAGCCACCGTCAGCCCTGGGGTTGATCAATGATATAGCTGGGCTCAGCCCTGAGAATAACACACCCGCCAGGGCTAGTATCCACAGGGGTCGACCACAAGGGTCACCACCAGCTCCCCGAGGCCCTCCATCCCCTATGCCACGCACACTCACCAAAACACCGTGGTGATTCCGGACAGCCGTCACTCCCTGGTACCTCCCCTTTGGGGCGGGGACGTGCTCTGAAACAGTGAAGCCCAGGTAAGGGGGTAGGGATGCTGGGAGGCAACCCAGGGGCCAAGGTGGCGGCCACAGGGTCATCTTGGTCAAGGCCCCATGAGGACCAGCTGGCCACTCAGAGCAGCCTCTAGAAGCTGGATGGGGGCGCCTTCAAGGACAAGCCTCTCCCCCAGGCTCATTCGGTGTCTCATTCCACATGTGCCCCATGATGTCTGCTCTATGCTTGGCCTGTGACAGATGGTGATAGGGATCCAGAGACACTGAGAGCTGCTGCTGGTCCTCAGGGGACCCTGGGCTGGTGGGCAGGCAGGCAGAGAAGCTGTAGCTGGCATGTGTGTGCCGCATGGCGAGGAGAGCAAGAGGCTGAGGGATTGGCCGTAGAGTCTGATGAACCCTCCCCTCTCCAGGTCCTGTCCCCGGGGAATCTTATTGCCCCACAACCTCAGGGGCAGAAGTGTAGCTCCTTCCCCTCCCTCCCCACTGTGGACCTCAGCAGACTCTCATATTTGAGTCACAGGTCACTCAGCCACCACGCTGGACCATGTCCCCTTCTGAGGCAGAGATGGAGGCTGTTCAACACAGGGACTCCCACACAGTCTAGGACTCCACCCACATGGCCGAGTGGTCGTCAGGAAAGATGGGCCTTCATCTGGACTGGGTGGGATGGGGAGTGTTTGGTCAACGAGTGAATGAGGTCCATTCCTTTGTTCATTCAAACATCATTATTGATCACTTAATATATGGCAGGCCCCATGCATTGGAAAAGACCCTGATGCTGGGGAAGATTGAAGGCGGGAGGAGAAAGGGATGATAGATGATGGGATGGTTGGGTGGCATAAACAACTCAGTGAACATGAGTTTGAGCAAGCTCCGGGAGATGGTGATGGACAGGGAAGCCTGGCATGCTGCAGTCCATGGGGCTGCAAAGAGTCAGACACAACTTAGCGACTGAACAACAGCACGCTGGACGACAGGATGGCTGCAGTTAGATGGGAGGGGGAAGGGTTGGGTCCCACTGAGGTGCAATGAGCTGGGGTAGGTTGGGTTTTGGAATCAAGTGGAGTTGGGTTCGCATCTTTGGTACTACCCAGATATGTGACGTTAGTCATACTTGAAGCCAGAGGCCTCCTCTGAACTGTAGCTTCCTCTTCTGTAAAAGGTTGTGGTTTTGAGAATTAAAAGTACACGAAGCATGTAACAGAGTGTCAGGCGACATGGTGAACACTCCATATGTTTTGGATTTCATTTTCATTGTTAGAATTGGGTCTGTTAAAGATGGGTTGGGGTTAGGGTTGGGTAGGGATGGGACTGGGCACCAGGGTAGAAGGCTTGTGTTGGAGTCTATGGTGGAGGGACCGGGTTAGGTGGGGCCGGGGCTGGAATGATTGACCCGGATGAGTGGGATTCCCAGAAAGGAGGTCCTGGGAGCATTCCCCGGGGTGGGGGCTGACTCACCTACTGGTTGGCACTGGAGCTCATCCTGGGTGAGAGAACACTGATGCAGGGGCTTTGCTGTCCGGCTGGTTCTGGGGCTGGTGACCAGGAGCCTGAGCAAAAGCGTTGAGCTTGTCAGTGATCCCCTGTCTTCTCCCCACTGCCCAGGCTCGGTCCTTCCGTTCCAGGCCCACAGACCCACAGGCTCCCCATCTGGGAAACCATGGAAAAGACCAGACCAGGACAGGCAGGCAGGCTCCCGGCCCAGGACAGTGGATCTGCACTTCAAGGGAGGCACGGGCTTTAACCTTCACACGGTTTCTAGCAGGCAATGGCTAAATACCTCCCGTCTCTGCCTGCTGGCCCACCCTGAGAGACATGGGGTGATATTGGTGGTAAATAAAGACTCTCCGCTCTTTGATGGTGGTGGTGGGGATGGGGCTCCAGGAAGCCACCAGCAGCAGGCAGTTTCTGTTGCAGGCAGTGCTGGCTTCCTAGTGGCTGCTGGGGGGGGGGGGGGCCTGCCCCCACCTGGCTTCAGTGACCATGCTTTCTGAGAAGAACGTTCTAGTGCCCCCTCTCCCAGGGACTGGTCAGAACTGGAAGTTCTGGGCACCTCGGCTTGGTTAAGGCAGCTTCAGGAGACGTGATTCCCAATGGCCAAGTCTGCCCCCAACCCAGAGCCCAGAGAGACACAGAGACAGTGTCAGCCTAAATATTCTTAGGGTCCATGCCACTCAGGGAGGATAAGAGCTGCCCCACGACAGGGAGGTCTCTCTGTCTTAAGGGCTGTGAGTAGGTGGCATTGAGGAAGGGTGACAGGGAAGCAAGTCCAAGGTTTTACACCAAGGGCAGTGGGAAGCCACAGAGGGCTTTATGAAAGGGAACCACACACTCAGACAGGTCATGATGAGCTACGGTGGGTTGGGGGCCAGAAACAAGGCTGTGTTGCCACTTCCTCACCTCTTGTTACTTGACATTTCAGGAAGTTATGAAAGATATTCACTTTATCTTTCATGGTTGACAGGATAATAATAAAATCTATACTGTGTGTGTGCCCTCCCCAGCTTATCCCAAGCTGATTTCCACCCCGATAGGGCTCCTGTCAAGGTCAGCGGTGGTTCCCATATTGCCGAGTCCAAGGGACACCTTTCTGTCCTCGTCTTCCTCAACCTCTCAGCAGCCCTGGACTTAAGGGACCATCTCCCCCTTGAACCACTTTCTTCTGGATTTCCCCTGACCTCCCTCACTATTCCTTCTCCCAATCCTTGGCTTGTTCCTTTGCTGTCTGACTTCTAAATGTCACCTGGGCTGGGTGGGTCCCTGTATGCCTCACCACACACTCTCCCTACTGATCCCCTGCAATCGCTGGCTTTAGTACACCTACAAATGCTGACATTCCCATCTTTATATGTGCAATGCTAGGATCCCTCCACCAGAAGCCAAATGAAGGACTTCCCTGACAATCCAATGGTTAAGACTCTGTACTTTCAATGCAAGGAGTGAGGGTTCAATCCCTGGTCAGGGAACTAAGATACCACATGCTGTGGCACAGCCAAAACATAATAAAAATAAGAATAAATAAAAATTAGCTTCACCCTTGGAAAAAAGAAGAAAAAAAAAACCAGATCAGCATAGCTATAGTAAAATAGAATAATGACCCTTCCACTCCCAGAGAAGTCCACGTACTAATCGCCAGAGCCCACAAATTAGCTACTTTTTATGGCAAAAGGCACTTTGTAGATGTGATTAAGTTAAGGATCTTGTGACGGGGAGTTTATCCTGGATTATGTGGGTAGGCCCAATGTAATCAGGCTTTCCCAATGGCTCAGCAGGTAAAGAGTTCGCCTGCAATGTGGAAGACACAGGAGATTCAGGTTCAATCTGAGTCAGAAAGATCACAGGAGGAAAACAGCAGTCCACTCCAGTATTTTTGCCTGAAAAATCTCATGAACAGAGGAGACTGGTGGACTACAGTCCAAAGCATTGCCAAGAATTGTACATGACTGGGCGACTAAGCATACATATCAATGTAATCACAAGGGTCCTTATCAGAGGGAGGCGCTGCTGGCCTTAAAGATGGAGGAGGGGGCCACAAGCCAAGGGATGCAGGCAGTCCCTTGAAGTAAAAGAAGTGAGGGTACAGATTCTCCTCTTGAGCCCCTAAAGGAATAAAGCCCTGCTAACTCCTTGATTTTAGTTCAGTAAGACCCGTGAAGAACTCTGACCTCCAAAACTTTAAGATAATAAATTTGTTTTTTGTGTTTTTTTTTTCTTTTTGGCCACAGGGCACATGGGATCTTAGTTCCCTGACCAGGGGTCAAACCTGTGCCCCCTGCATTGGAGAGGCAGAGTCTTAACCACTGGACTGTGGTTTCTGTACCAATGTCTCCTGTTCTAAGCCACTTAAGTTTGTTGTGAATTTTTAACATATTTATTTTGGCTGTGTCGGGTCTTAGTTGCTATATGCCAGATCTTTTGTTGCCGAACACGGACTCACTAGCCGTGGCTCGCAGGCTCAGTAGATGCAGCACACAGGTTTAGCTGCCCCGCAGTATGTGGGATCTTACTTCCCTGATCAGGGATTAAAGCCTTGTCCCCTGCACTGGAAGGGGGATTCTTAATCACTGGAGCACCAGGCAAGTCCCACGTTTGTGGTGACTTTGTTATAGCAGCCCTAGGAAACTAATAAATTACCTACTGCCCATTGTCTAACAGGTCTCTCAAATTTAGAATGTCCAAAACAGAACTATGGTCTTGTCCTCCTGCGCCTGAACTAAACCTTTCCATCTCCCCGCCACGGATGCATGTCACCCCTGACCACCACGTTCTGGAGTCCGAGGCCTGGGGGGCACCCTTGCTTCATTTTTTTCACTCATCCCCTCCATCAAGTGCATCAGTAAACCCTACTGGTTTTTCCTCCAAATTATATCTAGAGAACATCTCTTCTGTTTCCCCTGCCACCATCATCTCGCCTGATGTGTAGTAATAACCTCCTAACTGTTATTTCTTTTTTTAAATTCAGTCTTTTGTAAATTACACCACATCACTCCCCTACATCAACAACCTCCCATGCCCTTAGAAAGAGAGTCTGTCCATACTCCTCGCTGCAACCAACAGGGCCTTGCACCATCTAGCACCTTCCCCAACCCTGACACTCGCCTCCAACTCCTTTGCTCCTCAAGCTCTAGCTCCACACTGGCTGGCTGCTGTTCCTAGGCTGCCCCCAGCTCTTTGCTGGCTTGGGCCTTCTGCCTTGCTGTCCCCTCCTCTCCCCAAGCCCGGCCCATTCTCATTCCTTGGCCTCACTTAACTGTCACAAATGCTTTCTCCAACCAGCCTCACATTACAACCCAGTTTCTTTGCTTTTCATCAGCCCATTCATTCCCTTCCCAGAACTTGTCCCTGTTTGATGGCATCCTGTTCACTTGTTTACTGTTTATTATCTCTCTCTCCCCCTAGATGATAAGTTTCCCAAGGATCTTGTCTATCTTGTTTGTTGTATTATTTAAGGCAGCTGGAATGTGGTGCAGAGCAGGGGCTTGGTAAATATTTGTTGAGTGATGATTGAATGACCTTCCAGGCAGCAGGTGAGCGGGCCAGTGTAGAGTGAGGTTGAGGAGGGCAGTGTGCAGCTCAGCTCTGTGGGCTTAAATCTGAGCCCCCAAATTAGCTTGCCTGCTCAGCAACCTTGCCTCTTTCTCAGACCCTGCCCAGTCCGAGCCTCAGCCCTGGGCCCAGCACCTTATTCTCTGCTCCCCCACAAAGGTGGGCTCAGAACTGGGCTCTAACCCAGACCACATTTTAAGGTGTAGGTGCAGGCCTGGAATAGCCTCAGGTCTCTTTCTTCCTTTAGGCCTTGGCTCAAGCTGTTACTTCCGCTTGCAGTGCCTTTCACCTCCTTTCCCTGCAGAACAGTCTTCCTAAAAACCAGCTCCTCAAGAAGCCTTCCCAAAAGAAGAAACACCTTGACTCTTTCCAAGCCTTCTAGGAAGCCCTAACTCCTGGACACCTACACTTATCCCTGACTTTTGTCCCCACTTAGACTGTGAGTTCTGGTTGAACTACCATGTACAGTTGCACAGGTTGCACACTGCAGAACCCAAGGTTGCCTTTCATATCACAGTCATGCAATGCCATGACCTGGGGCCCAGTCTGAGCTGCTTCTGCTGCTCACCCCTTTAACCAGCCCCTCCATGGTGGGTGGTCTCTTGATCTCCAGGTTTATCTACCGAGGGACTGGCAAACTAAACTGTAACTGAATTCACCATCAGCTAATAGCC
Organism: Muntiacus reevesi; assembly: GCF_963930625.1. Taxonomy (NCBI): domain Eukaryota; kingdom Metazoa; phylum Chordata; class Mammalia; order Artiodactyla; family Cervidae; genus Muntiacus; species Muntiacus reevesi. Next base: position 37,457,686 of record NC_089266.1, on the reverse strand, counting down.
CCAGGGACCCTATTACACCTGGGCTGAGTGCAGCCCGTCTCCTGCCTTCATCCATCTCTCACTCAGAATCTATTCCCATACTTCCCAGGGGAAGGCCTTATTTTATGTTCCACACCACCAGCTGCAGAAGCTAAGTCCATGATGCTCCCAGCTCTGGCTGTTACATCTTACAGAGAAATGACATGAGGGAGAGAGGAGGACACGTCATCCTTGCCCAGGGACCCCAGCTGGTTCCTCTGTGGCCCAGACAGCAAGAAATGCATTTCCTGTCCTGTGAGCAGCCCATGGTCTCAGGCTCCAAGGTTTGAAACCCAGAAGTGCCTCCCACCACATCCTCCTCCCCTGCATGTTCAAACATGTGAGCCCCTCTCTGCTCTAGCAGGTGTTTGTAGAGGTTTTCTTGAGCCCAAGAGGGCTCTTCCCCCAGCCCTGGGGTGGGGGTGGGTGGCTCAGAGCCTTCTGCTCTGGGAACTTCAAAGACCCCTCCTCCACTGTGGGCTTTTGGCTCAGCTTCTGAGAGAGGGGGGTTAAAGTCTGTTGGGCCTGAAGCGAGTGTGGTGAGGGCTCTGCTGGGGTACTGGTGGGAGGGGGGCTGGCCAGAAGACAGTCACTGATAACTTGGGCTGAAACCCAGCCTTGACCTTGATGAGCTGGGGGAGCAATCAGAATGTCATGCACTGCAAACTTTGTTAAAACTGAACGCTGACCCAGGGCAGAAGCCATGATCTAGCAATTCCACAGTTGGGCGCTCCGGTGCCTGATAAAAAAAGATGCCCAGTGAAAGAAAATGCAGAGCTGTGCTGGTTGTCATAGCCCAAGGAAACTGCCAGAACACCTCTCATCAGCACTGTTCCCACATGGGAAAACTCTAGCAATGACAATGGGTACCACTGCCGCAGGCAACACTGATGAAATTCCTAGACTGGGTGTTGATCATATGCCTTGTTTATGATAAGTTCAAGAACAGGCAAAGCCAGTCTATGGAGACGGGGAAGGTGGGGGGCGGGGGAGGGCACGTGGGGACAGGGGTTAACTCTCTCCCAGGATGTGCCTGGTAGGGAGCGCATGGCTGTAGGGGGCTTGTGGGGGGCAGCCTCTTGTATGGACGCGACTTATATGGGTGGCTCACTTCGTGAACATTCGCTGAGCGGCAGGCTGATGCCAGGAGAAGTTTTCCGTGCAACAGTGCAGCAGTAGAACTTTACCAGAACAAAACACAGCAATGCTTACCTTTAATTCACCATCCTGCAGCCAGAACAGTCCTAACAACCTTCTCACCACCGTCCCTGCTTCAAGCCCTTCTGGCTCCCCACAGCTTTCGTGCAGGGGGATGGAGCACAACCCACTTCCTCCATCCAATTCTCATCGTGCTCGGCCTCAGCAGCCAACAACTTCCCAGCTCCCTGACTTGCTCAGGCTGGCTTCCAGACTTCTGCCCAAGCTGCTCTCAGCCCTGACGCCCAGCTCAATGCTGATTCCCTCTCCTATGCCTTCTAATTCCTATTCAGCCCCTATGTCTCAGTGACATTGCGTATCCTCTGACTGAAGGACACATGTGGCTCCATGTCACCAAAGAGCCCTGCACATCCCCACAGAGCAGCTATCCTTCCTCCCGTCATTGACCAATGGTGTCTTTTTCCCACAAGAGCAGGGAGCTTCCTGGGGGCAGGGACTGTGTCTCCTTCTCTTATGCCCCAAGCTTTACCTGGCCCTGAGCAGATGCCCCATAATTACTGCCGAATGAATGAATGAGTGAATGGGCCCTGCCCTCACCACTTAAATCTAACAGTCACCAGCCTCTTCACTGGACAATGAGGAAACCAAGCAGGGGGTCCGAGCCTACTTAGCTGGTGTGGTCATGGCTCAAGTTCAGGGCTATGAGGCTGCCTCAGGGGCCATCACTGCCCACCCATCCTCCACAAACAGAGCTCCACTAAGTCCGACCCCTGAGCGACTCTGCCCCAAAGCCATCTGGACCCTGGGCTCATGGCTCAGCTGTGTTGGGTGGGCAGGAAACCCTGGACCACTGACCAGAAGCAAAGCAACTGAGGTGGGGATGAGGGGGGGATGCCCAGGGGCAGCTGGGCCTTGGAGCAATCACAGGAAGAGCCCTGTGACCATCACAAACAAGACAGGGAGAGGAGGGGCTACTGTAGATAAAGAGGAAACACAATGACAGGCAACACAGGAGCCTTGAGTGAACCTGGTCTCAAGACAAAGCAGCTTTAAATGTCATCTTGGCAACAACAGGGGACATTGGAGGGTGTGTCGTGACCCTTCACTGCAAAACTTCTAAAACCAGACATGTCTCTACACACCACCATTACCTCCAGCTGATAGAATCCACATTTGATCTACTTGCTTATTGTCTATCTCCCTTGAGCATAAGGATTTGTGTCTGCTTTGTTCACCATGGTACCCTCAGGGCCTGGTACACAGTAGGTGCTCTGTGTGAATGCTTGCGGAAGGACTTTGGTGGTCCAGTGGGTCCACACTCCCAATGCAGGGGGCCTGGTTTCAGTCCCCCATCAGAGAACTAGATTCCACATGCTCCAAGCAGAAACCCCACATGCTGCAACTAAGGACCGGCACAGTCAAATACACAAATATTTTTAAAATAAATAAATGCTTGTGGAGTGAAGGGCCATGGTATAAATCATTCTACAACCTGCCTTCTCCATTTTACAATATGTTTCGAGATTGACTCAGTTTATAACCATTGCACTCGATTCATTCATTTTACCAGCTTTTGGTATCACATTAGATGATTCACACCTTATTTCTTTCACTTTCCGACGATGCTTATTTCAAAACAGCGTCACAATCAATACCTCTATGAGTACCTGAGAATATCCCTGGGGTTGGTATCTAGGGGTGGAATCCCCAAGTCAAAGGCTGTGTGCGTCCTCAGACCTGCATGATACAGCAAAATGATTCTCCCAGGGGATGATACCAACTCTCATTTCCACAAGTTCCTCCTTTACCACATCCTGGCCAACAGAATGTTGTCAGACAAAATGTTTCGCTTATCTACTGGGTGGGTATGGATGATATGTTTAAAATACAAAGTGATATGCATTGATCTTAAACTTGGTCATAAATTGTGTCAAACCCTTAATGTGCATTAACTCAAACAGTCTTTGCTTTGAAGTAGGAAAATATCATCCCCACTGCAGAGATGAGAAACTGAGGCGGGCGGTTGAGTGTCTTGCTATAAACACAGAGCGAAGCTGTCACCCAACCACGGCGGCCAGACCCACAGCCTGCCTCGCCCGTAACCGCCACGCCCACCTGTCTCATAATTTCCATTTAAAAAAATATTTTTTTGTCACTGCCCAAAATTTCTATATTGAGCATGTGTTACTTTTGTAAGAGACAAAAGAGCCTTGATAAACTGTATTTTAAGAGAGGTTGTTAATCTCCCCCTCCTCCACCCCAGGAGAGGCCAGGGTGAGGTGAGGAGCTAGCCTGCAAGGACTGCCCCTGGGCTCACGGCCTCTCCCCTGCACACCCCTCTGAAAGGGGTTCTCCCAAGCTGTGGAGCGGGCTGCCACGGCCTTGACTGGGGCCTTCTCCAGCTCTCCGAGGCCCCTTCGGTCCTCACTGTGCACCCCCTGCCCGCTCACCAGGTCTGCTTGCTGCTGGAGTCCTGATGCAGAAGGGAGCTCAGCACATAGAGGTCGCCGCCCTCGGGAGTCACCCAGGTCCGGACCACGTCCACATTGAAGGCGGCCAGGGGAGCCAGGCCTGAGGAGGAAAGAACAATGAACAGGAGAGGCATCGTTATTCCATCACCTCCTGCCATGCTACTATCCCCACTTTACAAATGGAAAAAGCAGGACTCCCAGGGATTTTTTTTTTTTTTTCATAAGAATGACTGGAACACAGGCACATTTAACCCAGAGCCCTTGATCCTTCAGCTAAACCAAGCTGTGTCTGTACCAAGGCTCCCTCCTCCAGGAGGTCTTCTTCTTTTTTTTTTTTTCTTTTGGCCATTCCTTGCAGCATACAAGTTCTTAGTTCCCTGACCAGGGATCAAATTAGTGCTCCTTGCAGTGGAAGGGCAGAGTCTTAACCAGGGACAGTCAGGGAAGTCCCCCACGCCCCAACCCACGCTCATCAACCAAGGGTCTTTTTCCATAGGAATAGGACTGGGATGCAGGTATGTCTGACCCAGAACCCCTGACCCTCCTACTAAACCAAGCTATGTTGGTACCAAGGCCCCCTCCTCCAGGAGGCCTTCCTTGGTTCTGTCTCAGAGCACTTCCTACCTTCTCATACCTCCCACTGTTCACTTTCTGTACCTGCCTCGGAGCACATGCTTATCACTGTGTCAGGTACCAAAGTTAAAATAGGCTATGGACCCAGTGGAGAGGATCTGCATACATTCTGTCTACATACATTTCCATCAATTGATCCAAGAGAAAAGAAACGTCCTCAAAAATACCTATTTCTAACAGTCCCAAACTGGAGCAACCCAAACGACCATCTGTTGGGGAATGGATAAACTGATACTTTCAGACAATGGAATACTATTCAGAAGTAAAAAGAAACAGACAGTCGACATGCACAACAAGATGGATGAATCTTCCCCGGTTGGCTAAGACTCTGAGTTACCAATGCAGGGAACCCAGGTTCAATCCTTGGTCAGGGAACTAGATCCCACATGCTGAACTAAGAGTTCCCACAACTAAAGATCCCATGTGCTGCAACTAAGACCAGGCACAGCTGAAATGAATAAATAGAGAAAAATAAATATTAAAAAACTGTAGCAAAAAATATTGCCTGGAGTAGTGAGAGTGAGGGTGGGAATTAACTGAGAAGGGACAGAGAGGAACTTTTTGGGGTGTTGGAAATAGCCTACATCTCTATAGGCATTTGGATTACAAAGACATGCATTTGTCAAAAATACATCAAATGATCCACTTAAAATTTGTGTGGCTAACTATGTAAATTTTACCTTAAAAAAAAAGAACCATAAGCAAATATTGAATTCTAGTTAACAGGTATGCTAAAATGTTTAGGGATAAACTGTGCTGATGCCTACAATTTACTTTGAAATGCATCAAAATGTAAGACAGCTTGATGGGTGGATAGCTGGATATATATATGGATGTAATTTATATAGAGATGGATATAACTAAATGTTTCTATATACATTAATTACAATTGTCAACATTTTGTTGTATTTGCACTATCACATATTTTACATATATGTGATATACAAAAATGTATATATTGTAAAATCTGTACATTGTCAAGTCTATCATATGTGGTTGTCCATTGCACAAGTTTTTCAACTTTTCTGTATGTTTAGAAATTCTTCACTAAAAATTTGGGGGGAAAACTTGGGGAGGCAGAATTGATATGGATATATTGCTCCCCAAAGAGGCTGTGCCAATTTGTACTCCAGCAACAAAATGGAAGGCCTATTTCCCACAGCATTGCTTGAGCTGACTGTGCAGACCTCTTCATCCTTGTTTTAAAAGAGTATTTCATCATTTTCTTCCAAAACTACTTTTTAATTCGGAGTGAAGTCAAGCCTCTTATTATAAGTTGTTTTCTGTCTATTAATATACACTACCCATCTTAAAGAGATCTTCATTGTTTTCTTTTTTTGTTCTTTTGGCTATACAACATGGCATGTGGGATCTTTAGTTCCCTGACCAGGGATTGAATCCGCACCCCCACAGTAGAAGTTTGGAGTCCTAAGCACTGGACCACCAGGGAAGTTTTCTTATTTAATATACAAGAGCTTTTTTTCCCAAAAGAAACTGTCAATGTGCTACTTAGCTATTTGTTCGACTTCCTTATATTTTTTCCCAAACCTATATTTATTATATAGTCAAATTATTTGTCCTGTGTCACTTGAGCTTTGGGTCATGCTTTCCCACCAGAGATTATTTTTTTTAGTTCACTCTTATTTTCTCCAGTATGTTACTTGTTTCATTTTTTTTGTTCTTACATCTTTGATTCATCTAGACTTTTTTCTTTTGGCTGCACCACGAAGCTTGTGGGATCTTAGTTCCCTGACCAAGGTTCAAACCCATGTCCCCTGTAGTCAAAATACAGTGTCCCAACCACTGGACTGCCATGAAAGTGCCTAGATTTTATTTTTGCATATATCCAGCTTTAATTTTTCTTCCCCCCAAATGAAACTGTCCCAGCATTCCTTCTCAAATAGCTTATATTATTCCCATAGGTTTGAAATACCACTTTATCATTCTCAGAATTCTCATATGCAATTTGGTGTCCCCAGGCACTCAGTTTTGCCCCATTGACCTCACTTTCTCCTGCTTGGACACATTCATTCATCTCCTGATTTTCTCTTTCCAGATTTGTCCCTCCAGGTACATCCTTTCCATACCAGTAGTCAGAAAGAATTTTCAAAAGCATAGTTTGATCGTGCTATGCCACTGCTTAAAATTACAATTTATGTTTGCATGGGGAAAAAAAGGCAAAGTGAAGCTCAGTCTATAGACTTATCTGTTCAAATACTGCTCAATTAACAACTTTTTTTCACAATGGCTCTTGACAAGCTTTGCCACTTCGCTCAGTTTTTTGTTTTTTTTTTTTTTTTTTTGCTTTGGCCACAACCCCACAGCTTGCAGGATCTCAGTTTTCAACCAGCGACTGAATCCAGGACCTGGCAGCTAAAGCACCAAGTCCGAACCACTGGACTGCCAGGGCGCTCCCAGCTATGCCACTTAGAAAAAGGACATTCCTTTTTTTTACATTGATACGATGATTTTTTTCACCCCTGAATACACCAAATAAACATGCTATAAGGAAGTGTATTCTGACATTACTTTTTCAGGCAAAAACATATGGGAGTTTCTAGCCCAACAATGTCATAGGAAACAAGTCTGCATTGCTTGTCATGTTTGGGTAAACCTCAAATACTTTGTTTTGCATATGCATGCCCATCGATACGCTGAAGAGATGGTATCTTCTATGACACTACTGAGTGCACAAGATACTTCCATGTGTCTTGAAGTGATTTTAAGGTTTAGTATTTATTTTGGCCTCAAAATATTTCTCTGTGACTTTATTTTTAAAGGAAGTTTGAATGTAAGATGACCATGGGTCCCCCAAAAGCTAAAAAACAGTAAAGAAATGGCACAGAAAGGAAAATGTACTTTTTCAGTAATGACCCCCTCACACCCATCCTCCACCACCCACCCCTGAGTCTTCATTTCCTCCTCTAATGAGGACAGCAAACCTTCATTACAATAATTTGTATCTGTAAATTGTAATTTTATATTCAAATGACTGGGTTTTTAATATACACTTGTTTCGTTTGTAAATTTATAAATTTTTCCATCATTAAAAGTTATTTAGATATTGGGGTGGCTGGAATGCATCACAATTTTTCCTTTGAAAAATTGATGGAAGTTTTTTTTTTTCCCAATTAATGACTTTTCACTTAGCAGTAGAGATTTTAGGAACCAAGTAAAATCCTTAAGCAACAGACAGGTATAAACTATTCTTTCAACTAAAGAAGAGAAAGAAATACAAAACTTACGACTATGTGGTTCTTCACTCCCTAAGGAAGATATAGCAATTTAAAATATGAATGTCTCCAATAACATTACTTCAAACTATACAAAGCAAAAATTGATTGAACTAAAAGATTTAACAAGTCTTTCATATTAGGTATAAGAGCAGATCAAAAAAAAAAGCAAAAAACCAAACCCAATAAGTATTTAGAAGATCTGAACAACACAATTAACAAACTTGATATAATTGACTAACAGAATATTATAGCCAACAATGGCAAAGTAAACATTTTTTCAAGTACACATGAAATATCAAAATTGACCATAAGTGTGCCGGGTCATAAAATAAACCTCAGTAAAGTTTCAATGGATTTAAATAATCCAGAGTATGTTCTCTGACTATAGTAAAATTAAACTAAAAATCAATAACAAAAAGAAAGCAAGAAAAATCTGAACTTCTTGGAAAACAAGCAATGTACTTCTAAATAATGTAAGGTCAAAAATGGAAACTTTAAAATATTTCGAACTGAATGAGAATTAAGATAGGACAAATCAAAACTTATGTGATACAGTTAAAGAAGTGCTTAGAGGAAACATTTCATACAGCATTGTATGTATATGTCAAAAAAAAAAGAAAGAAAAACTGAAAACTAGTTATCTAATATTCCATCTCAAAAAGCAAAATGAAAAGCAAATCAAACTCAGAGAGAATACGGGAGGAAAAAAAGATATGAGCATATCAAGGAAATAGAAAACTAACCTACATAGAGAAAATCAAAGCTTGGTTTTTAGAAAGAGTAATAAAACTGATAAACCTGTAGCAACACTGATTAAGGAAGAAAAAAAGAGAGAGAGAGAAAGCATAGAAATTACCAATATGAATGAAAAGACTACATCAGAACAGAGCCTAAGACATTTATGAAATAAGAGGATAGTATATACAACTTAGGGCTTCCCAGGTGGCGGTAATGGTAAAGAACCCACCTGCCATTGCAGAAGACATGAAAGAGATGCAGGTTCGATCCCTGGGTCAGGAAGACCCCCTGGAGGAGGGCAAGGCAACACACTCCAGTCTGTTTGCCTGGAGAATCCCATGAACAGAGGGAACTGATGGCTACAGTTCATAGCCCAAATAAATAAAGAAAATAAAATTGGTTAGTTAAAAAGAATTCCAGCAAATTATTGTGAGGAGGGCAGAGATGTTAGCAAGCCATTTAAAAAATTTATGTGAAAATGCAAAGAACAACATAATTATGACTGATTCGAGTTCTATGGCAGAAACCAACACAACGCTGTAAAGCAATTTTCCTCCAATTAAGAAATAAATTAATTTTTTAAAAAGAAAGAACTGACGTTTTAAAAAAAGAGAAAGAAAGAAACACAATGGGCAAGAATAGTCAGGTACTCTTGAAGAAGAAGAATACAATTTTTGGATTTATCATTTATCAAGATTATTATAAACTTACAGCTATTAAAACAGAATTATATTGGCATAAGGATAGACAAATAAATCAATGAAACAGAGAGTCCAAAAACATATGGTCACTTAATGTAGGACAAAGGTGACAGGAAGGAACAGTGGTGAAAGAATAATCTTTTAAATAAATAGTGCTGAGTCACTTGGATATCAACAATGAAAAAAATTAATCTTGACTTATGTTAGACACAAAAAGTCAATTCCTGATGAACTGAAGATTTAAATGTGGGTTTAGATGGACCATATATCTAAATTGAAATAAGAAAGCTTTTAAGAGAAAACAAAGAACCTCGGGATAGACAGATACTTTTTAAATAGATCACAAAAAAACACTAGCTATAAAGAAAAGCATTGATAACTGAACTTCATTAGACTTAAGAACTGTTTATCAGAAGAGTAGAGAGGCAAGCCAGAGAGAGAGAGGAGATGTTTGCAACACAAGCATCTGACAGAAGATTCATATCAGAATCTGTGAAGAGCTCCTACAAATCAATATGAAAAAGGCATGTAAGCTAACAGAGAAAAGGACGTTTCACAAAAGAGACTATTCAAATGGCCGGGAATCATATTAGAAGTCATCATTAGACTTTACAGAAAGGCAAACTGAGATTATGTGATGCTGAAACAAAGCAAGATCTTATGGGTCCTTGCCCCCCACCCTGACACCTCTGCCTGCCTTTTTTGTCTATGGAAAACTTTAGTCAAAGAATAAGTTTTATCTGAGAAGTGAGAAATGCAAAATCAAAGGGAAACTGTCAAAGGAGACTAAACAATAATAACGTAGTCATTAAGCATAGTCAAGGACCTTTAATTCTTTCTCAAGGGCTGTAGGTAATACTCTGAGCCGTCTCCTGTGAGCTGTCTCCTAGATACAGCAGGCAGAGGAGTTATGATGGACATGATGACCAGACTGTACCCAGGACAACTCCTGCCACAATTCCAAGAACTGGCCACAAGGACATGGGAACAAATGGACCCTGGAACTGAATATTAACTGTACCTAAAACAATCAAGACGTCACTGGTCAGACCACTGATGACCCATCTGAAGGTGACCATCGAGCTGACTGTGCAGTTTCTGCATGTAGCCGCCCCCACCACCCCGTCCTTCTGTCTGTAAAAGCTCTTGCCCCACTGGTTGCCGGGGGTGTGGTGGGGATCGGACTTTGGACAGACATCCACCTCCCCCCACCCTCCAGCTACTGGCATCTGAAACAAAGCAAACTTTCCTTTCCACCTACTTGGCCTGTTTATTGGCTTTTGAGCAGTGAGCAGCCAGACCTCACACACACTCTTTTGGTAAAAATACCACTAGGTAACCACCAGAATAGCTAAACCGAAAAAGATAATACCAAGTGTTAACAATAACGTAGAGCCATTAGAAGAGTCATATACTGCTGGTGGGGGTGTAAATTTGTATAAGCCCTTTAGAAAATCGTTTGGCTTTTATCAAATACAGCTGAGTATATGCATAACTCACGACTCAGTGATTCTACCCTTAGGCATAAATCCAATAGAAATATGTTCATAAATTCATGAAAAACATGTACAAGAATGTTCACAGCCTCGCTTTTCATAATAACCCTAAACAACCCACATATCCACCAACAAGCCACAGTATATTCACCAATGGAACACCTACAGCAACAACAATAACTGACAACAAGGTGGGTAGATCTATAAACACAACGTCAGGTGAAAAACGCTGGGGACAGAACAGAACGTGTCGTATAATTTCATTTAAGTGAAGTTCAAAACAGGCAAACTAATCCATGATATTAGAAGTCAGGAGGGTGGTTACCCTGGGGGTAAAGTCATGACTGGGGGGTTCATAGGAGGTGTTCATGGATGTTGGTAATGTTCTGTTTCTTGAAATGGGTATCAGCATGTGACTTTGATTTAATTTGAAAATTCACTGCTCTGACTTTGTTCGTTTTTGTGTGTGTCTTCAAAAAACAGCCTACTTAAAAAATAATAATCACAGGGGTGGGAAGGAATAAATTAGGAGTTCGGGATTAAAACACTGCTATATTCCAGTCTTCCTGCCTGGCAAATCCCATTAACAGAAGAGCCTGGAAGGCTACAGTCCATAGGGTTGCAAAGAGTCGGACATGAATGAAGCACACATACATAAATAAAATAGATAAACAAGAAGGATTTATTGTATAGCACAGGGAACCATATATATATTCAGTATATTGTGATAACCTATAATGAAAAAGAATGTATATGTGTAATGTCTTATGGAAAAACCTGAAAGAATTTTGGCCAACCCAACATAATGGAATCATTTTGCTGTAGACCTGAAATTAACTCAATATTGTAAATCAACTATAGTTCAATTTAAAAAACAATAATAATTACAAGTGTCTGAAAAACATTTAATACATAAAAATTCCAGGGATTCTTATTGACACGTAAAAGACAGTTGTTGCTGTTGTTCAGTCGCCAAGTTGTGTCCAAGAGGAAACAAAAGCAAAAGAAATCAAAACACTACATTGTTCACCATTGGGAGTAATGAGGGCATTGTCCCCTAACTCTGAAAATCGACTATTAAAGGGAAAGTATTAAACAATCTTTTTGCCTTTCCTGTATGCGCTACATTTCAGGGTCACCAAACAGTCTTAGTTGGTGAGAAAAAGTTCTCTAAGGAGGAATCATTACTAACAAATGGGGAAGGAATAATAGAATCATAAAAACAGAATTTTGCAGAACCTCCCTAGCAATCCAGTAGATTTGGATTTAAGTCTTAATTTGGAGTTAAGACTCCAAGTTTTCAGTGCAGGGGGCACAAGTTCAATCCCTGGTTGAGGAACTAAGATTCCACATGTAATGCAATCAAAAACAAAAAAAGCATACAAGTTTGCAAGTCATAATGAAATACAATAGTTAATTCAGGCCACAATCATCAATGGATGAAACTACTTGGAAGAAAGTTTGATAGAGCACTTCACACTTAGACTGACACCCCCAGCCCACTAGTTCATCTTAGTGCCCCTAGGAGTGGGTCCCCCAGGCGTGTGTGCCCCCTAGTGTGACTCCCCAGGAAGAATGCTGGGGCCCAAGAATCTGCGTTTCTAACAGCTCCCATGTGATGTCCAGGCTGCCAGTCATCAGACCACAGCAAGAAGCAAGTCTTTAAAATACCTCAGCAAACGTTAACCAAAAAAAGGAGCAAGACAAATGCAGGAAGAATGGCAAAATCCTCCTGATCTTTTCGACTAGGGGTCCCTAACTTGTAGGATCTAATGCTGATGATCTGAGGAGGAGCTGATATGATAAGAGTAGATGTAAAGTGCACAATAAATGCAATGTGCTTGAATCATCCTGAAAACATCCCCTCACCCCAACTGTCCATGGAAAAGTTGTCTTCCATGAAACCAGTCCCTGGTGCCAAAAAGGTTGGGGATGGCTGGTATAAAGTGTGCTCGTCAAGAAAAGTTAAACCTGCATTTAATGAAGGCATTAGCCCTAACTTCCAAGGTTCAGGAAATACAGGAAGTTGAAGGACAAATCACTCAGAGAGGAAGCAAACACAAATCTTTCATGATGATTTGTTCTGCAGGACAAGCGTCTGAGCTCTTCAGTAAAGCAAAGATTTGAAAAAGACACACAGACGCCCAAATGAGCAAGGGGACCCCTCTAGACTAAGAAAAGGCATAGCAACCACACACGATGTCTGGGCCTTGTTAGGTTCTTGATCCGAACTCATCAACTGTTAAAAATAGACATGTGGAGACAGTCGGACAGATTCTAATACAAGCTGAGTATTAGCAAAAGGAGAAGGAGGCGGCAGAGGATGAGAGGGTTAGATGGCATCACTGACTCAACGGACATGAATTTGAGCAAACTCTGGGAGACAGTGAAAAGCAGGGGAGTCTAGCGTGCCGCGGTTCATGGTGTCGCAGAGTCAGACACGGCTTAGCAACTGAGCAACAACATTAGACGTTAACAAAGAATTACTGTTCATTTTGTTAGGTGATGTGAACATTGCGACTCTAAGAGGATAGCCCCTGGACTTTAAAAACTCATATTGAAGCATTTGAGGGTAAAATGACTAATGGTGGGGAATTTCCTTCAAATAAAGCTTCCAAAACATGAAAGTGCAAACAGATCACCCAAGTATCTTCTTAAAATACAGGTTCTGATTCAGGACGTGAGGGAGTGGGGCTGAGATCCCAGTCTAATAGGCTGGTTAAGTGATGCCAGGCTGCACCTGGTCCCCAGACCAAACTGTGAGCATCAAGGCTTTAACATACTTTGGTAAAGCAAACAAAAAGATGACAGGTGAAATCAATGCAGAGGTGTGACAAGATCTTGATAGCTGTGTCATCTGGGTGATGGGCATATTGGGTTTACTAATGTCATTTTCTTTTCTTTTGGCCGCACCACTCAGCATATAGGATCTTATTTCCCCAACCAGGGATTGAACCCGTGCCCCCTGGAGTGGAAGTGCAGAGCCTTAACCCCTGGACCACCAGGGAAGTCCCCTCATTTTCTTTATTTCTGTACACGTTTGGACTGTTAAAAACCAATCTCCCAAAGGCTGAAGGCGCAGGCTCCCTCTAAGGGGCAGTGTCTGCTCTCACCTTTCAATTCTCATTCCTCTTCCCTGAGCCTGACACAAAAACTGTACTTTATTGCCTTCCCTTTATACTTCTGCCTTGCCCAGAATGATGGGTGGTGACTCATAAAAATATATCATGCACTAAAATAAAACTTGTTTTAAAATAATGGGACAGATTAAAAAAAAAAAAAACAAAGAGTGAAGTGAGAACTACCCACTTCTTACAAGGAGTGCGTGGAAGGCCTTCTTTCCCCTTTTTACCATCTGCGTGACTCACAGACATGAATTGAAACCCCTGTGACAAGTCTAGTCTGCTTTCCTTCCCAGACATCCGTGATATCTCCCTGCCCAGCCCACTGTCCCCTCTGCCTGCTCTGTTCTCCAGCTCCTAGGTACCCCACTTCCTGAACACCCTCTGCACATCTCCCACCACAGGGCCTTTGCACGGGCGGCTCCCTCTGCCTCATGTGCCTTCCTCATCACTCTCCCAGCTCTGCCCCATCCTCTGGGGCCCTGTTCAGGCACTTCCTGCCCCAGGAGCCAACTAGACTCTTGACCTGAATGCCCTTCTGGTCTCTGAACCCCCTCAGCATCCTGGGCTGTCTCTGTCTGGCTCTGACTAAATCCTGTCTGGGTCAGAGTGATCTGCGAAGAACTTTGTTTCCCCCAGACAGTAATCTGATCTGTCATCCATGACACCCCCAACCACAAAGCCCCACTTGACACAGTGCCAGGCCCAGATTAGAAACATCAGATAGGGCCAGATATTTCTGATCGCCACCCCTGCACCCCCATTTTTTGCTTTAACTGAGGGGTCTTGGCTCAAAATCTCTGAGGGGTGGGAGAGGGGAGGAGACAACCCTCACGGCCGCCTTCCTGGCCCACCTGCTCTCTTCTAAGCACCATACACAGGTGCTGGGGCCCAGAGAGGTCAGGGGGTTGCTTTGTGGCCCATCAGCAAATTGAAGTTTGTGTCTGGGGCCCAGGTCTGCCTCATTCTAAGACCCTCAGTAACAGCCGGAGGCCCCGGGAACAAGGGTGCTGGTGTAAATAGAGACCAGGCTCCCTGTTGTGCCAGCAGCTGAGAACTGGGGCAGAGCTCTGGGTTAGCGAGCTGGTAATTAGGTCAATGAGAACATGTGCGTGTGTGTGTGTGTGTGTGTGTGTGTGTGTGTGTAGATGTGTCAGTGGGTCCGCTGAGCTGAGAACATGCACAATTGTGTAGGCTGTGTGTATGTGTGTACTAGGGTGTCACTGGGTCTGCTGAGCTGAGAACACACACACACACACGTGTGTGTGTGTGTGTGTGTGTGTGTGTAGGTGTGTCAACGGGTCCACTGAGCTCTCTCAGAAGGACAGCGGGTGTCTGGGGTCCACCAGGCGTGGGTTGCCTTGCCGGAGCAGACTCTGCCCCCCAGCCGCTGCTACAATCCCTTTCCCAGACTGTGCATCCATCAGGGACCCCCAAACCCTTCCCACTTCCCCCCTAGACTCAGAGAAACAAGCATGAGCCCCGGAGGGAGACAGTGCCCGCTTTGCCACGGAGTCCCCGAAGGACCTGCGGTCACCTCACTGCCGTCTTCTCAGCTGCAGTGTGGGACCGTGCGCCCCAGCGGGGCGATGCCGTGTGCAGGGCCTGACATACCGAAGTCTCCGAGGTGGGCGCCGATGTCAGTGTTCTAACCACAGAGGGCCCGCCGCGTTCTCTGAGAGTCAAGCCCCCCTCCAGTGCTGTCAGGGATGAGAGCCTGGCTGTACCAGAGTCTGCCACCACACCACCCACAGGGCCGCCTCCCCAGGCTGCCTCAGCCACACGGGCCTGCTGAGTCAGACCCCGCTGCATCCTGCCAGCCCCACGGCCCCCCACCAGCCCCCTCTCTCCCCCATCACACTGGGCCGTCTAAATACACATTCTTACAGTACGGTTCCCAGCCTAGCAAACTGAACCTGGGGGGCATGGGGGGCATGGTTTCCCCAAGTTAAGCAAGAAGCCCGGCCATAGAACTAGGACTAGACTCAGCTGTCCCGACGCCCAGCCAAGAGCACCTAGAAAGGTCTGCAGGTTGCCTGTCCCATGGGGCGGCTCACCCTGCACTCACCCACCTGGACCCTTAAAGTTGAGCCTCATCATCTCAGCCCCAAACCTCACACCTGCCCTCCGACCCCCTTCACAGGCTACCCAATGACCACAGCCAGCAGGTCTGGAGGAGACTGGGCTGGGTTCCATGCAAAGTGCTCGTGGATTTTCCTACTAAATCTTCCCCGTAAGTGTCTCCTCCTCCCCACACCCTCCTGCCCCAAGTCCCCTGGACTGGACCTCGGCAACTGCCTCTTCATGGGCCTCTCTGCCTCCCTTTCCTCCAGGACACTGCCTTCTACACAACAGGCAAGTCTCACGGTCACCTTTGGGCTTGGGGCCTTCCGGGGTTCCCCCTGCCCTCAGGGTGAAGCAGGAGCTCCCTTAGCCTAGCATTCTGGGTCCCCCTCACTCTCCACCACCACCCTGGCCACCTGCATGGCCCCTGTCTACACTCCCCGAAAACCAGCCTCCCAGAGGAGCTCAGGTGTCTGGCTCCCGAGTGGCCTGCCTTCCACACCCGGCCTGCCCATGCACACTGCATTTGTCTTTACCCCCCTGTCGGGGGACACTTTCGCCATCCCCATGTGTTGCCTGAATGTGTCCTTAGCGGGCCCTCCAGCTGGGGACAGAGGGTCATGGTGTACGTGTGGCCTGCTTCCCCCTAGGGCCCAGGGTGGCCTGGCTGTGGGGGGCAGGCAACATCAGGGCAGACAGCCCTCTGGTCCCCACTCAGATCTCACCCTGTGTCTCCTTAAACAGGATCCTTGCACAGGGGTCTCTGTCCATACTGCTTCTCCGGCATAGAAGCTCCCTCCCTCCCCCACCACCTGTCTGCACTTGCCAAGGACCTCCCCCATCCTACGGGCCACCTGGAACACTACAGTCCTCCACCCTCAGTGGCTGAGGTTTTCCATCACAGACTTGCCAAACCGTCTGGGGTTGTGCCTCAGGCAGAGCCAGGAGGTCTGACACCTCCCCGATTCCCCCAGCAGGACCCAGACGGCCCCCAGGCTCCAGCCTGAAGTTGATACAACAGCAAAGCCAGCCCTGGACTTCTGGTTCCTGTATCACTGTAAGGTTGATTTCCCTTCTTCACCCGAGCTATGTAGATGCAATCTCTAGGAGCCTGGGTGGAGAAGTGAGTGGCTGTGGTCACTGAATGAGTCAGGGTGAAGACTGACCTGGGGGTAGCAGGCTGCAAGGAACAGCTCCAGGGCTTTGCCACGATGGGAAGGGTGGAAGGTCAGACCAGGAACAGTCGGGATTCTCTCCAGCCTAGGGCGATGCAGCCAGGAAGCAGGGCCTGGGCTCACAGTCTGAGGGGTTCCTGCGCCCTCCCTTGGCCTCTCCTTGTCACTTTCTCAGACTCTCTCCAGCTCTTAAGACTCAGCCCCAGTCTCACCTCCTCCAGGAAGCTCTTCCTGATTAGTCCACCCCTAAGTCTCAGGACCTCACTCTTGGAGCAGAACTGTCACGGCTCCGTTTCTGCCACTCACACTGGTTCTGCTGGGGCCCTGCTCTCGTCCCTGGCCCACAGCATAGCCAAGCAGTGGGCTCAGGGGTCTCATTGCAACCCTGCTCCATCTTGCTCTCTGTTGTCCATTCACCTGGGGGGTGCCTTGACCTCAGAAGGGGTTTTGTAAACCTCATGTGACTTGACATTGCCGAAAAAGGTGCTGGGGTGACAACTGATCTTTCTAGAGGCTACAGAAGAGGCGAGCAGGAGCCTGGAGTGACACCAGGGTTGGTGTCCCAGGCCATGGGGTATCTGGAGGTTCTAGAGCCGGGAGGCAGGCAGAGGCCTGGACTCAAGCCTCGTTTCCACCAGCACTTGCTTGTAACTATGGCCAGTCACTCCCCCTGTCTGGGCCTCAGTCACCTCTTCCACACTGGGAGGGAGTGGACCAGGGTCTCGTCTAAACGTTATCTATGGACACGCTTGGTGTTGCAAGATCAAAGAAGCATGAGACCTTCTCCACACACCACATGTAACTGAAAATAAAGGGAAGTCTAAACTGTAAAATAAGGAAAAGGAAGTTCAACAAACTTTTGATCTTTCCATGATAACTATTTTGATTTTTTTTAAATAATCAAATATTAAAAAGAGTCCAGAAATGTACGCTTTGCTGGTGCACATTTGACTGGCCTCTTGGGTGGCCTGGCCCTGTGGTGGGTGCTAATAGTAATTCTGAGCCCCCTCCCAGCCTGGCCTCAGCTCTCAGCCACTGTCTGGCCTACTTGGTGGCCCCCATCCATCCTTAGCGAGAATAGCTCCCAGGACTCTTGAAATTACATCTGCCTGATACCCAGTCTTATTCTTCCATCAAGCTTCTGACCAGCACAGGAGGCCCCCAGGAGTCCTATCAGATCCCTAAGCAGGACCACCTGACCTTGGACTTGATCTGAGCAGCCCCCAGCCCCCGCCCCTGGCCCCCAGCAAGGCTCGCTGACCACGCTTTTTCTCCTCCCTAGGGTCTGGCAGGAGGGTGAGGGCTCCTGGCTTGGCTTGCTCCCAGGGGCTTCCACGGGCGTTTTAAAAGGCCAGCAAGGGACCCCCTAGGCGGTGTGGAGAGGAAGCGCCCCCTCCCCGACACAGGCTCTCATAGGGCCTTAACGTCAGAACAGGAAGCAGCGGCCCCCTCCTTGCATTCGTCCTCCACCACACAGCCCACCATCTCTCATCATCTCTCACCAGCATTCACCTACTCACAGGGTCCTTACCCCCTCCTCAACTAAACCCTTCCTGTGTAAGACCAGGGGGCTCTGCTGGGCGGGTGGGCTTGCACACTCTTGAGGAGAAGCGTGGCATAGACCCGAGGGGCTGCCTGGTTGAGGGGAAGGGAACGATGGGGAGGGGAGGTGGCAGGAGGCGCAGGAGGCAGAGCCCCGGGAGTCCAAGGTCACAGGGAGCCTCAGGGGCCCTTCCCAGCCCCGGGGGGTCTCACCCGCCGAGCAAAGTGTCCCCCCCGGGGGCGGGGGGGGGGGGGCAGGCCCCACCTCTTCTCTAACCTCGGGCTCTGAGCCCCACCAGAGACACAGACAGGCCGAGCTGAGGACACGGCAGCCCCGTGGGGGGCGAGGGGTGAGGCCGACTTACTGGTCACGCAGAGCAGAGAGTGGAGGAGCCACATCCTGGCGGGAGCGCAGGCAACGGCCGGGGCCTCGAGGGCTCAGCTTCCCTCCTGGGCTCCTGGGCTCGGCGGGCAGGAGGCGGGGACAGAGGCGCACCCACAGGCCAGGACCACAGACAGACGGGCTGCGTGGCTTCCTCAGCAGAGGAGGGCTGGGTCCTGGGAGCCCAGAGACACCTGCCAGCCCTGCCCCACCTCTACCACTTTTGTGGAACTGGGAGCTGAGGTCTGGCCTGGGGACAGGGCCGGACGACGTCAGGAGCAGGTATTTGAGGTACAGGAGCAGTATGAATCCAGCGGTGTGTTGTTTAGAATCCTCGTGGATGAGGCCCAGCCCCCTTGCCCTGCTCCATCACCCGCCACCCACCTCAACCCAGAGCCTGGCCCGGGGTCCCTCCCACAGGAAGCACCCCCACAGCTAGAAACCCGCCTCCACACTCAAGGTCCTGAGATTGCGGAGGGCCAGGTGAAGGCAAAGACCCAGGCACTGACTGAATCACTGCCTCTGTTCAGCCTTGGCTGCATTCTCTTCATTTTTTTTTAAATTTTAAAAATAATTTTATTTATTTTTTGTGCTAGGTCTTCTCTGGTTGCAGCGAGCAGGGGCTACTCTCTAGTTTCAGTGTGCGGAGTTCCCGTTGCCGTGGCCTCTCCTATTAAGGGGCACGGGCTCCGTATGTGAGCATGAGCATGGGCATGCCAGCTTCAGTAGTTATGGCATGGGAGCTCAGTATCTGCGACTCTCCGGCTCTAGAGCACAGGCTCAGTAGTTGTGGCGCGTGGGTTTCATTGCCCTGTGGCACTGTGGGATCTTCCTGGACCAGGGATTGAACCCACACCCCCTGCATTGGCAGGGGGATTCTTAATCCACAGCTGCATTCTCTTTATATCCTGACTACAGTACCATGGTGTGGAACTAACCTAACAGAGATCTGGGCTACCAGAACAGAAGTGAAATTCCACGCATCTTTTAGCACATCTCTGACTAAGCCCAGAAGCCCAGAGAACTGCACTGCCAACAGCCTGCAGTCGCATGTAAATGCCAACTTCACGATCTGTCAGATTTTCCATGTGTGCCCACGTCTGTCGCAGAAGTCTCTCCCGCACCTTTGCTTCCCAGCCGGTGGGCCGTGCAGAACAGCGCTGTCCCACGGGGTCCAGCGATCAGCGTCTAGACTTACACGGTCCAACTGTGGTTACTATGTCCTTTAAATGTCCCCAGTCACTGAGGAACTGAATTTTCAATTTTATTTTATTGTAATTCATTTACAATCAAAATGTCTCTCTCAAATGGATGCCTGCATCCCCAGGGGGAGCACTTTGCAGTGTTAATATAAGGGTTAAAACAGGGCAGATGGGATCCCCTGGTGGTCCAGTGGCTAAGATTCCATGCTCTCAATGTAGGGGGCCCGCATTCAATCCCTGATCAGGGAACTAGATTCCATATGCCACAATGAAGACCCTGCATGCTGCAACTAAGACCTGGCACAGCCAAATAAATACAAATACATATTAAAAAAGGAAACTTAAAAAAAGAAATCACAGCAGACAATGGTGTTGACTTGATGACTAGATGAAAATCAATTTTATCTTGTTTTTCATGATGAAAGCCTGCTTGGCTAAAGTTCTGTAATGACTAAGGTCATATAACAGTCTTACATTGCTTGCTTTTTCTGACAAAATGCCTCTACCTAGCAAGACAGTTCCCGGATGTTACACGGTTGTTGAGATTACAATTCACCATTTTCCACACTACATACCACCCGATGAAGAGGTTTAACAGCTAAGAAAGCAAAGTTCCGGGTCTAATGAGTCATCCGCCTCATCACAAGGAAGATTGTCCCAAGGTGGCTTAACCCTGTCGTGGGGTTCTGGCTGTCTTCCCACACTCAGGGCTCGGCGCCTCTCCCTCCCTGTCCCCGGCTCCAGGGGCGCCTGGCAGAGCAAGGAGGGGCTCCTCTCCCACCACTGGCCCAGAGAGGGAGAGAGCAGGCCCAGGCCACAGAACAGAGCAGAATTAGGGACAGGCTGGAACCCAGAACTGTGCCCACTGGAGGCTTCCAAGAGAAGGAGGACTTTGGTTGGGAGTGTGAACTTTGGGACGCCTCGGGAGGCTGGGCAAAGTTGATGAGAGGCTGCTGAAACAGGCATGGAGCCATTTTCTGCATCTTTGGAGACTTCCAGAATGCTGACTTGGCCTGCATGCTTCTGAGATGCGTTTTCCAAGCTTGTGGGTGCCTACACAGCAGACCGCTAGTCATGAGCATGGAGGGGCCCTTCCAGTCCTTCTGACAGTAACTGCCCACAAACCCAGACTTCGGGTCCCAAGGCACAGCCAGGCTATATCATGCTTCCAACTCACAGAGCCTAGTGCAAGGTATTCAGGAACTACTTACTTATCTTAAAGAAATGTTAAAATGTCTTCTGAAGTACATTTTACTTTAAACAAATGTTAAGGGACCAACTTGAGGGGCATTCTATAACATAACTGGACTGAACTGTTCAAAAATGACCATATCATAAAAGGCAAACAAAGGCAAGGGAATTGTTCCAGGCTACAGGAGACTAAAGAGAGGATATCAAGTGCCGTGTGTGATCCTGGATTGACTCCCAGGATCAGAAGAAAATTGCTTTAAACAAATATTATTGGGACAGTTGACAAAACTGAAACATGAACCACAGATTAGATATTACTGTATTGTTAGATGTGTGTGTGTTAGTCACTCAGTTGTGTCCAACTCTTTGCGACCCCATGGACTGTAGCCCGCCAGGCTCCTCTGTTCATGGGATTCTCCAGGCAAGAATACTGGAGTGGGTTGCCATTCCCTTCTCCAGGGGATCTTCCCAACCCAGGGATTGAACTTGGGTCTCTAGCATTGCAGGCAGATTCTTTACCGTGTCTGAGCCACCGGGGAATAAAATTACACAATTTCTGAATCTAGTAACACGACTGTGGTCATATGAAGGAAAGTCCTTGTTCTTAGAAAATGTATACTAAAATATTTAGAGGGTAAAGTTACACATGTATGCAAATAACTCTCAAATAGTTCATGGTTGGGGGGGATAAGGGCTAAGGGGGGGAAGAGGGGAGGAAGAAAAGAGCTTTGTTCTACCCTCAAAACTATTCTGTGACTGTTAAATTATATCACAGTAAGAAGTTTAAAGTTAGAGGATAGAGGACACGTGTTTAGCACGGGGTAAAAGGACTGATGATCTGTCTGGCGAGCGAGTGAAAAGCATGCCGTCCACACTCAGGGGTGGGGGGCTGTCCCCACAGTCCTGGGCCATCGCCCCCAGATGCAGCAAGTGTTTCTAATGACTCATTACCTCTGAGTCCTAGGACGCGAGGAAGAGGACATCTGGAAGAGCGAGGATGTTACTGAGGCCAGAGGCAGGACTGCAGCAGAAAGCAGTTGGCACAGGGGCACCGGGAAGGCTGGAAAGCAGTCGTAATCACTCCCACTGACTGAGCGTCCAGGGCAGGCACAGGCCCAGAGCCAGGGGCCTTCCACACAAGCCCCCGTCTGACCCTCACAGCCACCCTGCTCGGTCATCCTGATTTCACAGATCAGGATGCTGGCTCAGTGAGATGCTAAGTAATTTGTCCCAGATCATATGTGGTGCCAGTGGTAAAGAATCCACCTGCCTACACAGGAGGGGCAAGAGATACAGGTTTGATCCCTGGGTCGGGAAGATCCCCTGCAATAGGAAATGGCAGCCTGCTCCAGTATTCTTGCCTGGGAGATCCCATGGACAGAGGAGCCTGGGGGGCTACAGTCCATGGAGTCACAAGGAGTCGGACACAACTGAGTGACTGAACACACACACACACTCTCTTTCTCTCACATGCTAATAAGTGGCCAAGCTGGGATTCAAACAAAACTGTTTTCCTCCAGATCCAGGACTCTGAACGACTACAAACCCTACTGCCTCCAGACCCATGGGTCTAAACTCCTCCCAGTCCTTGAGCCTTTAAAAAGCAGGGACTTCATTCCACACAGACACTGGGATCCTTGCATTCCTGGATGCCATGGACAGAACTGGGTCACCCCTCCCACATTTGTATGTTGAAGCCACAACCCCCAAGGTCACTGTATTTAGAGACAGAGCCTTTAGTAGGGCCCTAATCCAATAGGCTTGGAGGTCTTAGAAGAGTAAGAAACATCTCTCTCTCCAAGTTCATGCGCCAAGGAGAGGCCACATGAGCCCACAGAGAGATGCTGTCTGCCAGCCAGGAAGAGAGGCTTCGTGAGAATCCAATTGCTGGCACCCTGATCTCAGGACTTCTACTTCCAAAATCTGAGAAAATAAATTTGTTATTTAAGCCAACCAGTCCATGGTATTTTGTTACAGCAGCCTGAGTTAAGACATGGGCTACCTCCTAAAAAATCTCCCATATTAAAACATCTGTGTGTGTGCATCTGCTGGTGAAAGGGAACAAGGGCGAGGAGCTCCTTGTTCTTCCATAACTGGGGCTGGGCAGGCGGGGGCGGGGGCTGGTGATGCTGTTGCACTGGGTCATGGAACCAAGGATCCAAGGGCTTAGGCATCTTGTTGTTGCTCAGCCGCGTCCGACTCTTTGTGACCTCATGGACTGCAGCATGCCAGGCTCCCCTGTCCTTCATCTCCCGGAGCTTGCTCAAACTCATGTCCATTGAGTCACTGATGACATCCAACTATTTCATCCTCTGTCACCCCCTTCTCCTTCTGCCTTCAATCTTTCTCAGCATCAGGGTCTTTTCCAGTTAGGCAGTTCTTCACATCAGATGGCCAAAGTATTCTAGCTTCAGCTTCAGCATCAGTCCTTCCAATATTCAAGACTGATTTCCTTTAGGATTGACTGGTTTGATCTCCTTGCAGTCTGAGTGATTCTTCAACATCACAGTTCAAAAGTATCAGTTCTTCGGCACTCAGCTTTCTTTATGATCCAACTCTCACATCCGTACATGACTACTGGAAAAACCATAGCTTTAACTAGGTGCAACTTTGTCGGCCAAATAATGTCTGCTGCTTGTCCCCAACTCCTTCCTGTCCAACTTCCACTCCAGATGCTCCTTGGGAAAGCTCAGCAAAGATCCTAGAACTCACATTAGCACTAGAAGGAAACCTAGAGACGGTCCCGTCAAGCTTGTCATCTGACAGACAGGGACACGGAGGTCCTGAGAAGTAACGGGACTTGCTTGGTCTTTTCCAGTTTGTAGATGAGCCAGAATGAGTCCCCAGGGCCCCAGGCCCAGCCCCAGCTGCCACCCTATTTGACCATCCCTCAGAAGACATTCTACCTGAGCAAAAAGGGCTGGCTGCCCCCTGGAACACACGGGTCCTCTGAGGAGCCCTTGCCAAAGAAGAGAGGTGACGCATTAAACTCACGACAGCCCCAAGAAGGGACGGGAAGGCTGTGTCACCTCTCCTTTCAATGGTGAGCTCTCTTGCTCTGACTAACCAACACTTGCGGGCGGGGGTGACAGACAGTCTGAGGTAACACAGAACGTCAGCTGCTGAAGACTGTCCTGCAGAAAGGGCCTCTAGAATCGCTCTAACAAAACCGGCTAAGAACCGCAAGGCTGAGTGCTTACTGTGGTGTGTTAAGGACCACCCACACCCTAGTCGTGTTTGTAGCAGAGCAAAAAAGCCCACTGCAATGCCTCACAACTATTTGAAATAAGTTGTTGAGCGAGCGTTTCCCTAACTGCTCCCAAGAACATCAAAGCTCTGTGAAATGTTCATGAAATTTCATTAAAAAAAAAAAAAAAAGCTACAGTATTTAAGATTTATTTTATAAACATGTAAGAAAAGTTCTACATTATTGCTTGTCAGATTACACAACAATAGTCTGCCCTGAAGCCAGTATGCTGTTCTCAAGATCTAAGACATTCTGTCCTTTTAGTTCTTAAAAAGAAAAAAAGTGGGTTGACTTCTAGTTTAATTCTTGTTATGTTAGATTTAAAAGTAAAGACTTATACATCAACTTATTTGGGCAGCAATTAATTACTCTGTGAAACTGTCATTTTCTGTTAGCCTTTATCCAAACTGCCTGTTAGCATTTCACTGTAACTCTTAAAACTGCCTAGTCTGACGACAGGAAGGCTACTGTTGGCAAAAGGACCGTAGAGAGGAACGAGTTGTTTCTCTGTGCCCTCTTTGGGCTACCGTCACTTCCTTACCCCTTGGAGAGGATGCTAAGAAGTGGCCGAGCTGTCTCTTTGAGGCCTCTCTTCCACCTACTCGCTTCCCTTCCTGAAGTCCTCGATGCAGATGAATGCTTTCTAAAAAATATCCTAGACTAGCTACATGACTCTTCAGCAAATTCTATATAAAGCCAGGGAAGCTTCAGCTCATATATAGCAAGATAATTAAGATTTGAATTTCACAGAGACCTTCTTAATGAGATTCTTACGAGAGTGCAATTTATGCGCTTGTGGATAACGTTCCTCTTTTTTGAATCCAGTAGTCTGGACTTGGGCAAACTCCAAAAGGTGGTGAGGGACAGGGAGGCCTGGCATGCTGCAGCTCATGGACTGACAAAGAGTCGGACACAACTGGGCGACTGAAAAACAACAAGTCTTGGCTAGAAGCAGACCAGCCTGCAGACAAAAACGCCAGAGCTTGGTTGGGTTTCCACAATTTATTCATTTTCCCAAACACTCTTTAGGCATCACTCTGGAGTGACCTGGTAAGAGGAACGGAGATCAGAACATGCAGATGCCTGCTCATCAGAGGCTGCTAGAGGGGAAAACAAAACATGTGTTGCATGTACAAGGCAGAACCATGAGGACTGGCCTGGAAGACAGGGCCAGGCCTTCAGAGAATGGAGCTGTCCCTTGTGAAGCTGGGGATTTACACAGTCAGCCTTGTGTCGGGGGGACCGGCCAGGTGCCAGGCATGGAATCCGGATGGGGGACCCCCATGAACAAGCCGGATATGGCCCTGCTCTCACGGAGCTCACAGTCTAGCAAAAAGACAAATAGGAAGAGGGAACTCTGATGCACCCGGCTTCGGGGGTGGGTACAGAAATCTGGTATTACACACATATTTCATTTAAGCAAACACAGTGGTATTTGTCTGAAAAAGTTAGGGAGGGAAAAAAAAAAGATGAGGAAAGCAATTTTAAGTTATTTGGGTCACAGAGGATGAGATGGTTGGATAGCATCACCAATTCAACGGACATGAACTTGGGCAAACTCCAGGAGATGGTGAGGGACAGGGAGACCTAGTGTGCCACAGTCCATGGAGTCAAAAAGAGTCAGACACGACTTGGTGACTGAACAACGCCTGTCACTCCATCCCCTGAGCAGCCAGGCAGGAGGGCCTGAGGCGAGCTCAAGCCCCTGCTGCTCCTGTGGCCTGTCTCAGGTCCCCAGGACCTCTTCAAAAGTGAGTAGCTCGCCTGAGTGTGAGTCTAACACCTGCTGTTTGCACAACACAGCCCAAATTGCATGTCCATCACTTCTCCTGGGGCTCACCCAAAGAAAACTGAGACCTGTTCCCACACGGGCAGGAAGCAGAAGCACTGGGCCTCGCGATCAGCAAGGTACCTTCCTCGGGGTTTTGGAGAGGAATTTTTATTACGCTCCATTTTTATCCCAGGCATGACTTTACACCCTGACCCTGGAACTTAACGAGACTCCTGCGTGGCAGGGTCATAGGACACATAACTCAGTTCTGGACGTTACAGAATGCAAATTACATCCCAGCTGCAGTGTTCAGAATGGAGAAAGACAGGGAGAGGAAGCAGAAAAGAGGCTGCCGCATGGGGTGGAGTGGGAGAAGACAGTGGCTGAGCTGAGGGGAGGCACTCATGGGCTCAGACTGGAGATGGCCAGGGGGAGAGGTCCCATCCGGCAGCAGGCTCCACCACCTGTCCTGGGTAGCTGGTACCTCTCCCAAGAGGGAGAGTGGAAAAGAGAAATGAGGTATCTGCAATTATCATCTAGCAGCAAAAATGTATCTAAAACCCCACATTGCGTCAAGACTAAAATGAAGAGAGAGCAGTGTGTAGCCCTGCCGCCCTCATACACGAGGAACGCCCTGGGCTGCTGGCCAGGGACAGTCCCGACTGTCCATTCTCACTCCCCAGTTCCCAAAGGCCTGAGCATCCAGAGCATGTGTCAGATGCTGCACCATCTGAGTGCTAGATAGAGTGTGGGCTCAACGGTGATAGGCTAAGGCCTATAACCTTAAATTATTAAGATTTTACAGCTTCCCAGGTAGCTCAGCCGGTAAAGAATCCACCTGCAATACAAGAGACCTCGGTTCAACTTCTGGGTCAGGAAGTTCCCCTGGAGAGGGGATAGGTGACCCACTCCAGTATTCTTGGGCTCCTCTGGTGGCTCAGATGGTAAAGAGTCTGCCCGCAATGAGGCCTGGGTTCAATCCCTGGGTTGGGAAGATCCCCTAGAGGAGGGCATGACAACCCACCTTCAGTATTCTTGCCTCAACAATCCCCATGGACAGAGGAGCCTGGTGGGTTACAGTCCATGGGGTCACGAAGGGTTGGACACAACTGAGCACAAAAGTAATTTTCCGGGCTCTGCATGTTTGTGAGAACTGCAAGGCTGCTGAAGCGGGTGCTCTTGGTTAGGTCAGTCTGCACTAGACACTACCCAGCTTCCTGAAAATCTGCCTTGATCTCTAGCAGAGTGGTGAGGGCGGTAAGGCCCTGGGACAGATGGGCCCGAACTGCTGGTGGGAGGGGTCCGGACTGGGAAACACAAGAAGCGTAGAAGGGGCATTTTCTGAACAAACACTGAAGACAGCACATCAGAGGGGACCTGGCCCCAGAGACACCTTACTAGAGGATCCAGAGGCTGGGATGGGATGGGGTTAAGTCCCACCCACAACCTCATGCACACCCTCGGTTGTCTCCTTGATCTTCCCCTGGCCTGCCACAGACACTGGTGCTGGCCAGCCCGCAGCGGCCACAGCTCTGGAACCAGCCCGTTCACTGCCCAGAAGGGGAAACTGAGGCCTGGGCGCACAAAGCAGAGCCAGTAGTTGGCATCTCTAACCACAGCCCCTGCACTTCTCATGTGACTAACCCCCCCCAAAACCCTCCCCCGCTCTTCAAGAACCTGGTTCTCAGCTGCGTGCTTCAGAGGCAAAGAGCTGAGAAACCTCAGCGACCTTAGGTCTCAACTGGCAGAGAAATGAGAACCAGCTCTTTCCAGGAACCCTACTAGGAAGCTGAAACATATCACGGTTGTACGTTCTCATCTTTCTACAGGGAGGGGGAAAAAAGCAGGTTAACCAACAAAATACGGACAACACAGTTTTTGCTGTAACTCTCGAGTCTCCCCGCCCTCCCCCTTCTTTATTAAACCACAGCATTCGTCCCGCCTTCAGTCACACTACAGTGCCATCAACCATCAGTGTGACCACTGGCTCAGTGGCGAGCAGAGATCTCTAGCGCCCCGAGCCACACTGGGTGCTAAAGATCCAGGCAGGTGAGGGCTTGTGACATCACACAAGGAGCAAGCGCTTTATTCTCTTTAACTCCTAAGCTCTACTGAAGTGAAGTTAAACACTGTTTTCAAGCCTGCAGAGGAATACAAACACTAAATACCTCAAAATAAAAATCAAGACAGGAAGACCAAAGAATCTAAGGGCTTTTCAAGGTTAAAATAATCTGAAAGGAGACTAGAAATAAACAAACTAAAATTTCTGTAACTATTATCTTATTTGCCAGTTTTGAAGATGTCCTCAGGTGCCAGAACTTGGGAGACAGAAAGAATATATAGCAGTGCATCACTTCTGAAGTGATCATAGACAACAGGTTCCCATCTCAGGGGGTAGGTTTTCCTGATTTCAGTGGCCAAAAAGCAACTTAAACTCTATGTATAACAGACAGACTCTACAGTTAGGATTCTCTAAAAATAATGAGACGCCTCTCTTCGCCTTCTTCCAAAGTATATAATATATATTTAACAGCACATAAGAAGACACCACTTGAGCTTCCCTGGAGGCCAACAGGAAGTATTTTCACATATAAAAATTAAAAATTTAAACTTTCAAATCATCAATATTTTTTAAACATAATACAGACTTACAAATTGTTCAACATTAACCCATGACCCCACCCCAGCACGAAAATTCACCCCAAATCCAGAAGTCACAGTTTTTTGTTCCTAAAACCCCCACAGCACTGAACTTGATCCTCACTTCAAGCTGATTGCTAACGAGGCTCCTGACAGAGATCCCCGGGGAGGAACGAAGGGCGGTCGGGGCTGCGGCTCTGATCTACCCGGGCGGCACAGCTGCACCTCTGAGGTCAGGTCCATGTGAGTCAGCCCCCACGCCAGAATCCTAGAAGGGTGAGCTGGCAGCTTCCCCAGTCTTTTCCTCTCGAAGGCTGTCCGATAAGCACCTGGGAATTGACTTTTCTTGGAAAAAGGGTGCTGGTAAAGCTGTCAGGGCCAAGGCAATAGTGAGAAGTTCAGTTCTCTGCTCTTTGGATGAACTGTGTAAAACTTTTCTCTTAAAAGACACAATGTTAAAAATATTAAGAAAAAAATGTCTACAAAATCTGGAGGGCTGCCTTTTCCTCAATGGGTAAAGCTTGTGGGGTGGTGGGAAAAGAATCGAGGGTCCAGAATTGTAACTCTGCAGCAAAAAGATTAGATGGATGCCCTTCAAAACAGGTCACATTTCCTAAGATGTCTTGCTGAAGTAGCAAGAGCGGAGGGTGACTGCATGAGCAAGAGGGGAGGGGCGCCAACTCCCGAGGGGGGGTCCTACTGTGCGCCCCGCCCTACGCAAGACTGTCAGGTTTCAGGGCGGCCGCCTCGGCCCCCAGGGCATCAGGACTCAGCCTCTGAGCCAGAGCTGCTTTCCCGACTGACTTCGATCTGGAGAGATGGCAAGTTATCTAAGCGGCTCTTCTTTTGGCGAGACTGTTCTTTCTCCTTAATCAGAGCCCCCCATGCCCTCTGCAGCTCCGAGTCATCTTCCTCTGTGCCCGGCGCCCTGTGATCCCCTTTCTTCATGTTCTTTTCTTTGGTCTTGGGTGCAGATCCTAAGCGAGTCCATAAACTACCTGTGTGGGTGAGAAGGCATTTCAGCTCTGGCAGTTGATGCTGAGCAAGGGCACTGCAAGGCCTCACATGCAGGCAACACTGGGGGTGGGGGGTTCTGGGGCATTCCCTGGGGGTTCAGGGAGCAGTACTGGGCAGGTCCTCCCAGTTCCCTGCCGGCAGACTGAGGGAACTGGATCTGCCTAGAGATCCTCCCAGCTCGGGGACACGCCCCACCCCCCACCCCGACACCAGACACATCAGAATGAGCTGGGAGCCTGTGTTCCCTCTGCCCCTGTCTGCTGAGACAACCTCTGTGTACAACTGCTTTCTGCCAGGAGTGGGCCATTCCCAGGCCACCCCTGCCTACAGCATGCTGCAAATTCATGGACCTGCTATGCTGTCAACTTCTGAGATTCTGCCCATCCTCCGTCCACAATAGACAAATACATAGCATTTTATAGGATAGCCACATGATAAGGCAATTAAAAGTTTTATTTATAAAGGCTATAACTTATATGGAAAAATGACCATGATAAAGTGTTATATGAAAAAAGTACGATATGTATACGGGCAAAGGTTGGAATAGCAGGAAACTAAAAAGCATTTGTGTTAAATACAAAGAATCAGGGGTGAGTCTCTTTCCTGCTTTCTACGTTTTCCACAGTGTTACCATTATCATCACGATGATGATTATCATGGAAGAAGGAAGACTCATTTATTTTTGTCCTGTGCTGCTTCTGTCCTTGTATTAACAAAGTATTTCCATGCCGCACCCATGGTCTCTACTCTTACCCCGTTTCCTCCCCAGCAGTTCCCGCCGTTACCAACCTGACTTCTTCTCTCGAGTATCAGAGTAGAGGCCTTTAACATCCTGCCTGGGAACACCCAGCCTACTATGTACATCAGAAAAGGGCTCTCTCCGAACAACTGGATTACTACTGAAAGCCTTTTCTGGAGAATATGGTCTTTTTCCTAATCGCTGGCGTATATCTAGAAAAAGAAAAAAGCACTTCTGTGACCACGCAAGTATACTTTGTCATCTGTACTGCCAACCTGAGATCTCTAGGACGTGATGCCAAATCTCCCCAAGTGAGGACATGGGGCCCAGCACAACCAAGCTTCTAAAAGCCTTCCCTCTATACAGCCCAAGAAAATTCAAGTGAGAACCCACAGGGGCTCGAAGTGGGGGGAAACCTTGGCTGACTGCTCTAGAAAGGAATTTCTGAGGCAGAATTGTCTTTTTTTCTTTAAATAGTAGAATTAAGAGCAAATAATTAACAAACAGTGCAGCTAATGAGAAATACTGTAAGCTCCCTGAGGGCAGAAGCCCCACTCTCTGAACATGTAAGAAGCTAGTCAATAAAGACTGTCACACTGAACAATAACGGTAATGAGACTGACAAAAAGCAAAGGATCAAGGGAAGCTGTCCCAAATCAAGTCTGCTTTTCCTCCAACCCCTCTGGAATCTGCCAATCCTCTGGAGCTTTCTCACAAACATTCATGAACAAGTCCCTGTGCTGGGCCTTCTCCCACCTCGCCCTACTGAGAACAGCGCCCCCATCTTCCAGCCCCTCAGGCCTTTCCGTTTCCTCCCAGTGCTGAGTCTTCCTCCTTTACAAGGCTGGACATTTTCATCAGTTCCTCCACTGTCCCTGATCTAGTTCAGGACCTTGTTACTTACTTAACTCTATGGCACCCTACACTGCCACCAAGCTTTATCTAAGAGATATAAGATCAGGTTACTTCCCACCTCAAAGAACTAGGTTTGCTGACTGAGATCCTATTTCCTCTCCGAGGCCTCATTCCACTGCCATGTGCTCTGAGACGCCTCCCACAACAGGTGTTCCCCCAAAAGACCCACTCCCCTCTTTGCTCCCACAGCCCACTGCTCAGAGTGCCTACCAGACCACTCACTCCATTCAGCTTCAGGCAGAATTACCTGAGCATGTGCCCTTATGCTGCTCCATCTGAGTCTATGATGAGCGGGCATCCCCTGTGGAGACTTACGACACCCCCAGTGCCGAGCCCTGGCACACAGCGGGTACGGCCTACGATGTGCATGTCTGCACATATAAACTAACCAGTTCAGATTCTTAACCATTTATACAATAATTCGACCTAATTTCTATTACCCTTATGTATACCAAAGACATACAGAGTAAAATCACTGTTGGGACAAAAATATCAAAAGCTGGTATTGCAAAAATCTGATTAAATTTCATGCCCTCAAGTTCCAGTGCCTAACCCAAAATTTATAAGTGATGAATCAGGACAATTAAACTGGTCCCCAAATAGCAGTGTTTTATTCAAGAACCTCCCCTGTCCGCATCTGCTTGCTGGAACTCGGGACAGAGCCCAGAAACACAGGTGAACAATACCTGTTTTAGTGCTGCTGCCAGCTGGCCGTGGACGCGTGTGCTGGCGTTTTTCATCTAACAAATGTCTGACGTCTGCAAATTTCTCGGCTGGTAATTTGTTACCAATTCGGTTTTTTATATTGCTTGTGGATAAAGTATCTGCCCTCATGGAGTTCCTTAAAAAAAGAGAGGCAGGGGTACAGTTAAGCAACTTGAACTGTGGGAAAACACTCACACAACAATCCCACACACTTTGGAAAAAAACAATTTAAGAAACCCAATCTAATACGGCCAACATTCACTTAACAACACCATACACCAGTAGTTATTTGCTCACAAAAGTCACGACCGGCTTGCTAAAGAGGCCAGTTGGGGTGGCCGAGTCTTCCGGGGTGGTTTCCACACGCAGTATCTGAGAGCGATTGCAGAGCACATAACCATACCTGCCCTTCTCCTGGGACACAGGCCTAAGTAGAGGCCTGCGAAGGACTGAAGGCCTCTGCTTTTCCCGGCTGAGAACTGGTTGCAGTCAAGATATAAGACAGCCTACAATCCCTTTCTTTAAAGGGAAGACCTCTCCCACTGTGTCAGGGCAAGGGCATTATTCTGGCAGCATCTGCCATTGGAAAGTTCTCTAAAAACTAAGGATGTGAACATAAGCCATACACATGAACCAGCTTACAAGTTTCTTCTCTTTTCCCAAACACACCATCAGGAGCTCTTTTAAGAGAGCACCCCAGCCTCCAGCCCTCTGAGACATGCCTATGCTCTCTGCCCTCAGGAATCTGCTCAGCCCCACCAGTCACCAAAGAATGCATATTAAAACAGCTGTACTTCTTTGTCCACAACAAACACCAAAAATCACAGTGATAATACCTAAGGTTGGTGAATATCTAGGAAACAGGTGGTAATGTGAGTGGGTAAAATCTTATAGGAAGAAGTTTAGCCATACCACATTTTAAAGCACGTGCGTTGTTTTGCACAATAGCTGGAATGTACCTAGTTAGTGCAACAGTAACAAAACAGAAGATTAGGGAACTCTCTGGTAGTCCAGTGGTTAAGACTTTATGCTTTCACTGCTGAGGGCCCAGGTTCAATCCCTGGTCAGGGAACTAGTATCCTTCAAGCCGCAGGGTGTTGAAAAAAGAGCAAATGTCTACACTATATTAAATGGAAAAAGCGTATTTCAAAACAATATAAACAGTGTAACTTAATTTTTGTACAAATATATCTATAATTTCCCCATATGTTATATATACACATAAAGCTGACAAGAAAGTTATTCACCCAACTGCTAACAGTCACTCTCTTAGGGGAGGATGAGATTACAGGTGACTTCACCTTCTGTATCATTCATAGTTTTTATAACAAGGATCACTTCTTGTTCATTAAGAGGAAAAACCAGATGCTTTTACTCAAATTTTATAAAGGGCTGAAATTAGAACCGATAAAAGTGATTATAAAATTAAGAGGTACTAAGAAGTTAGTAATTGGATTTCAATCAAATTAAAAGCTAGCAGTGATAAAAAGAAAAGAATATTTTTACCTGATATTTTTCAACTGAGATTCCACCTCATCAGCATACATGGTCATTTTCATGCTCTTCTTTGGTGAAGGAGTGGAAATCATCTTCAGCTCTAGATCATAGTCCATTTCATCGGAGTCTGAGCTGCTGGCACTGGACCGCCTGGACACGCTCCGCTCCTGGGTCTGCCTGCGGGCCGGGGGCTCTTCGTGGCACTCCACCACCACTCTGTCCTCCGCATCCATGTCCTGGTCCTCCTCCTCCTCCTCCTCCTCCTCTTCAATAGGCTCCTCAGGAACGTTCACCAGTCCTAAGGAATTTAACCAAAAATCACCATTAGTAAAAGCACCAATACGAACACCTGATTTTCTGTTCTACAACAGTGACCTTTTTAGAAGATGAGATTCCCATCCTAAGAGTTTACTGGAGCACTGTCTCTAACAGTGCTGATCTGGTTACCATTCTGACCCCTACAATACATAAACACCTAGGTAAAGGATGGCCTAGCAGCCTGATGCAATTTTATAAAGTTATCTAATACAGACCCTCATCATTATTCACAGATTCTAGATTTATGAATCTGCCACTTTTATATATAATTCCACAACCAACGCCCATGGCACTTTTGTGGTCATTTGTGAACATGCACAGGAGCAGCAAAAAATTGAGACACCAGCCATGCAAGTTCCCAGTTGCAGGGAAACAAGCTTGTGTCCTGACTTTATGGTGCAGCTCTCAAACACTGTAAACAACTGTGCTTTTTGCAGTCCATGAGTGCTACTTTTTAACACCATTGTGATTTTTATTGATGATTTCCCTGTTACAAACAGTCTCTGAGCATAATTCCAAAGCTGTCTAGTGTTTCTAAACACAAGAAGGCTGCGATGTGCCTTATGGAGAAAATACATGTGTGAGACAAGCTTTGTTTGGGTGTGAGTTCCAGGGCTGCTGCCCTTGAGTTCAACATTAATAAATCAACATGTATTAAATAAGGTGTCCTTAATCAGAAACATATATCAAATTAAGGTTCTATATTGATCAGTTGACAAAAAGTGTGATTAAGGGTCTCTGAATGGTTTTCAATGATCACGGTGACTTTACAGAACATAACTGCCATGAATAATGAAATGTACCTTTAAAGGTCATGGGAAAATGCTCAGAAATGGAATAAGCACAATATAAAATATATGTCCACAACAGTTACATTTATTGTGAAAAGAAACAAATAAGAAAAATGTAAAATGAAATCAAATCAGTTCTTATCTTTTTGCCTTTTAATTTCTTTGATATGCATACTAAGATTATATGATAAAAATATCTTAAAGTAAGTGAAATTGGAAAAGCTTAACTGTCTAACAGAAAAGTATGTGCATTAAGATGTAGATTTCAAATATCCAACTTTAGACATTCACATTAAATTAAAATGTATAGATTTCACCTCTCTCTGTCCCTACTACAATGATAAAAGTGTATGCCTGTTATTCTGTGTTTGTACGCTGACTTGGCTGGTTCTACAAAGCATGTAGATTTTCACAGATTGGTTTCAACATAAAAACAATCTCTATAAAATATAATGAAAACAGCTCTTTAAGAATAAGCACCAAAAGAAAGAAAGGGGGGAAGAAAGGGAGATTTGAAGGGTGGGAGGGGGAGACAGAAGAACAGAAAAAGAAGAAAAGAAAAAAGACAGATGGAAAAAACAAAATGAAACCCACATTGCATCCCACTTCACTGCGGCATTCACGTGCACAAGCCAATCAGCAGAAAGTACTAGACACACCAGCTTATTTTCATCATCAGACAAAAGAACAATAAAATCAACTCATCTGACAAAATAATTAAAAATTTTTTTCATGCAGCTTTTGTTATTAATAGGAAAATTAGATTCCTTAGGAAAAGTTTTAATTTTTCCTACATTTTGCCTTTATTGTTAGAATAGCTTTTATAAAATCATTTGACCTCTTTGTATGGGCAATTTCAAATTAATTGTGACTTGACTTACTTTCCTATATGTTGGCAGAGGGTGAGGGCAAGGAAGAGAGGATGATAAAGTTTGGAACCTTAAAGGACTGTATTAAGGATAAAAATGTCATTTCAGGAGCCAAACATGTGTCTACCCAAGAGCTGAGCAGGCAACTACCGGAATGTCGGTGTTTATAGGACGTCAGGCCAACGTCGTCCCCAATCAGGGCTCTCTTCTTAATAACATCCCGCTGAATGCGACGGGAATGGTATCTCCGCTTCCTGCAACATCGCCAAAATAAGCACAGAATCAAAAACCAAGAGGAAGGGCCTCGACGTCCACTAGTTAATGTCAACTACACCCTGACACGACGTTAGGTGCTGACAGAGACGTGTCGCATGAAACCGAAACTCAGCATTCTCACACCATTTACCACAGTTAAAAGCCTTGAGCTCTTTCTTCTTATCTTCCTTCACGTCCATCCACACATGGTGTTGACAGTCCACTGCATAATACCCGCTGAAGAATACCAACTAATGTAGCTCCCAGAAGGATTATGAAAAGCTTAAGTACTATATAAACTATTGTATTTAAGGTTTTGGACTCACCAAGAGTTACTAAGAATTCCTTTCATGCCTCCGTAATTTGGATTCCCATATTTCATGTAATACTGACTTCTCCTTGCTGCTCCAAGTTCCTTTTTGTCATCTAAAAATTAATTACAACAGTTACCAAGGACTCCCTGTGGGTGTGAAGGCAATGCTGAGTGGGTTTGAAAAAACAAAAAGAATGTTTTTCATAGCTGGGATCAGATCAGCACACTGCCTACAGAAGAGAAAGATGCACTATGACCACTCTGAGTCCTCCTAAAGCAGTGCAGTGTCGAGAGGGTGGAGCAAAACTCAGAGACAATGAGGTTAAGCTGCTGTCGGGGAGCTGACTTCAAAGAGAAAATACCAGCAACAATAACAATAACAACAACACAATTCCAAAGAAGTGTAAGAGAGTGTAGGTTATCACCAGTGTTTAGAAATCAAAAAGGCTTTTAGAAGAGGTGGCACTTTCA
Organism: Muntiacus reevesi; assembly: GCF_963930625.1. NCBI lineage: Eukaryota > Metazoa > Chordata > Mammalia > Artiodactyla > Cervidae > Muntiacus > Muntiacus reevesi. The sequence continues at coordinate 37,421,009 of NC_089266.1, read as the reverse complement.
CTGCCCCCTGAAAGATGATATTCATTTCTGAATGACAACACGCTGTAACACAGAATCAGGGTCCAAGAAACGGTTATACATAGGTCCATGTATTTGGTAAACCATGCACTCAAATAAGCAAAAGGAGAAAAGAACCCCCCCATTTATCAAGGTAAAATGCCAGTTAACAGGAAGAAAAGGTGGTCAGTGAACACACATATTTTCACAATATAAAGGCCTCTTGACAAACTCCCTGGGCACTCACTCACTACAAAAGATGAATACCGATGAGAATGTACCCAGTGCTACAGGTAAACCCAGTGGCATAAACCAGAATGTGCACCCTACAAAAAACACGCCAACCAGTTCCTTGGAGAAATAGCTGATTCCAGATCTGGGGCTAGGAAAGTACGAGTTGAGACTGGCAAACCAAGATGGTTCCTGGTGCCATAATAGCAAGAAAGTACCCAAAGAATCATGCAGGCATGTCAAAAGAACACAGTGTGAAGAGGCTCTACTGATCAGATCAAAAATAACTTGTGAATCAAAGTAATGACAGCACAGATGCTAGCCCACTGAATAAAACTCCACCAATCTAAACTAATGTAAACAAGCAAATGCATTTTTAAAAAAACAGGTAAATACATCAATAAATGGGTAAAAGGGGAAGCTCTTCCTTACAGGTAAAGTGCCAACTAGTAAATCAGAGAGTTAAAGAGTCATCAATGGATCTAAAGCTACTGTACGGCAATCTGATGAGGAACAGGCTATTTACATAGCCTCAAAGCATCTCTCCACAAAACTGCAAACTATAAATGGAAAAAGAATAACTTTCCAGTGACAAACCTGAGGATTGTTACCTTAGCCAGGAGATAATGGCTGACATCCCCGGAAGGGGACAATAAGTACAGTGTGCCTCCCAATTATGACACTGAAAATGACACAACTTCTGTGGTATAAACGCACAGCTCGAACTTAATTAGGAGGAGACAGCAAACAAACCCAAACCAAGAGGCAGCTTACAAAATAACGAGCCTGTTCTCTTTAAAAATGTCTCAGTCAAGGAAAACAAAGCAGAAGAGCAGTTCCATGTTCAGGGATACTAAGGGAACACGGCAGACTTAAACGCCCGGTCCTGGAGTGGATCCTAGTTTAGCAGGGAAGTAGTATAAAGAATAACCCAAATTTACTTGACAATCATCATCGTCGCTGCCGTCATCATCATCAAAGACTGCCAACATACTGCACTCAATGTGTGCCAGGCAGTTTTAATATACACAGCAGGGGTACTAGTAAAATCTGAACACAGACTGTGAATTGGATAATAGAATGGCACTAATGTTAAATTTCCTGATTTTGATGACTGTGTGTAAAACAAAGTCCTTGTTCTTCAGAAATACTTACTAAGTATTCAGGGGTGAAGGGTTGTCATTTCTAATTAACTCTCAATTGACTCAAAACCACTCCCCCCACATTATTAATGCATATCAAAATCACTGTGCATAAAAGGCCTTATAAATTATTAATAGGCTTTTAATTTAATTCTTCTGAGAATTAGAGCTGAATGGTACTATTAGCAACGTCTAGGAAGACACTGCCGTGATACATGAAATTTTTAAAAACTTTCATAGTTCAAAAGATAAATTAGCTGAAAAGCATATGCAGCAAACCAGCTTTAACAGAAAATAACTTACATTAGCCAGATATCACAAAAGTATACAAATAGCTATTATCCACTTTCAGTGTCTGAAATTCCAATTCAGGCAGCAAGTCATCGATTTTGTTAAGTGCAGAACATTACAGTTTGAAGGATCTTTGAGATTACTTGGTCTAAGTTTCAATTCAAAAGAGAAGGCATCACTTAATAAAAATCACTTCAATTAAAAATAAAAGTCAGGGGCTTCCCTGGTAGCTCAGTGGTAAAGAATCCGCCTGCCAACGCAGAAGATACGGTTTCGATTCCTGATACAGGAAGATCCCACATGCCAAGAACAGCTGAGCCCCTGCACCACAACTACTGAGCTTGTGCTCTAGAGCCCAGAAGCGACAACCACCGACCCCACACACAACTACTACTGAAGCCTGGGCACCCTGGAGCCCATGCTTCGCAACATGAGAAGCCACCGCAATGAGGAGCCCCCACTGGCCAAAACCAGAGAAAAGCCCAAGCAGCAAAGAAGAGCCAGCACAACCAAAAATAAACAAATTAAAAAAAAAGTTTTTTTTTAATCAATACCAATTATCATTTACCTTTTGTAGCAAATCTCATGAATAACCTATTTCCTTTAGCAAGTTTGTTAGCTGGACGAAGATCGTTTCTTAGCAGAGACTCTTCTTCTACCTGCGACAACGTGTCCAACTTAAGAAAAAAAGAGCATTTTCGATATAAAAATTACAGCCTTTCTTCATGTTCATTCAGTAGCAAAGATACCATGGATTAAGAAAGCAATCTACTTTTAATAAAACCCATAAGCATCAGAGCACCAGTTCCTCTGCAGAATGTCTGAGTCAGAGGTCTTCCCTGACCACCTTGTCTAAAAGAATCATCTCCATCATTCTCTATCCGCTTACCCTTCTTTACTTTTCTTCATAGCACTCATCACTTCCTGACATTACATTACATATCTGCGTATCTGTGTATTGTCTGTCTTCCCCACTAGAATGTAGGCTCCAACAGGGCAAGGACTTTGTTTTGCTTGACGCTATATCCCCAGCACCTAGAATTTGGTATATAGTAGGCACTTAATAAATAATTTAAAAATGAATACACTTCAATATTTCCAACAACAGTACACAGGCCATTAGGAAATACACCATTACTTGCTATTCCTTAATTTTACTGATTAGATAGCACTGCAAAGTCTTTTTCAATAAAACCATTTCCTTTCATACAGAAGTGTGAGTACTAAGATCTCAAGACGAATCGGTCATTACACCCACAAGAACACAAAAGGCCGAGAGCCTCGGCCCCCCTCAGGAGGTGCAATGGGGCAAGTCAGCGGAACACAACGTCCTATTATCCTAAGCCTTTAAGGCTCAGGTATCAAGGATGCAGGCAGCTGTTTACAATGAAAACTCACAGACACCTCTGCCCTCTACTGACCTCTACATCACTTGAGTTCTCATCTTCAACTTCTCCTTCTTCAGCCTCATCGTCATCAGAACTGTCTTCCTGCTTGTCTAAAATGCAATGTGAGGGACAAGATGAATCTTCACTCCATCTCACATACGTTAAAAGTCTAACACTGTCTCCTCCTCTTTATTAATGATCCAAAGTATCACAGCTTGTTTCGGAAATAACTGGCAATGAGATACTACATAACACTATACAGAAATTCAAATTGTAAAGATTAGGACCGTCAGTCCCAAAGTCTTTCCTCTGTGGTCAGTTACCTTTTTTACTTTTCTCGGATGACTTGTCCTCATTGGCATCCTTGCTTCTTATCTTATCCAGGGCTGGCAGAGAACTCATATTGATAAGGGCTCTCGTAGCCGTCATTTCATCCAACCAAACCACATTACCTAAAATAAGATGTAAAATAACACATCGCATCCAAGTGATTAAGTTTCTTGAGAGCAGAAACTATATTATATTCATTGCTACAGTATCATTCAGCTATGGACTGGCATCAATAAATGTACAGACCAACCAATGAAAGGAAGTATAGAACCTGGTAGTAAAAACTTCTTTAATAAGATTAGCCTAGAGAAGTATTCCAAACTGGGTCCCACAAAATAATGGTCAAGTACTCCATAAAAAAAAGTTCTATATATTAAAAATGCCTGACATACAGTAAGTGTTATACATAAGTGCTAGCAGTTTCTGATGATGATGATGAAAATGTCAAATAAATGTCCTTTATCTTCTATTCTTCTGCCCCTCACATGGAAGCCCTCTGCTCTTCCTTGTCATCCAGACATGCTAAATGATGTTTTCCTACTGTAAAGTGTGGGTGATGAGGGCACCCATGACATATATAGAATGGAGGCATGACAGCCACTTGGCTTTGCAGCAACCAATTTATTCTGTTCCTTTAAGAGAACTTAGCAAGAAAAAAGTTTTGAGAAGATCAACTTTAAAGCAGCATTTCTCAAACTCAAGTTACCCCTGTATCTGAGTTTGGAGGATGTAGGTCTAAAGAGTCTCATTTTTTGTTAATAATATGCCACATTGTTGTTGCTGTTATTTAGTCACTAAGCCGTATGTGAATCTCTTGTGACCCCGTGGACTGCCGGCTGCCAGGCTCCTCTGTCCATGGGATTTCCCAGGCAAGAATACTGGAGTGGGTTGCCATTTCCATCCCCAGGGGATCTTCCTGATTCAAGGGATCAAACCTGGGTCCCTTGCACTGGCAGGTAGATTCTTTACCACTGAGTCCCCAGGGAAGCCAAATATGCTACATGGTCTTGAGCAAATAATTTCCCTCCTCTGTTTCTCAGTTTCTGATGTACAACAAGAGGGAGTGAGCTGGGTGATGCTAAGGGTCCCTCTAACATCGCTTAGATAGATAGTTTTAATTAGTTAAATCAGGTGTTAGCAAATCCAGCCCATGATCCATTATTCATTCATTCATCCATCATCCATCCATTTATCTACTTATATTTGTACTTTATTTATTTAGTTATAAGTAACATACAATAAACTACACAGCTGCCACCTGTTTTTGCAAACAAAGTTTCACAGAAAACAGCCAGGCTCCTTCAGTTATATGGTCTATGGCTGTTTTCATGCTACAGTGGCAGAGCTGGGTAGATTCCACAGAGAACATGTATGGTCTGCAAAGCTTACAATACTTTTTATCCAGTCTTTTATATTTAAAAAAAACAAAAAAGTTTGCCAACCCCTGATCTGGATGGTCTAAGTTAAGCAAACAGAAAAAAGGAGAAAAATCTTTTAACTCAGTCATGTTTCTTCTTTTGGTGATTTAACATCTAAAGAAAGCAGCCAGAAAAACTGGGAAAACCAGGTCAACATGCTGGCAGAAAGTGAAGCCAGACTAGAAGTGAGTCAGGACCAGGAGGCAGCAGAGTGGGTACCGAATGTCAGGCTAGACTTGGAGTAGGGACGCAAGTCAGAATTCACAGCTGGCTCACAAGTGGAACAGCCCCAGATGAGGGCCAGCAGATGACGCTCGAGAGAACAGACCAGAGCAAGCAGAGCTGAGAGGTCTGGCACAGCTCAGAGGGTTCTGGTCTGGTTCCAGGTCAGAGACAGCACTCTGAAAAGCGGCTGCAATGACAAAGTTGAAAGCCCTGGAAAGGCAGCCCCAAGGCTATGTAGTTGGACTCACGCCTTTGCTGGGAAACTGTGGGTGTGAGGAGAGGTCTCAACTGTGTACCTGGATTCAGACGCCAGCAACCAACCTCCCAGGGGCCTGACCACCACCTCTGAGCTGACTCAGAACACTTACGGAAAATGATATGGCAGGCTGGCTAATGTACAAGGACTCTGGTTCTCATCAGTGGGAAATTTTTCTCTCCTGGGCTGAAGGCAGAGGTTAAACACAGTCTGGCCACAATCATTCACCATTTGAGATGGCAAGAATTCTTTTAAAATCATATATGAAAGCATACTCAACAGAAGACTTGGGGGTACTCACAGGAGGTATCATCCAACCACTCGATGTGAGCCGGAGGATATTCTTTAAAATAGGAAAAGACATCCTGGGTGCTCATCTCATCTACTCCGCAAATGTAGATTGTCTCCAGTCTCACTTTGGGGATTGCTAGGAAAACAGGACACAGAAAAGATGAGAGAATTTTCCCACCTGCTGCTGCACATCCCACAAGTACCCCTTTATGACAGTTCAGATAATATGTATTTTAAAGAGAAATACACTGGGACTTCCCCAGCAGTCCAGTGGTTAGGACTCTGTGCTTCTACTGCAGGGGGTACAGGTCCCATTCCTGGCCGGGGAACTAAGATTCCACATGTCGCATTGCAAAAAAATAAAAAATAATATGCTGAAAGAGATGACAATTATTTCAAGAGAAAATAAGACTTGACAGCAAGGCAAACTTTCACAACAAGAGCATTAAACAAATGACTTAATTCAGAATGGGCTTATTAGCCTAAAAAAGATTAAACCAGTGGTGCTCATAATATACACGATACCTCCTCCTCAAAATGACCTGTAGTAATTAAAGGAATATAAAATGCAACAGGATTATACACTGAACTTGATAAACTGATTCTAACATTTTTTAAAGGTATGTCAAAGAGAAATGTGCATTAGTCCAGACAATTCTGAAAAGAAGAGACACTGCCCTTGGATGTAAAGCGAAGTCTGAAACTGGAGTAAAGAAATCCTACAAATCAGCAAGAAAAGGACAGTCCCAAAGAGAAATGGGCAAAGGACAGGAGCAGGCAAGTCACACAAAAAGAAAGAAAAGGCCAATAAACATGTTAAGAGATGGCTGGCCTTACTACTAATCAGGAAAATCCACCTTAAGACAAGATTATCAGTTTCCACTGACCAGATGTTTAACTTGAGTCTTTTAGTATGTTTGTGGCAAAATGAGCCACTGCCTCTGCTGGTGGGAGCGTGAACTGGCACAGCCACTCTGAAGGGCAACTCAGAGCACCTATTACAAACATGATTAATAGGCTTAGGAATTCCCTTCAGTACCCGTCCGAGCACATGGGTTCACAGAGCGGCTCACAGATGTTCGCTGCAGGACTATTCTAATAACCCAGTGGCTATCAAAGTAGTAAACTATGGCCTATCCATGTCAGATCAATCATGGTTTACCCACATGATAGTCAGAGAACAGCACGCAAGCAGTTAGAAACAGAGAGATGATTTATCACATACCATGGAAAGATTCTAAGACACATTACTGAGTGAAAAAAAAGATTCAGAAAAATACACACATTAAAAAAACATAAATATCATCATATATTTTCTAAAGGTACATATTTACACAAATATCTAGGAAAAAAAAAAAGTCTGGAATAATTCAGTCCACACTGATAATAGCTCTTACCTCTGGGGAGGAAGAAAGGCTGAAGGCTGTGGTCAAAAGGAATTCCAGCATTACCAGAACTGTGTGTTAATTTTTTTAGTAAACACTTGAAGCACATTATTTAATTTTTTTAATTGTGAAATATGCAAATACATCAACAAAGAAAAGATATTTTTAAAAATATCTTAGATCCACCACCTAGCTTTATGCTTAAATTACTAAAATGATGTGAGGCAAATAAAACATTATATATAATACCAGGACCTGTGTAAGCTCTCTGTATCCCTTCTCTCCCCAGCTTCTCCAAAGCAGTTCTGTCAAGAATTCAACATCCATGACTCCTAAGGATGCTTTTATATGTCATATATTTTATTTAAAACAAACCCAAAATACACGTGAACACTTCCAGATAAAAATTCCTGGTTTTTTTTGGGGGGGGGGGTCATTTTGAAGAGTAAAAGATAGGTTTAATGGGAGCCCATTTAATGTGGCCAGAATAAATCAGCTAAGTGTCTTTCTGCCAACTCAGATTCATGAAGACAGAGATAACAAGATTTATGAATCCTAGCACGAGTTCTTATTAGTGCCCAGCATACAACAATGAGCAGAAGGACTTCTCTGGTGGTCCAGGAGCTAAGACTCCACGCTCCCAACGCAGGGGGCAAGATTGATCCCCGGTCAGGGAATTAGATCCCACATGCCTCAATAAGAGTTCGCATGGTGCAACTAAGACCGGAATAGTCAAACAAATAAATACATAAATAAATATTTTTTTAAAAATTAAAAAAACATGAGCAGAGACCTAAATGAGATGGAAGCCACACTGGCCATGCAGAGTGACTCTAACATGCAGGGTGGGAAACTGAAGGGGTAGCCCAGGGAACTTTCTCAGTTCTTCAAACTAAATGCCATGATGTCAGAAGAAAAAAATCCTATGAGAAGTAAAGAGCTGGTTCTGAAGAAGGTAACAAACAACAAGGAGAGTTCCTGGTGAAGGCAGAGGAAGTGGACTAAGGAGCAGGAGAAAAGAATCTTGGAGATGCTGATATGAAGAAGGATTTATTCATATGTGAGACAAGCTCAAGATACGATGGAAGCCTGCCAAGGCAAAATGTCAACACTCCGTCACCTTGCTGACAATGTCACTGCTTAAAATAAAACAAAGCAACAAAGATGGCACCTAGATTTAGGCCCGGCTGATGAGCAAGGACTAACTGCTGACGTGGCAGTAAACAGATGAGCTGGGGAATGGGAACTAGGTATTCACCAAGTGCTGACTACAAGCAAGGGGGTGAGGGAATCATCTTCCCTTCCAACAGGGGAGATCCCAATTACTGACAGGTAGCAGCACACGAAGGGCTCCTGGTGGCTCAGACGGTCAAGAATCTGCCTGCAGTGCAGGAGACCTGGATTCGATCCCTGGGTTGGGAAGACCCCCTGGAGGAGGGGATGTGGCAACCCACCCAGTATTCTTGCCTGGGGAATTCCCATGGACAGAAGAGCCTGGCAGGCTACAGTCCATGGGGTCACAAAGAGTCAGACACGACTGAGCTACTAAGCACAGCACATAAAACTCAAGTTTTCAGGAAAGCAGATTTCTGAAAATCCAAAGTAGTAGTAGTCAGTCCAAGCCTAAGATCAGAATGATCAAAAAACCTGGAAGACACTAAATACAGTAACTCAGAGTATGAGAGGTGATCCCAAGAAAAGAGAAAGCAGCAAAGTTTAGCTGAGCATGACTTGCCAAAGAACACTTACGGGAGATGGATAAAGGGCAAATTAAAAAATATAAGATAACAGATGTAAGAATCTGAAAAACTGTGTCAGGCTCTAAGACAACATAGAAAGTGCCAATGACAGACTGTCAAGTGAACAGAAAGAAAGCAGCATGACTACAAAGGGGAAAACAAAAATAAAGTCCATACTCAAAAGATTAGAAGGACTGTGGGCAACTTTTCTTCTTACTTCTTTCTCCAAATGATCTTTGGTGGACATGAACTGTCTAACATCTAAAGAAGAAAAGGTTATAGTCCAGAGCCAACAGGCTCAACAAAAATGCTGATGGTTGGTTTTATTTCCACGTGTTTGGAACAACATTGCTTTGGGAAGATGATGCAGGAGAAAGGGCAGGACTGTTTATCAATTTTGCTACAGTACTAATGGACAGAAGCAGCTCTCATTAAGTAAGAACCAAAACCCAAGACAGGTGACAAGGGCTTTAGAAATAGTTTTGTTTTGTTTTGTTTTAAATCTTTTGGCCTCGCTCTGTGGTGTATGGGATCTTAGTTCCCTGACGAGGGATCGAACCCATGCTCCCTGCATTGGCAACAGAGTCTTAATCACTGGACTGACAGGGAAGTCCCCAAGGAATCGTTTTAATAGATTCAAACCATCTAGTTTAGAGTTATACCCCACTGTACTGACTAAAACACGAAGCAGTGATTTCACAATTGGGTAATAATCTCTAAGAGGTTGCAGGGAAGGAGCAAGGTACCTTAAATCCTTGAGGACTAATCCCATGCTGACTTTCATAAAAGAAAAGAGAAATTCCCAAACAGATTAAAAAGACTGTCATTCTCAGAAATTTTTAAAAAAACAGCTTAGACAGAATCTCTGATCCCTTAAGAAACCAAGTCTTTCCCATAGGAAAATCTTTCCCAAGCAGCAAGCTAGCTAACCTCTTCTCTTTCCTGACTGGATTAGCAGGCCAAGAAATTCAAAGAAGACCACAAACAGTGTTCTACCTCAAGTTTATTAAGGCACATAATCTAGATCCCCATGACAATAAAATGAGAGAAGGGCCAGAAAATAGAATAAGACTATCATTCATGGATCTGTGTGTCATGGCGTGATATGGGATTATCCTGTTTGACATTTACCAACAACTGGAAGAACATGCAGAAGCCATACCAAAGGGAGGAGCGTAGCTAAAATGTTGAAGGGCAGAATTAAAATTAACATAACTCCACAGGCTGAAATGGAGTCTTGAAATCATGATGGAACTTAATCGGGATAAATAAAAAGGTAAGTTTTTTAAGGACACAATGAGAAAGACTCTTTCGACAGGTGCAGTTCCTGGGGGAAAGAAATGGTGCTCTGGTTGACTAGAAGATGACTACTATGAAGTGGCCAGGACAGAGACCATGGTCAGAGTCCTGCCAAGCACTCCACAAACCCAACCAAATCTGGAATCTGCACCTCATCTGGTGAAGGACAGCAAGAAACTGAGCAGGCTCTAAAGGAGGGAGACCAGAAAGTCTTGTCACGTGAGAGAGCCCAGGGAACAGGCTGCCCATTCCTTCACCTGAAGAGTTATTGTGTGAATGAGGAAATGACTTAATGTTGTTCTAAGAGTTATATAGCAACTAACAGATAGAAATTACTAGAAAGCAATTTCTTTTCAACATGAAGATGTATCCAAAAACAAGACTGACCGCTTCATAAATAGCTCTCATGCCACCACTAGGAACTGTTCAGGCAGAGGCCAGAGACCGCTGGGAACTTTGCCTAAATGCCTGCAGCACTGGGTAGGATACGGGACCCAGATGACTCCTAAGGTCCCTTCCAACCACAAGGGCATTGACCTTGGAGATAAAAAGATCCAAGCTGCTTAGCACCCAGTCACTCAAGAGGAGCAGGTCATTCAGTACAGACTGGTCTAGCACACCGCATCCCTGAAACTAGCAGAGACAGGAATACAGGCTTCAGTCAGACCAGACTTTTAAGTCAGCCTTGCTCCTTACTCCCTGAGGGACCTTGGGCAAGTTTCTCAACCTCTCAGCATCTTCCTTTCCCCACCAGTAAAATAGAAATGATAAAACTTTCCCTACAACGGGGCTGCTGAAAGGGTTCATTAACCACATAGCAGAGTGACTGGCACATGGTGAGCACTTATAGAATGGTATATTTCATTACTGTTGATATTAATAAGAAGAAATAACCTGATACCTTACTGTAGCTGCAGGAATCAAGATGTTTATTCCCATGTCCCCATTCTCACAAGAGGCTGGGCCACTTAAATGGCTGTCTGGAAGATGGAGAACGCCCGATAATAGTAATAACTAACATTTACTATGTGTCAGGCACCACTCTAGGAATCCTAACGTTTTGTTAGAACCTCCCAACAACCCTTTAAGAACTAAGTTAACCTGACTTTCCAGATGAAGATACTGAGGCTCTTAGAGACTAAATAACTTGCCTAAGATCACATTAGAAGGTGACAAGTCAAGATTTGAACACAGTCAGGCTTCAGAACCCACGCTCTTAGGGTACAGTTAACCCTGACTATACAACAGAATCACCAGGGGAGATGAAAAAATAGTAACTTTGAGAATTATCTAAACCTACCCCCCACTCTAATTTAAATTTATCTGGGAAAGGCAGCAGGGTTCTCTGAAGTTCAAGAACACAGTCTGAAGCCATGCTGCCTTCTGGGCCAAAAACAGGTTGTAACGAGCCACTGACAGACCAGGGAGATCTACGGTCTTTTATGAGTATCTTCAGAATCATGAGATCAAGATTGTTTTTCAAAAAGCATTTTTTTTTTTATTAAAATTTAACCCCAAAAGAAGAGATTCTATTCAGGAGGGTATCATATTCCCATTTTATCAACAAAGAGAATGAGACCTAAAAAGGTTCACCAACTTGCCCACGTTCACTAAGGAACTGAGACTGGATCCCAGGAGGGCTCCGGGCTCAGAAGAGCCCCAGCACAGGTGGGAAGAGAGACTGACGTGGGTAATTAGGGATGCTGCAGAGGGAATGGCATCTGAACCAGACAAAGTGTGGGACAAGGAAGGACAAATCAGCAGGGTGACAGGCATGAAAGAGATCAGAGGCAAGATGTCACATGGAGTGCACCCAGGACTAGAAGTAAACAGGCGTGGTGAAACCACAGTGCTTTCAAGGTGGAGCTGTGGGAGAGGCCTCAGACGTCTGTGTGGGTCCAGGGTGCAGGCACAAGAACGACCAGCTGCACAGCTGGCCCTGGCCTTCACAGGGCCTTTCCTGAAACAGACAACCACTCGAGCAGATGCCTGGAAACCTAGCCTGCGGGGCAAGCAAGGTCATGTTTCCAAATTGAACACGATGCAGAATAAAAACAGTGAAGTGGGGGTATTCTTTCTATCCCCTTCTGATGTCTATGTCAGAAGCTTTCTCTATCTCCTTTACACTTTAATAAAACTTTATTACACAAAAGCTCTGAGCAATCCAGCCCCTGGCCCTGGATTGAATTCTTCTCCTCCAGAGGCCAAGAACCCCGACGACTTTGCGTGATTCAGCAACAACCTCTCATCTTGGGGGCTCGTCCGGGATTCTTCAGGACAAGATGGGCCTGATAATCTATGTGAGCCTACTTCTGCTGACTCCAAAAATCCTGAGTCTGCCATTTGATCCTCAAGACAATGCCTTTCTGTCCTGGGCTCAATCCTACACTGCATTTCATAATCTGTCTAACTGCTGGGTCTGCAGAGCCCTCCCCTCTTCATTAGTGGAAGGCTTCCCGTGGTGGACATCTCCATTTCAAGGAAAGGGCTTTCTCCAAGTCTGCAAACACCTTCAACAATTCCATGTGATGCCTCTTCTTAAACCGATGACAACTAATAACCCTAAGATGGACTGATGTAACTATGGACATAATGTGACTTTTCATTTTGATGACTATTTTGCCTTACATTTCTAACTGTATAATGGGGTTTTCTAACTATCTAAAAGCTTTTAATTAAAAAAAAAAAAAGAAAAACCAGTGAAGTGGCATCCAGAGTCGAGCTACTCTGACCACTGGGAAGGACCAAAGAGGTCTGGGTCTCTGCTAACACGTCATACACATTGTAAGGAAACAGAGCAAAGCAGCTAAGAGCAAGGCTTTAGAGTCAGATAAACCTGGGTTCTAATCCTGACTCCACTTTTACTAGTTGTGTAAACCTGTGCATTTATTTAATTTCTTTGAGCCTGTTTCCTTCTCTGTAAAATAGGGATAAAAATATATTCCTCGTGGGGTTGTTGTGAGAAATGTGTACAAAACAAATATGTAATGTGCTAATTAACACAGTACCTCGTAAGAGAGCAAGTTCCTAACAAATAGTAGCTATTCTTTCATTCATTCAACATGTTTTTATCAAATAGGCAAACCTAGAGAAACTCACACAGCAGAGCACAGATCTTTAACGTGCACTCAGAGGGCTGCCTAAAAAGCCCTTCACCAAGTCTCAAATTTGCAAATACAACAAAGGGAGATCATTTGCATTTATGGAATAATAAACATGGCTGTGAACTCACTAAAAGGGAAGCAATAATTTTCCCTTCTATTTATAAACTGTCTTCAAAATCTGGGGTAGATTATTATTTAAGAATTCAGAGTGAAAAAATAAAAATAAAAAAAAGAATTCAGAGTGAGTTTCAGGAAGCAAACTACTTAACCCTAACAAAACACAAAAATAAAGTAAAATCACAAACTTGTATCAACAGAAGTATTAACGGTATCCCTCACCAATCTGACTCCCTTAAGAGTCTCACTGCGATACACTCCTGCTACATTTAAAGGCAAAGAAAAGTGAACAATAAAGCAGAAAATGAGTAAGAGTCCCACAGAGCCATGGTTCTAATCGCCGATCTGCCACCAACTCCATGATGTTCTCAGGGGCTCCTTAGACAGACAGTCTCCTGAAAGTCCTGACACAGCCAAATGAATACACATACACACACACACACACACACACACACACACACACACACACACACACACACACACACACACACACACACACACACACACACACACACACACACACACAACACAGCTAATGCAGCTCCTCATTAACAGGCCACCTCAGAAGTGGCGAATTCACAAGTTCCATGTGAGGTGAGGCCAGAAGCGCAAGGTCGTGGCAAGGAAACTGTGGAAAACTCCCCCCAAACACCCTGTACCTTTCTTCATCATGTCTCGGTCCAAGGCTACATTTCTTTGGGAAAGATTTACTTCTGATCGAAAATGGAAGCGCTTGGCTCGCTGTTCCTTCTTTTCAATCGCTTCCTAGAAAGTACAGAAAAAAAGCCAAAGAAGTGAAATGTGGAGGAGAGTTAAATCACAAACATCAAATGATACATCGGCGACAAACATCGGCGACAAGCAACTCAGAAGATATAAACAACATTGTGCCTTTCCTCATTTTTGCAAAGAACAGGATATTCGCAATGACTGGGAGAGTGGACACTAACATTGCTGCAATCTGTCATAATTTCCAGGATGACTCGGTGCCTATCAATGTATCTGTGCAGAAACTGAGGCACAAAAAAATTAAAATGTTTGCGAGGGGCACCTCAGCTAGTAAGGGGCAGATCTTCTCAGTGCTATTTCTAGCAGCCCCACCACCGCCCCCATTGCACATCGTCTGTGTGCATGGTAATCACACCTATCACGTTATGTCTGCCTGAGCAGTCCACTCCCTAAAGCTTTTTCTGTGCTTAAAAATAACACTGAAGTCAAGAAACTCTCTCTTCTATTCTAAACTTGTGTCCACAGAATTGCCAGTTTTCTTCCTGAAGTGACAAGCACTGATGCTTTCTGAAAAACCAAATAATCAGCTTCCTAATTTTGTTTTTTTTTTCCAAGAGCTAAAATATACCCAGGTCCAACTGTGGGTTTCTGATAGCTCTTTGGAACCTTCACTAATTGTATATTGACTTTACCACACTAATTGAAGGTCTGACTATAGAAAGCTTGTGGGGATTGGTAAGGCAGCAACACTTCTGTTATTTCCCAATAGTTATGTTAATTTTCTCCACTGAAGTCTTCCCTCTGGAAACAACTAGTTTACCTTCCTTTGGTAACAACCAAAGTACCAATTCTTGGCTACCACCCTTTCCCCCATATATTTGTTTCAAATAATAATAAATTGTGTAGGCTTAAGAACAGGATTGCATACCGCTTTTACAGTTTCAGTAAGAAAACACCTTCACTTCATTCTATTTTCCTATCAAAAAAGATGATCAGTTCTTTTTGCCTTTAAACAATTTGAGACAGATTGAGACCCAGATAAAACACAAAAAAGTAAGCATGACATACTTATTTTTATTTTTGCTTTCATACATCCAATATAGTAACCCAGTGTTATTTATTCAGAGTTGTAATTGAACTCTTTAAATGGCACACATTAAAATCAGAAAGAATGTTTAAGCTGAATATCACCCTCAATTAAAGCAACAAATAAGTACTGATTGTAAGGAAAATAATATGTCTGGTTCTGTGAAGAGTTGCAATGAAGCTGGTAATCTAGTAATAGCAATCACCAGATAAAAGGCAACACTCCCAGGCAGTGAAAACAGTTCAGTCCGCCTGGCCTTCAAAGTTTAGCCACATATTCATGAAAGTCTATTTTTCTAGGCCTCAATCAGTGAGGAATAAAGACATTTACTAAAGGCCTACTATGTGCCAGACACTTTTATGCTTTGCTTCATTTAAAGTGGAAAGAGTTCACACATTTTTTAAAAAATGGATAGGGACATCCCCTGCCAACGCAGGGGACCCAGGTTCTATTCCTGGTCGAGGAACTAAGATCCAACATGCTGCAGGGCAACTAAGCCTGTGCTCAGCAACAAAAGTCCCAAGCGCCACAAGTAAGACGTGACACAGCCAAATGTATATATATGTAAAAGGAACAAACAGAACTTTTTCTTAGACATGGTTAAGCACAAGTGTCTAGTGATTTTATCTTCTCACGAATTCAAGAACACACAAATGCTGCCTGCATGGTCTCAGGCATCATTGTGAAACACAAAATATAAACTTAAAAAGGCTTAATCCAACAACAACAAAAAAAAGGTGGTAATGAATAACTGCTGTTCTACAAGTCCTAGGGACTTGCTCATTAAGTTCAACCGCTTCTCAAAATGAATAAATGAATCATGGTGTATTTTACCTTGGAGGTGACATCAATTCCGGTGATGAAGCTGCCAGCCTTGTTTTCATATCTTCTGCTTGTGTCCTAACAAGAAGGGGATGGGTGAGAAATGCTAACAGGCAACTGAGGACAAGCGCATGATAAACAACAGCCTGACAACCCATTCCTTCTGGATAGTCTTCTTTTCAGCAATCTGTTCCCCACTCTGACAACCCTTTATTATGAGGAAGCCTGTCCCAGCGACTCCATGGTAGCAATCAACCACTCTACCATTCTAAATCAGAGTCTGTCCACAACCTAAAGTAATTCCATCTACTGAAGGTATCCGTGTAAATGAAAATCCAAAGGCGTTCGTGAGAAATATCCAAGATGAGGTACAGTCACTCATCTCCCCAGCCCAGACTGGGCAAATTCCTTGTGCCAGGCCACCAGATGGGGCACAAGTCTTCACCGAAATGCAGAAAGTCCAGGCTCACCTCGACCTTCTGAGGGAAATGCTGAACCACGCAATGAAAACAGGATGAGATTTGGCAGCTGGGGGACTCAAATCACAGATCTAAGGTTCACTGGTTAGAAGACACTGTACAAGTCCCCTGGCCTCTCTGGACCTAGGCTGCCTCTGTGGCATCTGCCTACCTTTCTGACCTCTTTTACTGCTCTCCCCCTTGTGCTACAGAACTTTCCGTTTCTCCAATAAAACAATCTTGTTCCCATCTCAGAGCCTCTGGGTTTACTAAGTTGCCCCTGCTGGGAACAAACTCTTCCAGATCTGCACATGGCTGGCTCCTTTCTGTCACTTAGGGTCCAGCTGAAATGTCACTATCTCAGAGGACTTTTCTGGTGATCCTGTGCCATTCTGCTTCCTGCTCTCCACAGCTTCCCTCTCCACTCTTCCATCCCATTAACATGTTTTATTCTCTCCACAGCATTCACCACTTTGGGAATTTATTAGTTAACTTGTGGCCCCCAACTGGAACATAAACTCCAGGACAGAGACTGATCCTGATCTTGATCAAGCGGCTAGGACTGTGCCTGCCACAAAGTGTGGGGATGCAACAGTACACGTCCAACGGAATGAATGAAGGGATGACAACATCTACTTCACAACTTCCGTGATATTTAAGTGATAACATGTAAACCACTATGTTAACTGCTGTTGCCAGAGTCATTATAATTTACAATCTGTACTGCTCCTACGTTTTTTAAAAAACCTTCTTCCATAATTTCAGTTTAAAAGCAACACTTGCAGACATGTGGTAAAAAAGTTGACCAGGTCAGATGAGAAATTAAGTACCAATACACGAGAAGAGCCACGCAGGCCTGAGACCAGCCCTAAGAACCAGACATCAGACCACCAAACCACAAGCAAAACACCTCTCGTCATTCCTATTGTGACAGAACAGAGGGACCAAGGACCACTGCTGGCTCGCTGATGTTCTGGTTCCATTAAGGGTGAGATGCTGCAGGCACGGTGTAGAAGTGGAGGCGCGCGGGGACGAGATGACCCTCGAGTCACAACAGAAACACCGAGTTTCTGCAGCTGACAAGCCCAGCCCTCCCGAGGGAAACCGCGGGTGCTCTGTTTAACAAACACCAGCTAAACTGGAGCAGGATGCCCGCGCCCCCCTCCCCGACAGTTCCTTCTGGGCCGCTCCAGGTTGTGTCCCCGCCCGGGGAAGGGGGGGCTCCCTCTTTATCTCACACCGCACCCCCCAGACAAGCCCTACCCCTCCTCACTCGCCCTCTTGCACAGAGCGGCTCGGAGGGGCAGCAGAGGGGGTGTCCTCAACTACCCCCCCAATCTCTCCGACCCCTCCTCCTCCAGCCCCCTTAACACCCATTTCCGGGCGCCCGGGCGTCCTTTCTTTAGCTCCCCCGTCTCTGCTCCCTCTGGCGCCCCCGCCCCCCGGGCGCTCGCCCCGGTGCCCCCTTACCCAGACTTCCCCCCGGCCCCGGCCGCCTCCCCTTCCGGCCCGCTCGGGCGCGGGACACTAGCTCTGCGACCTCCTCGCCCCCGCCCCCCGCCCGTACCGGGATCAGTTCCTTCAGCGAGCGCCGAACCGGCACGACCTCCAGTTCGCCCTCCTCCACCTCCATGGGCTCCGGTTCGCCTCGGTCCAAACCCGCTTCAGGCGACGGGAGCCCCAAGGCCGGCCCCGCCGGGGCCTCCGCCTTCACCGACACTCGCAGGCCCCGTACGGCCGCCATCGCCGCCCGCCGGCCGCACCACTGAGAGCCCGCCCGGCACACTGAGGGCTAGAGTGCCGCTGCTACTGGCCACGGAGCAGCCGCCGCTACCTAGAGCGTCGCCTTCTGCGGCCAGAAAGCCTTCTTGGGCGCCGGCGTCCCCTGGTGGCGGGAGGGACGCGGGGCCGGTTGGAGCTGTATCTGGTGAAGAGGAGGCGGGGCCGACTGGGAAACCTGGGCAGGGCCTGATGGAGGGGACAGTGCCTGGGCGGACTGCCTAGTGCAGTCTGGGCTTAGAATATAGCTACACCGTCTCTTCATGAGGGTGAAAGAGGAGAGTGAAAAAGCTAACTTAAAACTCAGCATTCAAAAAACAGATCGTGGCATCCAGTTCCATCATTTCATGCAAATAGATGGGGAAAAACTGGAAACAGTGACAGGTTTTATTTTCTTGGGCTCCAAAATCACTGCAGACTGTGACTGCAGCCACGAAATTAAGACGCTTGCTCCTTGGAAGAAGAGCTACGACAAATCTAGTTCAGTTCAGTCGCTCAGTCGTGTCCGACTCTTTGCGACCCCATGAATTGCAGCACGCCAGGCCTTCCTGTCCATCACCAACTCCTAGAGTTTACTCAGACTCATGTTCATCAAGTCGGTGATGCCATTCAACCATCTCATCCTCTGTCGTCCCCTTCTCCTCCTGCCTCCAATCCCTCCCAGCATCAGGGCCTTTTCCAATGAGTCAACTCTTCGCATGAGATGGCCAAAGTATTGGAGTTTCAACTTCAGCTTCAGTCCTTCCAATGAACACCCAGGACTGATCTCCTTTAGGATGGATTGGTTAGATCTCCTTGCAGTCCAAGGGACTCTCAAACAGCCTTCTCCAACACCACAGTTCAAAAACATCAATTCTTTGGCACTCAGCTTTCTTCACAGTCCAACTGTCACATCCATACATGACCACTGGAAAATCCATAGCCTTGACTAGATGGACTTTGTTGGCAAAGTAATGTCTCTGATTTTAAATATGCTATCTAGGTTGGTCATAACTTTCTTCCAAAGAGTAAGCGTCTTTTAATTTCATGGCTGCAATCACCATCTGCAGTGATTTTGGAGCCCAAAAAAATAAAGTCTGCCGCTGTTTCCACTGATTCCCCATCTATTTCCCATGAAGTGATGGGACCAGGTGCCATGATCTTAGTTTTCTGAATGTTGAGCTTTAAACCAACTTTTTCACTCTCCTCTTTCACTTTCATCAAGAGGCTTTTTAGTTCCTCCTCACTTTCTGCCATAAGGGTGGTGTCATCTGCATATCTGAGGTTATTGATATTTCTCCCGGCAATCTTGATTCCAGCTTATGCTTCTTTCAGCCCAGCGTTTCTCAAGATGTACTCTGCTTATAAGTTAAATAAACAGGGTGACAACATACAGCCTTGACGTACTCCTTTTCCTATTTGGAACCAGTCTGTTGTTCCATGTCCAATTCTAACTGTTGCTTCCTGACCTGCATACAGGTTTCTCAAGAGGCAGGTCAGGTGGTCTGGTATTCCCATCTCTTTCAGAATTTTCCACAGTTTATTGTGATCCACACAGTCAAAGGCTTTGGCATAGTCAATAAAGCAGAAATAGATGTTTTTCTAGAATTCTCTTGCTTTTTTGATGATCCAGCGGATGTTGGTAATTTGATCTCTGGTTCCTCTGCCTTTTCTAAAACCACCTTGAACATCTGGAAGTTCACAGTTCACATATTGCTGAAGCCTGGCTTGGAGAATTTTGAGCATTACTTTACTAGCGTGTGAGATGAGTGCAATTGTGCGGTAGTTTCAGCATTCTTTGACATTGCCTTTCTTTGGGATTGGAATGAAAACGGACCTTTTCCAGTCCTGTGGCCACTGCTGAGAAGTCCAAATTTGCTGGCATATTGAGTGCAGCACTTTCACAGCATCATCTTTCAGGATTTGAAATAGCTCAACTGGAATTCCATCATCTCCACTAGCTTTGTTCATAGTGATGCTTTCTAAGGCCCACTTGACTTCACATTCCAGGATGTCTGGCTGTAGGTGAGTGATCACACCATCGTGATTATCTGGGTCATGAAGATCTTTTTTATATAGTTCTTCTGTGTATTCTTGCCACCTCTTCTTAATATCTTCTGCTTCTGTTAGGTCCATACCATTTCTGTCTTTTATCGAGCCCATCTTTGCATGAAATATTCCCTTGGTATCTCTAATTTTCTTGAAGAGATCTCTAGTCTTTCCCATTCTGTTGTTTTCCTCTATTTCTTTGCATTGATCACTGAGGAAGGCTTTCTTATCTCTCCTTGCTATTCTTTGGAACTCTGCATTCAAATGGGAATATCTTTCCTTTTCTCCTTTGCTTTTCATTTCTCTTCTCTTCACAGCTATATGTAAGGCCTACTCAGACAGCCATTTTGCTTTTTTGCATTTCTTTTCCATGGGAATGGGCTTGATTCCTGTCTCCTGTACAATGGCACGAACCTCTGTCCATAGTTCATCAGGCTCTCTGTCTATCAGATCTAGTCCCTTAAATCTGTTTCTCACTTCCACTGTATAGTCATAAGGGATTTGATTTAGGTCATACCTGAATGGTCTAGTGGTTTTCCCTACTTTCTTCAATTTAAGTCTGAATTTGGCGATAAGGAGTTCATGATCTGAGCCACAGTCGGCTCCCCTTCTTGTTTTTGCTGACTGTATAGAGCTTCATCATCGTTGGCTGCAAAGAATATAATCAGTCTGATTTCTGTGTTGACCATCTGGTGATGGATGACAAACCTAAACAGGTTTTATAAAGCAGAGACATCACTTTGCCGACAAAGGTCCATCTAGTCAAAGTTATGGTTTTTCCAGTAGTCATGTATGGATGTGAGAGTTGGACTATAAAGAAGGCTGAGCGCCAAAGAAGTGATGCTTTTGAACTGCGGTGCTGGAGAAGACTCTTGAGAGTCCCTTGGACTGCACAGAGATCAAAGCAGGATTTCCTACAGGAAATCAACCCTGAATATTCATTGGAAGGACTGATGCTGAAGCTGAAACTCCGATACTTTGGCCACCTGATGTGAAGAGCTGACTCATTAGAAAAAACCCTGATGCTGGGAAAGACTGGAGGCAGGAGAAGGGGACAACAGATGGTTGGATGGCATCACCGACTCAGTGGACATGAGTTTGAGCAAGCTCCAGGAGATGGTGAAGGACAGGGAAGCCTGGCGTGCTGTGGTCCATGGGTTCGCAAAGAGTCGGACACGACTGATCGACTGAGCGACAACAATGATTATATAACCTCTCCCTGCTTACCAGGGAAGGGGGCACAGTTCTTGAGGTGCTAGCCTACTGGGTTCCCCCTTTGCCTGGAAAAGTAACAAAGCTACTCTATTTTCTCCAAAAAGAAAGAATATTTATGTAACAAGACAGAGGTGCTAGCTCCTGTTACAATGGCAATCTTATCTCAGTACAAATGTATCAGATCAACATCATGCACACCTTAAACCTATACAGTGGTATATGCCAATTTTATCTTAATTTCTAAAATAATTTAAAAATATTTAAATCATCTAGACACTGAAAGGATTATGTACTGAACCCAGTAAAAAAAGAGAAGTGATTGCCAAGCACTGGGGGAGATGGTGGTGAGGGGAGGTGATGGTGGTGAGGGAGGGATAAACAAGTAGAATACAAGGAATTCTTAGGGCAGTGAAACTATTCTATATCAAACTGTAATGGTGGATGCATGACATACATTTTTCAAAACTCACAGAATGTGCAAAGCAAAAAGTGAACCCCACAGTAAACAGTGGACTTTAGTTAATAATCATGTATCGATATTATCTCATCTGTTATAACGAGTGTACCACATTAAGGCAAGCTGTTACTAGCAGGGGAAATTGGGTCAGGGGTGGGGGTGAGTGGGTGTATGGGACTCTGTACTCTCTACTGGATTTCTCTGTCAACCTCAAACTGTTTCAAAAAATAACTTCTGTTTGTTAAAACAACAACAACAACAAAACCTTGACACCCAGGTTACATCCCAGACCAATTAAATCAGAATCTCTAGGGGTGGATGGTTTTTTAAAAGCTCCCTAGGAGGGACTTCCTGATGGTTCAGTGGTTAAGACTCTGTACTCCCAATACAGGGGGCCTGGGTTTGGTCCCTGGTCAGGGAACTAGAGCTCATGTGTCACAAGGAAGATGCCACATGCCACATAAATGAGACCTACAGCCAAATAAATAAATAAAAATAGATATTTTAAAATAATTTTTTAAAAAAAGCTCCCTAGGAAATTCTAGCATGTAGCCACATTGATAACTGCTGTTTAGGCTGAACTGGGAATGGGAGAGGGCAAACCACAGCTGGGAGCCCTCTCTCCCTTTTGGGGTGTAGTTTCTCAGGAAGGTAGGAGGAAGTTGGCAAGATTAGCTGAAAGAAGACCAGAGCCCCTGAGAGTATGCGGATCCTCCTGGGAAAGCACCTCGATTCAAGGCTGATCCCCTGGACCTGGGGGAGACTGAGGGAGGAGAAGTTTAACCAGCCCCTTCCCACGTTTCGGTTCCCTGCTGTTGTGAGATCACTCCTTCAGTGTGGACCTGTGCCTGGGCCAAGGGGGTGGGTCTTGAGACCAAAAGACCAGCGGGTCAACGGGCTGTCAGAGCAGAGAGTATCAGCCAAGAGCATGTCCTATGAGTAGGACCGGCAGTGACCAGCCCTGCTGGGGACCGGGCAGAGTGAACCAGGCAGCAAGAGGGAAGATGGAGCCTGTGCAGAGGGTACCTGAGTGAGAAGGCAAAAGGGGTTCTTTCTGAGTGCCTGGGAGTGTGGAGCAGCAGCCTTCAGAGAGCCAACGGAGTAGAAACTGGGTAATGGTTAAGGGGAGACTTGAGCTAGTTAGAAGGCTGAGGAGCGGGAGGTGATGACCAGCAAAGGCCAGAGATATACAGGCCAGGGAAGGGGCTTCCTAGGGATCAGGTGGAGAGAATGGGATTCCCGAAGTGGGGGATGGGTGGGAGGGAGGCCCTGTTCCTGCGATTTAGTTGAAAGATGCTTTTTGAATGGTCTTCACCATGGCAGATCAGGGAGTGACACAGTCAGTGGACAAGGCTGCAACCCCGGCGCCCTGTTTCCAGTCTTGTAGGAGATGGACCAGACACCAGACCACATGCCAAGGGTGCCTCTGGGGCAGTGGACCAGGGAAGGCTTCCTGGAGGAGGTGACTTGGAAATGGTGGGGGTCTAGGCAGGGAAGGCAAGACGGAAAGGTCAAGGAAGTTGACCACAAAGCTGGCACAGGCTAATGATAAACTGTCAGCTGCCCTGGAGAGTGAGAGGACCCAGACTTTGTTCCCTGGGTCATCCTAGCTGGAGAAATGGATGTGTCTGAGACCCCAGGGGGCAGATCCAGGGGTGTGTGTGTGCAGGAAAGGACAGGGACAGGAAGTGGTCATGGACACCCAGACCATCAGGAGGCTGATGCAGTGCAGGGAGCGACCAGGGCTTTGTTCTGCAGGTGGGACAGAGGACAGGCTCCTCCCAGCCCCTCCTGGTCTCCTTCTGGGCCCCAGTTGACTCCGAGGGCCCAGTACCACCCATCACATTGTTCCCTGGCCTCCCAGTGGCCCAGAAGGCAGCCCCATAGATGGGTCTGCTTGTTTGCTGAGGGGAGGTTATGTGGATGTGCCAGTTTGTGTTTAGGGGAGTGATTCTAGAACCTCTGAACTGTTTATATGGGTCCCAGTATGCATCTGGATGTTCCCTGGGAATATTGGGCCTCTCAGTGGCCCTGACCTCCCATCCCTCCTCTCCTTCAGGCTGAGACCATATAGGACGATAGAAGTTGGGTGGAGGAGAGACCACGCACAGTGCCTGTGGAATTCAGAGCCCAAAGACATTCTCTGCAAAAAATCAGGGCCTTCCAGGGTAAAGGTCAGGCTTGCCCCAAACCTTCAGCTGGGCACCCTGGCCTGGACTCACCTCCACCTTGTGGTTAGGCCTGGAAGTGCAACCCCCATCTCTGATTTTTCCTAGTTCTTCCAGATGCGCAGGACTCGGTTTTCCTGACAGCTGACATGGGAAGACCTGGGTGGGGGTGAGGGCAGGAGACCTGGGCTCTAGCCTGGCTCTTCCCTAACTCACTAATGTGACTCGGAGCCTCAGTTTCCTGACCTTAGTATGCGACATATAGTGGTTGTCCTCGTGGGGAAATGACATCACGCTCCCATTTAAAGCTCCTGGAACACGTGACAAACTGGACTGTCAGACCCGGGCAGGAGATTTAGTGACCAGCACTGGGGATGAACCAGCCTGAGGATTTTTCTGACCGCAGAATAGGCCTTGGAGAGTGGGGCCAACAGCGATGAGCAGAGGCGCGAATGGGGGATGGCCACATCCGGGAGGGGTGGGTAAGTCTGAGGAGCCATGGGGAGCAAGGAGTGGCTGGAGAGGGGGTGGGTGGGGCTGGGTCAAGACAGCATAAAGGGAGGCCTTCGGGGCTGATGGCAATGGCCTCAAACCCCAGGCTGAGCACCGTAGGGAGCTCGGAAGGGTTCTGAGAGGGTTGGGTGTGGTCAGGTGGGTACCCAAAGATCACTCTGGCTGCTTGTAAGAGGATGGATTGGAGCACTGACCAAGGCCAGAGACCAGTGAGGAAATGAGATATGGTGGGTCCAAAACTGAGGGATGGGGTAGATCATTTTTTAAAAAAATATGTATTGGCTGCCCCAGGTCTTATTTGTGGCACGTGGACATTTGGTTGTGGCTTGTGAGATCTAGCTCCCTGATCAGGGATCGAATCCACACACTCTGCATTAGGAGGGGAAGCCTTAACCACTGGACCACCAGGGAAGTACCCCAGTGATGACTATTCTCATCATAGCCACGGAGAGGCCTCCTACAAGAGGGGAGCTACGGGGTCCAAAACGCTGGTGAAAATAAAAGTCGCTCAGTCATGTCTGACTCTTTTCAACCCCATGGACTGTAGAGTCCATGGAATTCTCCAGGCCAGAATACTGGAGTGGGTAGCCTTTCCGTTCTCCAGGCGATCTTCCCAACCCAGGGATCGAACCCAGGTCACCCACGTTGCTGATGGATTCTTTACCATCTGAGCCAGAAAGGATGCAAAAAAGCTGGTACCAGCGCCCAAGGCTAAGGGGCACCAGGACACTGGCCCGTGTCACAGGGACTCCTGTGAGTGCCCACCTGGTACTTGAGCCCCATGAGGAGTAGCACCGGCCCCCAGGACCAGACTTTGGCCTCCCTAGGCCCGGTGAAACAGGCAGGATGTCCTCAGGGGCTGCTGATCAGCTCCCAAACACCCTGTTCTTTCCAAGCGGGAGCCATAGGACCCACCAAGGAGACTGACCCACATCCTGAACTGTAGCCCCTCACTCTTCAATTCAACCCTCTCAGTGGAGCGTTGGTGGTATCGTGGTGAGCATAGCTGCCTTCCCAATCAACCCTCCCTCCAGCCCTCCAGCCCTCCAGCCCTCCTCCACACTCAGAGTTCCTCCTCCTATTTTCCTACTCAGACCCCTGCAGAAAAGGTAGCAAAGTCAGCTGGTGAGAAAGAACACATCCAGATGCAAAAAATGTACATACAAGTCTTTTTTTTTTTTTTTTTAACTCAAGAAAGGGCTTTTACTGATTTTAACTCACTTCCTGGGAAGTTAATTTTTAAAACACTCTTATGGAGTTTATCCATCCCTTGTGCTACATTCAGAAACAATGATGCCAACCCAAATCCTCAGCAATGGGGTGAATATGGGCCCACCCCGAAGAAGCTGCGTCCACCCCCAATGAAGCTGGGTCCACCCTAATGAAACTGGACCCACCCCAATGAAGCTGGGCCCCAGTGAAGCTAAGCCCACTGTGAGCCTGCAAGGTGGTGGTGGGGTGCCCTTGAAACCCCTACCCTCCAGGTCCCAGCACACAGATGCTGAAGGAAAACATGCTGCTCTGTGAATGGCCTCCCATGAACTCCATAAAAGTGTTCTGAAGAACAGTACCAAATCATCATTTAAGCCCTGGGTTACAATGACTTAGTGCAAAGGAGCAGGGAGAAACATGGACCCAGAGACAACGGGCCACATTCTGCTCAGAGCCTTAAATAAACAGAGAAAGTATATTACAGATGCATGTGCCAGTGCAAGACATGCTGTGTGCAGCAGATGGGCGCACACGGGCGCGTGTGCGGAGGAGCGAGGTACACCCACAGGCACAGAGAACACGCGCGGGAGGCACCGTTCCTCCAGCCCCGCCTTCTTGCCTCTCAACAGAGCGCTCCTGCCACACGGACCCAGTGCAGGCGCCTGAAACCCCTTGTTTGGCTCATGTATTCGGGGCAGGCATCCGAGTCCTGCTTTCCTTTCCTTCCGGGGGTCAGTCTCTTGAGCATTTGGTCAGTCCAAGGCCAAGCCGCCAGCCAGGCACTGATCCCAGAGAGAAATCAGCTCCAGCTCTGAGCATGCGGGATGACGACTGTCGGGGTGAGTCAGTAACGAAACGCCCATCTCTCCGTGAGCAGCTGCCCGCGTGCACACCCCATCAGGGTTAGGCCTCTAGCGCAGCCTCCAAGCTGGGCAGTTGGTCCTTCGGCCACTGGAATGTGAGGGCAGCTTCTGCGGCCAAATGGGGAGGCCGGTGCGGGACTGATCTGATTTCTGTGACTTCATCATCTGCAAGGCCACAGGCCTGTGAGCCCAGGGCCCTCGGTCAGTGTCAGCCCTGGTGTCTTTCTGCAGCCGCAGCTCCGGGGAGCCACCGCGGGAGAGAGGGAGGCGGGCAGGGAAGAGTGATGCTCTTGGTTCAGGCCTCTCTGCTCCAAGCCTCAACTTGGCCCCTTCTGCGGAGAGGGCTGAAACACGATCCAGGACGGTCAGTCCAATCCACTTGGTGGCCAAGGAAGGGTGGGCACGCTGGGGACCACCCACAGCTCATTAGGTGTTCCCAAGCAGGGCTGTGTACCTGCCTCCCCCACCAAATGACAAAAGATAACGAGAAAGGAATCTGGATTCTCCAACAACGGCCCCAACCCCAGCGAGGCCCAGGACTACCCACCAAGGACTCAGCCTCCACGCCAGTATTCTCCGCAGACCCGGCTCCGACAGTGCCCCCTCCCCGCGCCCCGCCCCGCCCCGCCCCAAGGTGGGCAGCCGGAGCCCCGCCTCCCGCGTGCGGCCGCGGAGCCACGCCCACCTGGCCTCTTCAGGCTCCCAGCTCTTCTTCTCGGTTTCCTGCCTCCTGCCCCTGGGCCTCGCCGACCAGCCCGGCGGGGTTTCTAAGGCACCACGGGCACCGAGCTTTCCCAAAGGATGAGTCCCGCCAGGGAGAGCCAGGACGAAGAGAAAGGCCTTGTGGGAGCCCTACCCACCCCCTACACCCCAGGTGACACATTCCGATCCTGTCCCTGGACACGTGCGCGCGGAGGTCATGCAGACGGGGGAGGAGGGCCGGGAGAGGGGCCACGGTCCTCAGCCCCCTGCCGGCAGGGGCGGCTGTTGGCATGAGGGCGGTGGGCCTTTGGAGGCGCGGGATGAGCGTGCTGCCGGGCGGCCCTGGGCGCATGCTGGGGGCTCAGGACGCAGCCTCGTCTTCTTGGACGCCGGGCAACTCTGGACTTTTGCCTCCTTCGCCAAACCCATCTTTCCTGTTCAGGGGACACCAGGGGCAGAGGGACCTCAGAGGTCAGAACATGCATGCAGGAGGACACTCTCATACACACTCATAGGCATTTTTATCCACATCTCTCAAATCCCTCAAGCTCATCTCGGTCTCGCCGCCCCTGCATTGTGGTCCCTTGCTGGCTCCCCCACCCATAGTCTCAGCCCACAACCCTCCATGGCTCCCTGTTGCTTGGAAAGGAAGTCTGGACTTCCCACCCTGACTTCTGGAGCCTTGCCAGATTTCTACCCCATGGACCAGGGTAGAAGGGCTTTGGTTTTGCTTTTTTTTTTTTTTCTTTGTTCACAGGACAGATTCTACTCATCAGTCTTGGGATTCTGTCCCATATTCAATAGATTCCTGTTATCATCCTGATATCATCCTCTCCCCAACCCCATGCCAGGGCCTTTAAAAAAAAAGATTAATAAGTGGGTTTTGATGTCTTTAAAAAGGATCCATCCCATTTTATTTTACTATAGAGTTATCCCAAAGCATAAAGAACAGAGTCAATCAAGGATAAATGTTGGGACTCTGATGAGGTAAAACCTGCTTTTCAAAACTAAACCTGTGACATGTGTGCATGCTAAGCTGTTTCAGTCATGTCCAACTCTTTGCAACCCCATGGACCATAGCCCACCAGGCTCCTCTGTCCATGGGCTTCTCCAGGCAAGAATACTGGAGTAGGTTGCCATGTCCTTCTCCAGGGGATCTTCCCTGCCCAGGGACTGAACCTGTGTCTCCTGCAGCTCCTGCATTGCAGGCAGATTCTTTACCACTGAGCCACTGGGGAAGCCAGTGTCACAGAATTATTGAATTTTATAGCTAGAAAGTGTTAAGCCCCATCCTCTCACAGTCCAGATGAAGGAACCGACCTCTCTCCCCATTAACGTGTTCATAAAAGAACAATGACTGCCTTGCTCGGTTGTACCCTTGGCATTTAGCCCTGTGTCCGTCATTGACCTGGGCTGCATGTCATTGACCTTAGCCTGTGACTGACCTGTTCTACCACCAGGGGGCGCTGAGTCATAGGCACTGAGCTAGAGACCCGATGTCAAGGTTTGTTCCCCTGTCTTGGCTCTGCCTGCTGTCCAGCCATAATTAGTAATAGCTTTCTCTTTCACTCTCACAAGTGGCTCCATTTGGATGGTAGATATGTGGTCCCCTACACGAAACCCAATGCCAGCATTGTGGCCTGCAGATCCGGAGGAGGCCAAGGACTCCGTCTCCCAGGCCTGGCCACTTCAGGCAGTAAGCTCAGGACAGCCAAGGCCTCTCCCAGGCACCCCCCACCTCCCAACCCTCCTTTGTCAAGAGGAGGACACGAGGTTGGTACGAGGACCTCCCTGAGTGTGAGCAACCTCTGTCAGGGAGCAGACACCAGCTCGTCCACAATGATGGGACTCAATAGTCTGAAGAGCCCACTTACAAGAGTGTGGTCTTACATGAACAAAACCCACATCTGTGCCCCTGGATGGCACAAGCGAAACTGCCCCTTCCTGAGAGGCTGAGGTACCTGGACGGTGGCTGCTGCTCACCTCCCCGGGGAGCACGCCTTCCTGCAGCCTGTGAAGGGGCTGTGCCTCCCCACATGCTCTTCGGAGAAGGCGTGCTCCCCAAGGCCCAGGACCCCTCACTGCCTTCTTCCTGCGAGCCTCTGCATAAACTCCAGCAGGGCTTGCCAGCACCCCAAACTGACTTTTATTTCAGAGGAAGAAGGCCTAAGAGCTGAGGACAGGGCTCACGGAGGTTTGGGGAACTGCTTTCCGGCCCTCTCCCAGGAGGTGGTGAATGCACAGGCCTGGCTGTCAGGAGGGAGCCTGCAGCCATGGGGGTTCCTCCTTCCTGGCCCGTCGTCATCGGTCAGCCTGTCCTTACTTGCTGGCTAAGCGTTTACAGAAGTGCTGACTGGGCACACGGCCTCGGCAATGACCAGAGATTGCACAGGCCACTCCGAAACGCAGCGAACACTCCCCCAGACCAGGAGGAGGCAGTCCCTGCCTCCAAGACAAGCCAGCCTTCTACAAAGAGCAGACCCAAGGCCCGTCTGGAAGCCTCAACTAGGCTGCCAGGGACTGAGAATACAGGTGCAGACGGGGCCCTGCTGTGAGGCCTGGCTGAGTCCCCAGGCTCAGGGCTCAGCCTGGTGATGCTCAGAGTGAGGAGATATGCCACAGCCCCCACCCCACCCCAGGGAGCGCCCGGCAGGCCTCAGCCCACCAGTACTTACGACAGTAAGCTTCCT
Organism: Muntiacus reevesi; assembly: GCF_963930625.1. Lineage (NCBI taxonomy): Eukaryota > Metazoa > Chordata > Mammalia > Artiodactyla > Cervidae > Muntiacus > Muntiacus reevesi. The sequence continues at coordinate 37,391,073 of NC_089266.1, read as the reverse complement.
GGGGCGGACATGGATCGCTCTTCCCTCCGTGCCTGGGGCTCGAAAGGGTTGCCAAAGGAACGCTTTCTCAGCATGGACTTAACCAGGATCTAGGGAAGACATACCAGCATGAGGAACACAGGCCCCCAGGTTCCCAGACACATGGGCAGCCTCTACCCTCACTTCCAGACGGGGAGGCAGCTGGGTGGCCCTGCTGAGGTTCCCTTTCCTGGGGCAGGACAAGGAGAAGCATCCCAAGCAGAGGAAAGGGCAGGAGCATGGAGGGAAGGTGGTTGAGGGTGGATTCTGGAAATGGTGAGGAGCCTGGTGTGTAGGGGAGGGACACCGAGGCCAGAAGCAGACCAGGAAGGGTCTGGAACACCAGGCAGAGGGCACAGGGAGTGCAGTGAGGAAATGCCTTCTGGCTAAGGATGGAGTGGAGGGGAGGCTGTCCTGGGCTGGGCAGTGGTGTGGGGGGGTGTCGACAGGGGACAGGCCCCTAACCCCAGCTCCGTGACTTTGTCCCTCCTCCTGCTATAAGGACAGCTCCATCACCCCTGCCCACGTGCACACCAACTCTCACACATGTGCATAGCGCCAAGGGTGCCTTCATCTCTTCCTTCCTTCTTTCCATCAACAAGTGTTATATTGACCACCTACATATGCCAGACATGATTCTAGGCACAGGGACCACACTGAGTCAAATATTCTTGCCCTCATGGAGCTTATATTCCAGTTGAGGAGACAGGCAGTAAATAAGACAGATGAGTAGAGCATATGTTCATTAGTGGTAAGGGCTCAGGTGGAAAGAATAAAACAAGGAAGGGGGATAAGGTAAGACAAAGAGGAGGATGGAATTTTTGATTAGGGGGCCTGGAAGGGTCATGTCTCACGACAGGGTGACTCTGGAGTGAAGACCTGGAGAGAGTGAGGACGCGGCTCTGTGGACACGGGAGCGGGAGAGTCCCAGTCAGAGGGAAAGGACGTTCAAAGGCACTGGGGCAGCAGCTTCCGTAGTGCATGGTTGGAACCAAGAGAATGGAGGGAAGAGAGGAGGTTGGCAGGGAAAGGGGGGACAGGAAGGCTGTGCAGGGTCTGAGCTGAGAGATGACATGACCAGGTCACCAGACTACCCTGGCTGCTGAGCTGAGCATTTACTGTAGGTGGGGGGCAAGGGTGGAAACAGGGGGACAAGCTGGGAGGCAATTCCAGTGGTTCAGGAGAGAGACAATGGTAGCTAAGATGAGGGATGTGGCAGTATGGACCCTATGGGAGCTGATCATTCCAGGGACTCCATACAGCCCCAGAGCTCTATAGAATGCAGGGACCTTTAGCCCACTGGCCCTAGCTGGCCCTGGACCCAGTAGGGAGGCATGAAGTGCACAGACCAGACTCCACCCCCAGCACAGGCCCCAGCTCGCTCTCCTGGCATTGTGCTCACCCTGACTCACCACGAAACCTCAGCACAGGGCAGGCCAGGACTCTTAGTGTCCCCCGCCCCCCACCTCAAAAAAAAAAAGCAACAGCTGGCCAGCAGGGGCTATGTTAATAACTTCCAACCGTTAAGGTGGAAGATGTCCAGAGGAGGATGAGAAAATCTAAAACTTGACAGGAGAGCAGGGGGAGCACACAGGTGGTGTCCGCCTGATGTGTGGGGGCCCCAGGGTCACTTCTCCAAATCAAAGGCATCTGAGGCCTTTCCCCTGTCATGTCCTTGGCACCTAGTCCAATGCCTGGAAAATAGCAGAAGTTCAATAAACCTTAGGAAGGAAGGAAGGAAATGCTTCTCCAGTCGTGCTGAATGTTGACACTCAGCAAGGGCCAGTATATTTAAATCATTCTCTCTCTTCACCACGCCTCCTGGTCTCCCTAACATGAGACTGAATAGCGTGACCTTGTTCCTGTGGGTCTGCAGTGGCCTCAGGCCCAGCAACGGGGCTGGCCAAGCAGGAAGCCGTCAGTCCCGTCACAGGGCCCAGCACACAGCAAATCTCAGGTGGTGGCCACGCCCGCTGCCAGGCCCTCCCAGGAGTTGGCGACTTCTGCCCCCATCCACTTACCACCGTGGTCCAGCTGGGTATGAGCCTGACCGAGTTCTTCACCTCCTCCTCCGTCACCTCCACCATGCTGCAGTGCTCCTCCTCCGAGGGAAGGGGCTCCTCCCCATTCTTCGTCACCCAGGGGTGCAACTGTGGAGGAGAGGACGGGGAGGGTCAGGGCCCGGTGACAGACGCCGGCCAGCAAAGGACCTGGGCATTCCACCAGCAGTCCCCTTGAGGCTCCAAAGGCCACAAGCCCCAACCCAGCACACACATGCCTCCAGGGTAAGGCTCCCCAAACGGGGAAACCAAGGCCTGTATTCTGCAGCCCAGCCCAGCCCAGCACCTTGATATCTGGCACCCCAATTCTCGTTTCGGGGTTCTTGTCTAGCATCTTCAGGATTAAGTCTTTGAGCTCTTCGCTGACCTTTGGCCTAAAGAAAAGGAAGGAAGGAGACAAGGGAGAGACAGCTGATGGTCCTTTCCTTCCCAACTCTTCAACCTACCCTGGTCTGGGCTTCCCTGAATTGACACACGGCGCAGTGGTAAAGAACCCGCCTGCCGATGCAGGAGATGCCAGAGACGCGGGTTCGATCCCTGAGTCAGGAAGATCCCCGGGAGTAAGAAATGGCAACCCACTCCAGTATTCCTGGAAGATTCCATGGACAGAGGAGCCTGGTGGGCTATAGTCCACAGGGTCACAAAGAGTCAGACATGACTGAGCACACACACACAGGGCAGAGACACTGCTGACCCTCAGGTCTCAGAGAGCAGGATGGGAGGGACGCCCCCGAGGCACCAAGGTGGAAGGAGAGAGTTTCAGAACAAGGGTACGGATAGCCTTCTCCCCTGAGTACGACGTAAAGCAGTCACCCTCAGGGGGCAGAGGTCACAGACCCAAAGAGGCTCCCATGGGTGTTAGACACCCGCCCGCAGGGGGCAGAGACGATAAGGATGAGTTGAGAAGAGTCACTTTAAGGGACTCCAGGGGGCCTTCAGCCCCACTCACCCCACCCCCATCTTCTTTCCTCCACCGGGGAGGCGGCCAGGGAGAGTACTCCCTGGACAGAGGAGGAAACGAAGGCCCGCATCACCCCACCTCACTCCCCAGCCCGAGCCCCACATCAAGAGTGAGGGCAGGGCCAAGGCTCGTTGGGAAGGGTGCAGGGCTCAGCCCACATCAGCTTCGGCCGGCTCTGCCCAGGCTTCACGCTTCATTGCTACTTAAATTCTTGGCAGAAGGAACCTACTCTTAGGACTATGACCTTGGCTCCCTCTGCCGGCCTAGATTCCTAATCCCTTTTAAAACTCCTGGGCTGGGGAGGATGCATAGCAGGAGGAAGGGCGAGGAGACAGCAGTCAGAGGAAAGGGACTGAAGCCAGTGCTGCGGGGGGTGGCAGCTGGGGGGCGGGGAGCCATGTGGTGGGTGAACAAGGAGTGGGACCCGGGGGTCACTGAATGCCCGGGCTAGGGCGTGCCTATTCTTGAAGCAGGAGATAAGGTGAGATTTGTTGCGCTTTATAGGGTCACTCTGCCTGCCCGTGGTGGTTGGACGAGGCAGGGGACAGGTAGGAGGTGCACTTGGCAACGGAGCCGAAAGAAATGTAAGAGGCGGACTCAACAAGGCATGGAGCCAGACAGGAAGTGGGCGAGAGGGAGCAGGAGCACAGAGGACCACTCCCAGGTCGGTTTCTGACCTGCCCGGGGCACTCAGCAAAAGGCAAAAGGGCTCTGAAATGTGAAGCACCAGGGGCCGCAGGCTGGCTGCCGTAACCAGCATTTTGATCAGAAGCATGAATGAGCGCAGGGGCCTCTCCAAACAGTCCCTCTGGGCTCAGAGACCTCAGTCGCAAAGGAAGGGGGAGGGCGGAAGGAGTGGCTTCAAGTCCGAGGCCCACTGAGCCTCCACTTTTCCATCTGTGAAACGGGGGAGCGCACTGGGGTCATGAAGCCCCCCACCCTGTGTGGAGAAGGTGGTAGTTCCCCGTGGGTGCAGGGTCTACATGGGGGTGATGTCACTGATCTCATGGAGGCCTTCAGTGAAGGAGCAGATGAGCATGTAACCTGGGGTCATCCCTGCCCCGTTCCTGGGCTCAGAGTTCCCGTCGGTACAAGGACATCCGACCCAGGTGTCTGGGACCCTCTCACATCTCCCTCCATCTGCTCCCAGGGAGCAGCACCCCCACCTCCAGGTCTGCAGGCTGGGGCAGGGCCCTGGAAGGACAAAAGCTCTGCTCAGACTCAGACACGCCTCCCCGGGGGTGGGCGGGGCCCGTGGTGGACAACTGGACAACTCACTCCTCAGGGAACACGACGGCCTCGTTCTTGATCTTGCGGTGCAGGGCCAGGATGTAATCGTCGATGAACGGGCACTGCGGGGGAAGAGACAAAGGATGCGGGCCCAGCGCCTCAGCCTACTGGGGGCAGCTCTGGGTTCCTCATGAGATGCGGATGGGGGGGGCCTCATCAGGGCCTGGCCCACAGGGGATGCCCAGCAAACATGGACTGAATGAGTGTGTCATGGAGGGAACCAGGGGTTGTGTACCTGCCAGTGTAACAGCCACTTGCAGCAAGGCCTGCACTGCCAGGGCCTAAGGTTTGGGAACGTGCTCCCTGAGATTCCGTCCTGTGCCTCAGTGCGGTCCCTGGAGTGGGAACACCTCTGGACAGGGAACTAGGCCATGTCAAGGTCAGATGTCCGGCCTGACTCAGAGCAGGTGTCAAGGACAATTTGTTGAATGAATGAAGGAGTGAGTGAATTTATGAATGAATGAACGGCATTGAAGGATAGAAGGACAAGGAGCACTCAGGCTGGAGTGGTGGTAAGACCACCACCTAACCTCTGTGGGAGCTCTGCTGACCCAGGACTCCCGCACATGAAGCCATCCCCTCCAAGAGGACAAGGGGACATGAGAAAAATAGAAATGCCCCTTTTCCTTCCATCATTTCTAAGCTGAGTGGGCTCTTTCAAAGTCACTTTACTTCAGGACACAAGGGCACAGCCTACATCTATCATGCATCCTGGCTCAGCTTGCCCAACCCATGGTGCCGGGGGTGTGGGCCAGCCCCAGCTCTGCCAGCCCACCCAGCACTCACCTTCCCATAGACAAAGCAGTACAGCGTGACCCCTGTGGCCCACACATCCAAGGCCTAGAGAGAAACAGTTCACATCAGTCCCCCAAAAGGAATAGACACACCCCTTGCTCACTCAGCTCCAGTGGGCCATGGGAGAAGGCAAGCAGGAGACCTCCTTCCCCTGTCATGCATTCATTCAACAAACACTCCCAGGCCCTTGTTCTATGCCAGACCCTGTGCTGAGCACTGCGGACATGGGGGTGGCCAGAGCAGGGCCCCTGCCCTCCAGGGTTTCCAAGATTCCTTGGAATGGGCCCAAACTAGATGTGTTTCCAACAGAACAGTGCAAAACCCACTTCGTCTACAAGGTCACATTTGCAGTACTCATAACACTGATGCACCCCAGAATATTGAATTTATACTTGCTAAACCAGCTCTCGCTTTGAGAAGTCATCCCTCTTGCTGATGATCCCCTGGAGAAGCCATCATCCACCTTCTTTCTGACACCAGAACAGCCTCTGGCCCTCAGCTACCTCCACAACTCCTCGGGGCTCCCCTGCACCCTGGATTCGAATGTGCCCACTTCTGGAAAGTTCCCACTTCTGGAACCCCACTTCCTCTTCTCATACCTGCTTTCTCTCTTATGTGAGTGATCCTCAAATCTCTACCTACACATTCCTGCCACAGATGCCTCATCTGAATCCAATCAGGGAACACCAGACAAATGCACACTGATGTTGGTCTACAAAATAACAGGCCTGTTCGCTTCAAAAATGCCAAGGCCAAGCCACTCTTCCAGATTAAAGGACCCCAAAGAGACAGGAAGAGTGAATGCAGTGACTGACCCAGGATTGGATCCTGAACCAGAAAACGAAAAGGCATTAAAGGACACAGCATGGGGGCAACCGATGAAATCTGAGTAAGGTCGATTAGGTAACAGTCTTTTATTGATCATAAATGTCCTAACTTTCATAACTGTACTGAGGTTATGTAAGAGAATGCCCTTGTTCTCAGAAAATATCCCTGGCAGTATTTAGCGGTAAAGGGGGATAATGTCTCCAACTTCCACAAATACAGGGAGAAACAGTGAAAAGGCAAATGGGATAAAATGACCTATATAGGAATAACCTAATATGTGTATATGTATAATTGATTCACTTTGCTGCATACTTGAAACTAACACAACATTGTAAATAAATTCTATTCCAATAAAAATTAATTAAAATAAAAAGAAAAAAATCTCTATTTACATCCATCTCTTGACCTTCATATCGACACACATGTCCAAACTCCTCAACCATTTCCTCCATGGCAGAACCACAGGGGGGCAGCCAGCACTCCACAGGGGATAACAGGGTGTGAGCCCGGGGAAATACAGAATCACAGCCTCTGCTCGGAAAGCTTTGCCACTGCCTCTGTCACTTAGGACCAAGCCCAAACTTCCAGACCCTCTAAACTCTGCCCAAATGCCACTGCGCCCCTCTGTTCTCTGGTATGTTCTCTGGACCCCACCTCCTGTAAATTCTCCCCATTCTTTAAGGCCTAGTTCAAATACTGCCATACCCTCAGAAGTCAGGGGAGCCTCCGACATCCCCCGAGACAGGAGTTCTCCTGTCCTTTCACCAGGACCAGAGGGCAGGGAGCTGGGCCATCCGAGCTCTGACTGTCCCACATCCCAGCCCAGAACTCAACAGAGAGCAGCTGGTGGGAAGTTTCTGCAGGGGGCCATTGTGCTGGAGAACGAGAGGAGACCCAAGCTGGGGTTCTTGTTGGACTCCAGGAAGAGGCAAACCCGGGGGAGAGGACCGTTTGGTGCTCACTCCTGAGACACAAGGACCTTGGCTCCCCCAGGTTAGACATGGGATGGCATGACATGCTCCCCCACCCCTCCACCTAAACCCCAACCCAGACCGGACGCTGGGGGCCACCTTTCCACTGAAGCTCTGGCCGGAGTCAGAAATGGCTTCAGGGGCCATGAATGCTGGAGTCCCAGCTGTGCTGGACAGCCGAGCGTCGTTCCCCTCGAACTGGTTGCTGACACCAAAGTCAGCGATCTTCACATGCCCGTCGTCCCCCAGAAGCAGGTTGGATGGCTTGATGTCCCTGTGGATGATCTTCTGGTAGTGCACTGCAGAGAGAGGCAGCTCAAGCATCGGCCTGGGGCCCCTTCACCCAAAACTGCCCCCTTGGCCCTTGCCTGGCCCTGGAGGCGCCCTCAAACTCCAGGAGAGAAGCAGCTGGGACTTCCTGGCCCCTGCACACACTCGTCTCATGAGGACCTCGGAAGAAGATGTCAGGGCCCCCTGCTCAGCTATGCAGTGAAGACACTAACTCAGGCTGTTAGTAACAGAGCCAAGCCTGGACTCTTAGGAATCTTGGAACTCCAAGCCTGGTGCTCTCTCCATGGCAGTCAAGGCCCCTGCCATTGAGTGGATGTCAAAGGAAACTGGGGAAGAGGGTCTCCATAGGCCCTCCCTGGTCCCCCCATGTGAGTGCTGTCTGCAGGCTCAAAGCCCATCAAAATCCTTCTATACTTTGGGACTCCCTGGTGGCCTAGTGGCTAAGACTCTGTGTTCCCAATGCAAGGAGCCCAGGTTCGATCCCTTATCAGGGAACTAGATCCCACATGCCACAATTAAGTGTTCGCATGCTGCAACTAAAATGTCCTGCATGCCATACGAAGACTTGAAGACACTGTGTGTCGCAACTAAGACCTCACACAGCTGCATAAATCAACTAAACAAACAAACCTGCGTCCAGTTCCATCCCCTACGCAGCCTGTCACAGCTGCCACTGCTTCTTGGATTGAGGGTGGGGTATCCTGCAGAGGTATTGCCCTCAGCCCTGGAACTTTGGGCCAATGGGGTTTTAGAGAGGGAGGGCACGCCAGTCCTTGGGACCTCCAGGATGAACATGGCTGGGTTAATGGTCAGCCTGCTCTAGTAGGCTAAGTGCCCACCCTGCTTCCTGGGTCCAGCATTGCTGGGAAGAGACGAGCAGCTCAGACTGAGATAGCCCTAGATGTCCCAGCAGAGAAAAGGCACCGACTTCACCCACAGCCTTGCACTTATGAGCTCGCCACTCAGCAAATACCTTCCCCTGGACCACCACATCCCGGGATGATGAAGACAAGGGAAGATGGAACAGGAAAGAGGGCAGGGGAGGGGAGAGGAGGAGGAGAGGGTGGCTGGGGGTGGGGGGCAAAAGGATAATAATAACAATAGAGGGGCTCCCCTGGTGGCTCAGCGGTAAAGAATCTGATTGCCAGTGCAGGAGACACAGGTTCGATTCCTAATCCAGGAAGATCCCACATGCCACTGAGCAGCTAAGCCCGAGAGCCACAGCTACTGAAGCCCACGCACCTGGAGGCCCTCGATCCACAAGAGAAACCTCTGCATTGAGAAGCCCGCACACTGCAACTACAGAGCAGCCTCCGCTCACAGCAACTAGAGAAAAGCCCAGGCAGCAACGAAGACCCAGCACAGCCAAAAGCAAATATATAAATAAAAAGCATTAAAAAAAATAAATAACAACAGAACCCACGACTCTACAGCACTCTCCTCTCATGTGTCAGGTACACGTGAATCATTTGACACACACCCATTCGAGCATGGGGCCCAGGAGGCTCTATATTTGACCATGGAAAGTGGGCTCAAATTCTAGCCTCTCCCTTGAATTCTCAGCTCCTTATCCAAATGGACATCCTGTGGACATCTCAATATATATCCCAATATTTCTCGATCACATTTTTGTTTTTTCACTGTACTATGCAGCATATGGGATCTTAGTTCCTGGACCAGAGATCAAATCCCTGCCCCCTGCATTGGGAGCGTGGAGTCTTAACCACTGGACCTAGGGAAGTCCCTCAAACACATATTTAATGCAGAATTTGACCTCTCTATCTGCAATCACCACCAAACAAACAACCCTGTACCTTGTCTAGTCCCTCCCATTAGATTAAAGGCCATACTACCAGTTGCTCAGCCAAAAACCCCTCTTTCTTTCAGATCTCACATCCAATTCATCAGCAAGTCCTATGAGCTGGACCTCTCAGATATATTCCAGACCCGACTGCTTCTCCTACCTGCATGGCTGCACTGGCCCCATCTGTGAGTCAGGCCGGAGCCTCCCAGAGCACAGGGAGCCTCAACTCCCCCTTCTCAGGCACGGATCACAACAAGGTGGGCCTTCAGCACCCGGTGTCTCCACTTGTCTGCCTGTCCAGCCCCTGGTGCTGTCCTATCCACTCCAGAAAGCCCTTCATCGACCGTGATTAGCTAGGTCTTGATGAGGCTTTACCCAAGAGTCAGATGGGATCAGCTTGGCTTTTTTTTTTTTTTTTTTTTGCAGAGAGAGGATGAGAGACAACAGGCCCAGGACAGGAAGTGGGTGGAAGCCAAGCTGGTGTAGGGTTGCATCTGCCGCAACCACACCAGGCTGAAATGCCCTCCTCTCACACCTCTAGGCCCTTGTAGGGACTTTCTGCAAAGCCCTCTTTCTCTGTGCCTCAGTTTCTCCATACGTACAAAGACAACATTAACATGAAGGCACTGGAGTGGCTCAAATGAGACAGACATTCACTGCAGGTCAAACCTCAGCTGGCCCTCACCTGGTCCCCTAGGGAGAGAAGATGCTTCTGATAAACCAAGCTGAGGATTCAGAGGGGGGATGTATCCCACTCCCCAAACCAGGCCAGGACCCTAGGTGCGTGCAGGCCCCCTTCTCCCTATGACCAGAGAGTCACCCGGTGCCGGCCACCCCACCTCCTTCACATCTGCTCCCCACTGCCGCAGCTCTAATCCAGGACTCACCATCTGTCACTTGGGCTGCAAAACCAGCCTCCTCCTTAACCAGTTGGCCGCCTCTTGCCCTCCATCCAGCCGCCACACAGCTGCCAGACAGAGCTTTCTAAGACACAAATCCGATCACTCGCCTCCCCTGCTCGAAGCCCTCTGGGTCTCACAGGGCTGACAGGATAAAATCATGAACGTCCTCTGCACTGACGTTCCCAGCCCTCAAGGTGTGACCGGGACAGTGCTTCCAGCATCATCTTTCCCCATCCCTGGCTCCCTGGTTGGACTCACCCAAACTGAACTCCCCCTTCTCAGAGAGTACATGCCTACTCCCCTCTATGCCGCTGCTATGCGGTACACCCTCCCACCATGCCTCAAACTGGCTGGTGAACTCCTATTCGTCCTTCAGAACCCTGCTCATAAGTGGTCTCCTCCAGGAAGCCTCCCTTGGTCCCTTAGTGCTCCGACAGCTCCTGCGCCTCCCCAGTCTTGGCAGGCACTGCTCAGGTTCCTGTCTCTCCCACTAGGCTGTGAGATCCTTGAGATCTCTTCCGGGTCTTTGGCATCCACATGCCCCCAACTGGCACTTACTAGGTGCTCATAAATGGATAAATGAATGAATAAATGAATTCCAGACAGAGGCTAAGCTAACATCCTCCCTCCTGAGCTCTCCATCACCTTAGGGTGCCTCACAGTAAACCCACTCAGCTACCACCCGCCGGTTCCATGCCAGGACTGACTTCCTCAAGCAGCTGGACACAAACTCCTTCCCACAGCTCTTGATGCCCTGTGAGATGCTGAGCTTGAGATACAGGAAGAACATCCACCTATGCTGTAATAAGCAGGCCCCCAGAAGGACCTGGCGCATGCCCAGTGAAATCTGCCGCTACCCTACCTGCTCAGGAGGTTTCGGCCCCGCCCACAGGCCCATTGACCCGCCCCCGCCCCCCCCCCCCCCCCAGCTAAAGATGATTGGCAGATCAGCACTGACTGACAGGAACGGCTCAGAGCCGGCTCACCCTGGGCTCCAGCCCCTCCTGCGTCCCCCTCTCGGGTCCCCAGCCCAGGGAGGCAGGCAGCCCCTCACTCACAGTACTCAAGGCCCAGGATGATGTCCCTCAGGTAGAGGCGAGCTTGCTCCTCGGGGAAGGGCTTGTCGCAGGGTACTTCCATGACCGGCCTGTCGGGAGGGCGGGGTGTTTAGCTGGAATTAGGATGAGCAAAAGTAGATGGCAGGTTCCCCTTCACTGGGCCCTACAAACTTCTTGGGACATTTCAGGAGCCCTCTAAGCTCGAATGGGTCCCTGGAACACAAGATAGTAGCTTTTTCTCTCATATAAAGAAAATTTGAAAATACACATAGATGCACATTTCCCTTTTCAATCGTTACAATTTCAAATTAGCTTTATCTTACTTCTGATTGGCTTGGTATGCCTTCTTCTAAGTACTTAATTATCAACAATCAGACAGTTGCAAAGATTCCATTTACAGCTGTTTTTCAAACTGTAGGTCCAGGACAAAGAAGGTCATGAAATCCATTTAGTGGGTGGCTACTGCTTTTTCTTTTTTTTTCTAATAAAGTCCTATATACTAGAGTACATCACATGTAATAAGGATATATGCTGTTTTAGAAAACTTTGGTTTCAATTACAGACATGAATGGCAATGTAAAACTTTCTTACTTGGAACAGAGATAAAAACTGCTGAAAGCCCCTGAGTCTTAAAGGACATTCCCTGTCTCTTGCAGGAACTGGTCTTTAGCGCCTCCCAGACAGAGAGACAAGTCACAGCCTATAGTCAAGACCTTAGCGGTTAAGGAGCCCAGTCCACCCAGCCCTGCACCCACTACTCCACGTCAGCTGCTCTGCACATACCCTGAGAAGGTTAGACAAGGCAGACATGAGTTAGAACCCTAGATTTCATCAGCGACTCGCTGTGTGCCTTTGGGCAAGCAACTTACCCTCTCTGAACCTCAGCTTCCCCTCTTGTAAAAAGGGAGTGAATGAAGTCCCAACTACCTAACTCACAAAATGTGTAAAACTGAAAGAACTCTTTTGTGATTTGAATACAGGTGAGAGTTGAGTTTCATCTCTCTACTTTTCCTTTCTTCTCTCGCTCCAGCATCAAAATCTTCTTCCAATTCTTCAAGGCCTGGCTGGAAGTCCACCCCCTCTTCCTGAGGCCTCCCTGACTATTCCAGCCTCACTGACCCCATCAGCCTTCAAAGAATCATCTTCTTGGTCTCTCATTTCCCATCCATTTCCCCCACCCCACCCCCAAACCCAGGCCACAGCTCCCTAAGGACAGAGCCTGGGCCTCTTTCTTTCACTAGAGTAGCTGACCCTAGGACTAGGGATACGGGGAGGGAAAGGAAGACCTGGCCTGCCTGAACGCGATGGGGAACTCACCCCTTTCTCAGGAGGTCAAACACTGAAAGAAAGGAGAAAAGAAGAGTAGGTAAGTTGCAGCCAGGCTGAAAACACAGTCAATGCCAAGATCCCTGCCCCTTCTGGAGGGTGGGATAGGGGGCAGGCATCCAGGCATACTTGAGGGAGAGACAGGAGAGGGGTCCCAGGGTATCAGAGGAAATAAATGGCTGAGAGTGGGTATACTATGAACTTGCCTCACTGGAACTTTAGGTGCCGAGTGAGAAGCATCAGCATGAATGCCTTTAACAGGGGGAACTGAGTCTCAGAGAAGGGGCAGGTAGGAGAGGGAGTGGAGGCTAAAGCCTTGGCCTCTAACTCCTTAGCCCGTGTTCCTTTTGGCCCATTCCTTGAAAGCTTCTAAGCCCAACCCTGAATCAAGCATCAGGGACTTAAGTAACAACATCAGTATTACTGTTACTAGCAACAATAGCTAATGTGTCTTGTAATAACTTGTAATAACTCATTTACTTCTCACATCAACCCTATGATGTAGATACCATTACTATCCCCATTTTACAGGTGAGGAAACTGAGGCATGGAGTTATCAGTTAGGGCCTGGGAATCCACATCACGTTGCCTACTTCTTGTATCTGCCTGATCTACTGTCTCTCCAATCAGTGGCGTGGGGGTTTGGGAACACTGGTTGACTCTAACTGGATATCCTGAGTCTGGCTCAGCAGGGCTGAGAAGAGAATCTGGGACTTGAGAACATGTCTTTCCTCCCTGTCCCTAGTAGGTCAGTTCATTTCACAAGGCCCATCTGAAGGTCAAGTGTGTCCCTGGGGAGCCTTTGGACCGACCCGAGTAAGCTACTTTGGGGATGAGCTGGGTCACTCACCCAAATAGAGATTGTCCTCAGCTGGATCATCCAAGACCTGGTGAGAAGGAGCAGACACAGCGGTGTGACTTGGGGAGGCATGGGGTAGGGGTGCTTGCCAGCCCCAGGACCCACTGTGTGCTCTGCAACCACCCCAGATGATGGAGCAGGACCTGTGCCAGCACGAGGCTGATGAGGCCTCAGAAACCACTGGCCCCTGACCCTGGTCCACAGCACCCTCCCCTCTCCCCTTCGCCATGGGGCTCACTTCTTGTCTCTGGAGCAGCTCGTCCCCTCCATGGGAACCTGAGAACATCCCAGAGCAGTCTCAACTGGCCCCAGAAGCCTCCTGGCCATCCCTACCCCAATTCTGGCCCTGGCCTTGGCACACCTCCCTTAGCAAAATCCCTGGGTCTATGCCAGGTGCCCCCTGCACCGAGGGCTACTCCATAGGCCTCACCGGCTCGCCACCTACCTCGATCAGCTTGACCACATTCACATGGTCCAGCTTCTTTAGGATGGCAATCTCCTGGTACACCCGCTCCAGGGGCAGCAGCTGCTTGACTGGGCCTCCCTGGGCAGCCTGGGACCCTCTGGGGGGAGGCCGACCTATGATCAGGAACGACAGTCCAGCCTGTCACAGGAGACTGGGCCTCACTGCAGCCCTGTAGCCAGCCTTAAGCAAGAATCTTGCAAGACCTTGGCCTTGGCGTCAACCCACCAAGCACAGTCCCACCACCAGGCCTTTGCTCACTCTCTCCCTGTCCACCCCCTAGTCCTAACAAAGCTAGCCTCTGAGGTCTCCCCCTCGTCCCCAGGCCAGGAGCTCCCACGCACAGGACCAGACAGATACGCACGTGGGAAGCCGTACTGCTTCAGTAACTTCTTCTTGGAAAGAACTTTCATGGCCTGAGGAAGGAGGGGCAGAGATGTCACTGACGTGATGCCACCAGGGATTAGAACAGACTGGTTACATGTGAACTGAAGTCCAGAAAGGCTCATGGGCACACGGCCCTGAGCGTGTGGACCGGCTGCAGTCACACTGAGTTAGGAGGTGGCCATGACTGAACCTTAGGCCTTATCCCTGTTTCCCACAACAACCCTTTCTGGAGCTCTTCCCTCGGAGGCATCCAGCGTCTGCTTGCATATTCCCAGGGTCCAGAAGCTCATTCCCTTTGCATTCTACTAAGGACAGGGAGATTACTCCCTTCACAGGCAGCCTTGTGCACCGTCTTGGCACAGCTTCTGCCCACCCCCCAATCTTCTAGGGCCCAGTGTAGGCGACACCTCCCTCCTTTCCCCAGACTTACATAGTGTCTGTCTTCACTTTCATTGTAGGCCAGCCTCACCACACCGTAGGCACCCTGCAAAGAGGCACAGGTCAGCCCCTGCTGGATAGGGCAGCCTCCCCCAAGACTAGGGGGAGAGGGGGAGGGGAGCCCGAGCTGCTCATTCCCCCCATCTCCTCCCACATCCCATCTCAACCCTGGTGACCTGTGGGTATAAATTTCAGGCAGGAAGGGAGGACTCCATGCCCAGGTCACTGCCCCTGCTGGGCTCAGCACAGCTCTATGCCTTCCCCAGTCCCCTCCATCAAAAACTGAGGAGAACTTCCCCAGGGGTGCAGTGGGTAAGAATCCACCTGCCAATGTAGGGGACAAGGGTTCGATCCTTGGTCTAGGAAGATTCCACATGCCATGGGGCAACAAAGCCCATGTACCGCAACTACTGGGCCCACACTCTGGAGCCTGTGAGCCGCAGCTACTGAAGCCCGTGAGCCTAGATCCATGCTTGATATCAAGAAAAGCCACTGAAATTAGAAACCCATGCACTGCAACAAAAAGTGGCCCCTGCTCAACACGACTAGAGAAACTCCATGCAGCAAGGAAGACCCAGGACAGTCAATAAATAAATAAGCGTATCAAACTCTAGGGAGTCAGGAATCAAGAATTATCTCCCATCCCCTGTAAAGGACAAAACTTCCCTCACATCCAGGGTAGGACCTTCTTGGCTCAGCCTCACATTCCCGGAGGAGGAGAGGGAATCATGGAGGATCCAGACAGGCTGGCTCCGCAAACCCCAAGACAAATTCCCCCTGCTCTTGGCCTGCCCCCAGGCCTACCTTGCCAATCTCACTCTGCAGCTTATACTGGTTCAGCTGTACGCAGTCCTGGTGGGGGAAAGAGAGGGGCCATCAGGTGGAGCTTGATCCAGAAGCAGCACTCCAGGTGCACTTGCAGGGCCCAATCCTGGCCCCAGGCCCCTCATCCTCAGGCCCCGGGGCCTCATCGACATTTCAAGTTTAGATGGGGAAGTGAGGTGGCGCCAACACCAAAAGTGATACCAAAAGCTACAAGACTTGGATAATGTTTGGAGATGTGAATGGTGAAATTTGCCTGTGCTTTGCTCCCTGAGAAGTGGTGGGAAAAATGCACTAATTTCCACCTGGATACTGGGGGCTGGGAGACCCTGATGTGAGAAACCCATGAGCAAGTATTTCTAGAAGCAGCTGAATGAGGAGACTGCATAGACAAGAAAGATGAGGACAACCTTTGGACAGGGGACCTGGCTCGGCCTCTAAAATCTGCAGGTTGCTCAGTACTTAGGTTCACTTTAGATCTAAGACGCAGAGACAGAGCCAGTGGGAGCCCAGGGGCTGGGAGCAGGCTGGCAGTTTGTGAGTCACAGCAGACTCTATGAGGCAGGGTTAGAAGTGGGGGGCTCAAGCTGGGGAAGACTTGGGGGACAGGAGAACACACTGTCTATCTTCGAATCTCTAAATGGACTTCTTGGGCCTGAGGGTGAGGGAATAAGGGAGGGACCTATTTCCTAGGCTTCAACTGGGAGTGGGAATGGTGGGACTAATAGCAGGCAGCAGCAGCTGGCTCAGATGGAGCTCCCCTGGGTGGGAAGAGGCCACATAGAGAGGTAGTGAGTTCCTCGGCTCTGGGGGTATGCACACCAACGTCTGGACAGCAGTGTGGCAGGGGCAGGAACAGCGAAGGGTCTTCACTGAGGACTGCTGAGAAGCTCACGGGCACCCCCTAGCTCTGCTCCACCAACCTCTGCATCCGAGATGGCCACGCGGTGGGACTCAATGGTGGGCCTGCGCCAGGCCCGCGGGGAGATGTGACTGGCAGGCCCTGTGGCGTAAGGCCCAGCCCGGGCCTCCAGGCAGCTCCCCGCTGGCCGTTCCTGAAGGGAGAGCTTCCTTGTTGAGAGGCTGGGCCGGGTTGCAGGGTGTCTTGAAGCAACGCCGGGGATCATGGAGGCTGCTCTGGCCCGTGACGGAGGGTCCACACAGTTCCTGGGAGGCTCCGGGCTGCCATCCGTCTCCTCCAAGTGGGTCACATCAATGGCTGCCACTCGCTCCACCAGCTCAGCCCGAGGGTCCTGGCAGCAGACCGCCGGCCCCCCCTCCATTGCCACAGTCAAGGGGGTCCTCAGTGCAGCCTTATGGGGAACCTAAGAGGGCAGAGAAGGCTCCAGTCCTGGCCACCGAGCAAGGAGGTCAGATTCCCAGGCCCCACCCCCACCGTAGCCACAAATTGTGAGTCCCACCTCCATGCCTTTGCCCTACTGTTCTCTCTGCCTGGGTCGCCAGCATCCAAACTGAGGTCTCCCTCCTCACTAAAGGAATGCCAGGGGGCTTCCCTGCTGGCTCAGTGGAAAAGAATCCGCCTGCCAATGCAGGAGACACAGGTTCGATCCCTGATCTGGGAGGACCCACATGCCGTGGAGCAACTAAGCCCATGAGCCACAACTACTGAAGTTGAGCCTGCGCTCTAGAACCTGGGAACAGCAACTACTGAAGCCCAGGGCCCTGGAGCCCATGCTCTACAGGAGAAGCCACCGCAATGAGAAGCCTGTGTGCTGCCACCAGACAACAGCCTGCACAGCAGTGAAGACCCAGCACAGCCAAAAATACAGTTTTTTAAAAAAAAAAGGAATTCCAGGAACGCATCTGGCTCTGCTGCACATCTGCCCTTGAGACCTCAGTATTCCCATCTGTAAAACAGGCACATCAGTCTTGCTGGCTTTACAGGAAAGCAGGGAGAATTTGATATCCTGGAGTCAGAACAGACAGACATGGGCAGAACTGGAGGCCTCGCGGCACTGGCAGAAACAGAACCCAGGGTCAGCTCGGGCCCCCATCCAGCAGACAGCCCAGTGACTCACAGCTCCACCCCTTGACAGCAGAGCATTCCAAGGCTGCTGCCGCCGCCACTGTACTGCCTGAAGCCGAGCTGAGCTCCTGATGCTTCAGGTCCCCCCCTCCACCCCTGTCGCTGCTTCCAGGAAGATTTCCCTGGGGCTCCTGCCTCTCCCACCCTGGCACCTTCTCCAGGGAGGCTTCTCCAGGGCCACAGGGCAAGTCTCCCATCGCTCCCTTCTCTGCCCCAGCAGAGCCTGCAGCCCAGGACAGGCTCCTTTAGAGGAGGTGGCTGCTGCTCTGATGACAGTGAAGAGAGACTTCACTGCACTTATTTCTCCTGGTTTTTCCTTCCAGTTTATTCATGTGGCCAAAATGTTCACCTCATCTGTTCAGGTTGAGGTGCTCCCCTGGTCTGGCCTTGCCTCCTGGTCCTACTGCAGTCTGAGCCCCCAGCAAGGCCCAAACCAACCTCCAGTGTCCGGTCCCAGCCCTCACATTCAACCACATCCCCGGGCTGAACCCTGACCCCGAGCTGAACCCGGACACTCAGGCTGGGACTCCATCTCTGCCCAGGGCTGAGCACAGGCCCCACCCCACTCAGTGCCCCTCCCCCTTCCTAGACCAGACTCGGTATCTTCTCCGGAAAAGGAAGTAAGTGGACTTCTGACCCTCTGCCCTTCCTGTCTGGTGGTAACTTGCACCGTTACCACAGAACAATTTCAAGAACATGGTCTTTATCTCACTCCTTATCCCCCCATCACCTTGCTTTGACAGATGTCAAGGAGGCTGGGCTCACTGGAGTCCACTGGAGCCTGGGCTGGGTTCCAGTCCTGCCTCCAACCTACCCAGGGCAGCTCCTTCCCAACTCTGAGCCTCAGTCTTCCCATCTGTACTACAGATG
The DNA here is from genome assembly GCF_963930625.1 of Muntiacus reevesi. Lineage (NCBI taxonomy): Eukaryota > Metazoa > Chordata > Mammalia > Artiodactyla > Cervidae > Muntiacus > Muntiacus reevesi. The sequence goes on along the minus strand of NC_089266.1, from coordinate 37,372,883 downwards.
CAGGACCTTCCCAGATTCCCAAGGCCACACAAGACTTGGCAATGGATTGTGGGTAAGGGCATGGTCCAGACCCCCTGTGTTTGACACCCAAAGTATTGAATGAGTGGTAGCCTGGTGGAGCTGATGTTGGCATGCAGAAAGGCAGGGGGGAAGGAAATCTAGACTGGCAACAGAAAAGATATGGACACTGGACCTAAAGGAGTGAGGGGAATGTGAGTATCAGGGAGGCCTCCCTGGAGGAGGTTAGAGTGGCAAATGGACAAAAACATTGGGAAGGTTTCTCTGAAGTAGGTGAGGAAGTAAGTAGGGCTGGAGCATCATGGAGGCCTCCCTGGAGGAGATGGAATGGGATTAGAGCATCAGAAAGGCTTTAGGAACAAGATGGTTGCAAGAAGAAAGAAGCCAGAGCTAAAAGGAACCCTCCAAGCCTGGCCCACCCTGCCACCCTTCCCCCTCACTCTGTAGATTCTTTTTCTCCCACATAAACTCCACAGATTAGGGTTCTTGTCTGTCTCGTCTCCATAAGACCTCTAGCCTCTGCAGCAGTCCCTGAGGCATAGTAGGAGTTCAATAAATATTTGCTATAGTGATCATTACAGTCCTGGCCCCATTACACAGATGGGAAAGCAGAGAGGAGAGAGGGAACCCCAAGGAGCTTAAGACCCCAGCCCACAGCAAGGAATGGATGGCAGTGTCTGGAGCTCTTGTCCTCTGGTCTCCAGCAGGAACCCAGGGGACTGAGAACCATCACAGGCAGAGGCCACAGGCTGCCTAGCCCATCAAATTTGCATATGATTTTCCCCGAAGCTATCACCCTGGCCACAGGCCATCTTCCTTCAACTCCCCCCTTTTTTTTCTCAGATGAGGAAAGTAGGGCCCAGCAAGGGACAGGGGTGGGTCTGGGGTCACAACTCAGGTCAGGGCAGACCCTTCCTGCTCCACTTTGGGGCCCTGTTCCCTGGTTTAGGACGCAGGCTCTGAAGCCAGGCTGCCAGGCCAACGCCCCTTCCTGGCGGTGTGCCCATCCACGGGCAGGTGACCGACCTCTGTGCCTGGGTTTTCCCCATCCGCAGAGTGGGGTTAGCAGCAGTATCCCTGCTCAGGTGGCTGGGAGGAGTTAAGGAAGGCACGCCCTCACCGGGCTCAGAACCAGGCCCGCCCCTAACGGAGCCCCGTAAATCTGAGTTGCTGTGTTGCTGTTGTTGTGATTGCGTGGGACACGCGGTGGCCCAGATGGAGGCGCGGGCGGCAGAGGCAGCTGTGAGAGCTGACGTCAGGCCCGCCACACTCCTCCCGCCTGGATCAGATTCAGGTGACTAAGCACAGCTATGCGGGAGGCGCCCCGGGGAGGCCCCAGGTTCCTGCCTGTGTCCAGGCGACAGGGCCTGGCGCCGTGTGTGAGGGTGTGCGTCAAGTGAGAGCAGGGCTGTCAGCTCGGGGTGACAGTGTGTGTGTGTCGGGGGGTGGGGGGTGGAGGGGGTTCCGCACACAGGAGCCCATCTGCCCGGAAACAAAAATCTGTGGCTGTGGTCTGCACGCGGTGGCTAAGCGTGTTCATGTGCACTGTGTGTCTTGAGGTCTTCGCGTACCCGTGCCCCAGGATGGGGGCAGAGGGGTGGGCCCTGCACCTGCTGGGCGCCATGGGAACCTGATCTCAGAAAGGCAAGTTGGAACTTCCCATATTCCCACGCAGTCACTTGTCCCCCAGCCCGGGGCTGCCTGCTGGGCTGGGCTGTATGTCTTGGGCAGGACCCACCCCTCTCTGGGAGCTCACCCAGGGCGTTTCTCAGGGCCCTGCCCAAGCCGAAACCTCCATAGACACTGTATAGAAACTGACTCGGCGGCTAGCTAGGAGCCACATGGGCAAAAAAGAAGGACAGACAGGCTGACAGCCAGACCCAGGGCAGAGCATGGGGGGCCTCCTAGGGACCAGCTTGGTCCTGCAGCTGAGAAAGGCCAGGCTCAGGCCCTTCCTCACTGAGAAGAGCGATCCCCAACTGTCCTCCCAGACTGGGACTGTGTTGCCCTGGACACTTCATTGAACTTTTGGAGCCTCAGCATGTTCACATGTGAGTAGGATAGATAGCCCCTATCCTGTCACCTCCCAGGGCTATGGGAGGAAGTGGATGAGACTGTGGATATTGCAGCAGATGGTGCCTGAGCGATGTGGGGCTAGGATACGTTTATGTCATAGCCACCGGGAGAGAGAGCCTTGTTGTGCATACAAAGTGCAGCCTCAAGGACTTCCCTGGTGGTCCAGTGGTTGGGAATTCGCCTGCCAATGCAGGGGACACAGGTTCGATCCCTGGGTGGGGAAGATGCCACATGCCTCAAGGCAACTAGTCCTGTGTACCACAACTACTGAAGCCTGTGCACCTGTGCTCTGCAACAAGAGAAGCTCATGCACACAACTAGGAAGTAGCCCCTGCTTGCTGCAACTAGACAAAGCTCACATGTAGCAGCAACGACCCAGTGCAGACAAAAAAGAAAAAGAAAAAAAAAGTTACTCTTAAAAACACAAAGACAAACAAAAAAGCCCACAAAGTACAGCCCCATATCTACCCCTGGCTCCAGGATGACCTGGCACATTACCCAGCTCAGACTTCTCCTTCCAGGCTATGTCCCTCATCCCCACCTCATTCCCAGGTATCTGGCTGCTCCTAAGGGATGCAGGGGGCTTCCCAGGAGGCCTGCCAATGAAGGAGACATAAGAGACTTGGGTTTGATCCCTGGGTCAGGAAGATCCCCTGGAGGAGGGCATGGCAATGCACTCCAGTATTCTTCCCTGGAAAATGCCATGACAGAGGACCCTGGCAGGCTACAGTCCAAGGGGTTGCAGAGTTGGACATAACTGAAGGGACTTAGCCCACAGCACACAGGGGATGCAGACCTTGGCTCCAGACCCCACAGGACCAGATCTCGTCTTCAAGATGAACCTCATCACATGGGTCCCTCAGAGGAGGCCCAGAAGAGGACAGAGCAGGCATATCTTGCTTTCATCCATACTGATTCAAGCAACCTCGCCTAGGATGAATGTCTTCAGACCTCGCCCTGAATTCTGGAAGGCCGCTGGGAATCTCAGGGCCAGGTTGAGCAGGGGCCCAGCTACCATCTAGGCAAGACAAACCATGGCCCTAGTTGCCAGGGCACAGGCCAGAAGGGAAAGCTGTAAGGAGGTGGTCTGGTCCCCTGGGACCAGACATCGAAGATGGCCTTGGTATCCCTGGGCTGCCTCACCGGAGCTGTGTTTATGCTCCTGACAAGTGTCTGGATGGCCCTGGCAACGGGTGGCCTCCGCGGCTCCCGCCTCCGCCTGGGATGACTCAGTCCCCTCGGGGGAGGCCCAGGCGTCTGGTGCCAAGTCATGCTGGAGGATGCCTGCTGTGACGACGCCCCCTCCCACCATCCCCAGGGAGGCCCCAGCCACTGAGGTGGGCTCTGCGCCTAATTCAGCCCAGCAGCCCTCGGCACATCCTCAGCGCCTCCTGCTGAGGTCCTCCAGGCCCTCCCTCCTCCCCCTGCCCCTCCTCATCCTCTGTACCAGGTCCACGCCTCCAGCCCAACTCCTTCCAGCCAGCTGCCTCCTCCCCTCGGTGCTCCCCGGCAACTCGGTTCCAATTCAGCTCAGCATTTCCCTCGAGTCTGCTCTTCCTCCCTTGTGCCCATCACAAAGACGAGTGCCACCGTCCTCCCAGTTCTCCCAGGCCAGAAGCCCAGCAGCTCTCCTAATCACCCATTGTTTCCCTTTTGCCCATCCTTAACCCCTGAACCTAACCCCACTTACTCTCCATTCTGGCTGCGAGTCCCAAACTGCAGACTCTCTTGTGCTGCCAGCCCTTCGGACAGGCTGTGCCTTCTGCCAGGAACACACCTCCCTCTCCTTGGCTGCTAGAGGACAATTCAGACATCTCCTCCCTGATCTCCCCACAGCTGAGTGAGGTCACCAAACCTAAATCCTTAAAAAGTCCAGATCCAGCCCTCCACTTTCCTTCCCCACTATTTCCTCCATACCTGCCACGCACCCCCAGGCTCACACCTCAATCCCACCCCACCCCATCCTCCATACCACTTCCTAGAGGGAATATTGCTAACATGCAAGTTAATTTTGTCTCAGTTCTTCCAGACCTGGCCTTCCAGAATCTTGGAATCTGAAGGACAGAAGAGCAGGAGACCATGCTCTGAGCAGCAAGGAGACTGGGGCTCAGAGGCTGGGAAGTAGCCAGGGAACCCAGAGCCATTCATTCACGCGACAAAAAAACGCAATTGAGCACTTGCCGTATGTGCCCAGGCATGGTGCTAGGTGCCAGGAGACAAAGCAGCAAACCAAAAAGACAAAGTCCCTGCTTCAGTGAAGTTTAACTTCTAGTGGGACAAGAAGCAACAAACAAGAAAGCTGGGAATTAACAGATGGCATGTCAAGTGGTACATGCAGTGGAGAAAAAAATTACAGTTGTCTGAGAGGAAGCAAGAGTGAAGCCCAGGGACTTTGCTGGTGGTCCAGTGGTTAAGGATCCACCTGGCAATGCAGGGGACATGGGTTCCATCCCTGGTCAGGGAACCAAGATCCCACATGCCGCTGAGCAACTAAGACCACGTGCCACAAATAGAGTCCATGAGCTGAAGATCCTGCAACGAAAGATCCCATGTGATTCAAAGATTCCGTGTGCCACAACTAAGACCCAATGCAGCCAGATAAGATGGTGATCACGCTGTTTGAGGAACAGCAAGGAGGCCAATGTCCTTGGAGTGGGGTGTTCATGTGTGAGAGGTACCTGATGGCAAGCATAGTTCCAACCTCGAAGAGAAAGCACAGTCATTCACTGTGCCTGGTCTCAGGGATGGCTTCCTGGAGGAGGTGGCATTTAAGCTCCTGATCGCTGAGTAAAAGTTTCAGAGGAGGTGATGAAAGGTCACACAGTGTATGACAGAGAGCCACTTCCTGGCTGGGATTCAGGGCTTGGCCCTGGGGGTCTTTACAGACAGAGACCAGGAAATCTCAAAAGCCAGAGGAAGGGTCTGAGTAGGGGAGTGACTGCGTTGGATGCGATTTTAAAAAAAGATCCCTCTGCCCTCTGTGGGGACTAAAGAGGCCAAGGAAGAGGCAGGGGTCCCCAGTCTGTGGGCCTAGGATACGGTCTGGCACTTGGTGGGTGCTCCATCTGTATGCTTTAGAGGGAAGAGTGAGGGATGTGGGGGCGACCAGTGCATCCTCAAGGACACAAGCTGTTTGCTCCTGCAGACTCCCCGGCCCCATGGCGGATATAAACCCCATATGTGCCCACCGAGACATAGTCCTGTGACCTGGGACATAACCTTCTCTACACACTCCTGTACCCCGAAGACACACATACACACATCACTCCCGGAGCAGGCGCACGCCCATGTCCGCGTGACCCGCCCTCATACACCACTCCATCCAGTAAATGCACCCCCCTCACACACACAGGCACACTCCTATGCCCACGTGACACACGCACACCCGCCTCCAAACACCACACACAGGTCCCCGAGCACGTGTGCACCCTCCCTGCGACCAGTTCTGCGCCTGTCAGGCCGCAGCCACCGCAGCCTCCACCTCCGCCGCCCCCCTCCGCCCCCGCCCCAGCCAGGAGGACTGCGCAGCGCAGCCGAAGCCACGAGAGCGTTGCATCTGTCCCATTCATCCTCCAGCCCCAGCTCCTGCAGGAAGAGTCGGGGGAAGGCCGTGTGGGCGGAGCGCTCCGCGCAGATCCACACGTGGGTGCCCGGGTCTGGGCCCACTCCGCATAGGCACGGCCTCCCACCAAGGGCAGGGGAGGGGGTAGTGCGCCGGGTATGGACGCGGTCCCGCAGATCTGAGCTAGGCAAGGGACGCAGACCGCGGAGCGCCCTCGGAGATGCGGTCCTGGGTGCCGGCGCAGACAGATGCAGGCTTCGGGAGGCACCCCAAAGACTGGGCCCCGCAGACCGAAGGGGGAGGATCCCCGCATGGACTAGGACTGGGCTGTCTTCGCAGACGCAACCTCCCAGACCATCCCTCTCCCCTACAGGCTCCGGGCAGACGATCAGGCGTTCGTCCCCTCCCGCTCCCCCGCCCTTGACCGTCCCCCCCCTCCCAAAGCCGACCCCTACCTCAGCACCCAACGACAGTCTCCGCGGCCCTGCGGGCTGCCACGCTCGCTCCCGCGGCGCGCACCCCGCCCCGCCCGCCTTCCCAGGCCCGAGATCACCGAGCTCAGACCCGCGGCGCCGCGGCTCCAGGCTGCGCTCGCTCCTCCGCCAGCTGCCGCGCCCGGCGCGCTCTCATTGGTGGAGCCGCGCGGCCCCCCTCCGGCGCCGCCCAATCAGAGCCCAGGACTCTCGCCCGGCTCCGGAGGGGAGGGGCCGCGGCGGGCGGTGGCTCCAAAGGGGCACCTCCCCCTGCGGCGGGACCGGTCTTGTCACGCCCCCGTCGCCCTGCTCTAGGCTACCTGGGGTCCCCCGAAATCCTCCCAGGTCGCGGCCTGCGCCCCTTAGCGGGGCCTGGAGGGTACGAGTGCGTCACTACCCTTTGTCCCCCAGCCAACTCGGCCTGGCAGGGGCAAGAGCGCACCCCCCGCCCCCGGGGGGCGGGGATGAGGCGCAGTGTGTATTAGGGGAGGGACGAAGCGAGATCAGCCACTGGATGGGGCCCAGGCCTAGGGCCAGGGAGAAAGGCCTTGAATGGTAGACTCAGGAGTTTAGCCTTCTGCTGCGTGGGGTGTAGGGGAAACGGGAAGCGGTTCTAACAGAATGCTTGGGTCAGAGTCGGGTTCTCACTTGGAGAAGGGACCTATGAGCAGGCAACAGGAATAGCCTAGCTGGGGCGGGAGGTCCTGACCTTCGAGGTAGCCTACCTCTTCCCTGGCGAGTTCATCAATTATTAGTTCAATTATGTTCTGCACTTGTATACCCTCTGGCACTTCATTTCACCACTTATCCAAGACAGAGCCCCATATCACACCCGCAAACCTAGCCTCTTGCGTCCCTGTCTCAATCTGGAGCCAGAAACCTGGGAGTCTTGATAGCCGGCCCCTTTCCTGTTCCAACCAGTAGATCACCAAGCCCTGCCCAATTTACTTCTTAAATATTCCTGGAATCCAGTCACTTGTTTCTACTTCTCTGTCCCTCCGTTATCTCAGATCACTGTCTTCTTGCACCTGAATTGCTACAGCCACCTCCTCTTGGGACTCCCAGCCCCAAGTAACCTCATCGTCCTCCCCCACCACCCTCACCCACGTGGCTTTTCTCCACCTGGTGTCCAGAGCAATATTTCAGAAACACAAATCCAACCGGTCAGCTCCTGATTAGGAATCTCCCACAGCTCACCAATACCTTGGGAATAGATCTAATCAGGCCCTCCATGACATCAGTCCTAACCACAGGTTCTACTCCTTTCAGGGATTGATTCAATGCTCCTCCTACCAGAAACGCTTCCCTATGACCTCACTGCACAGCATGGGTTAGCAACCCTCCTTAGGGACCTCCTTGAAAGTTTACGGCATCTGTTTACTTGCCTGTTCCCCTCTCTGAACTGTGAGCTTCTTGAGGGCAGGACTGTGCCTGATTCATCCAGCACACAGCTTGACACATTGCATGAAAGATGTTTGTTGAGTGAATAATTAATTTTATATGGCAATTGGGGGACCGGATGTGTGGGGTTGGGGTTCAGGGAAGAGAGCTGGGCCAGTGAGAAGTTTTGAGGAGCTGCCAGGAAGGACCTCTAGTAGAGCCATGGGAAAGGGTGAGACAACTCAGAGCAAATACACAGACAGTTTCAGGGGGAAAAATATCTCTGTAGTAGTATAGTGTTAGATGTTCAGTCATGTCCGACCCTTTGTGACCCCATGGACTGTAGCCCACCAGGTTTCTCTGTCCATGGAATTCTCCAGGCAAGAATACTGGAGTAGGTTGCCATTTCCTTCTGGAGGGGATCTTCCCAACCCAGGGATCAAACCCAGGTCCCCTGCACTGCAGGCAGATTCTTTACCATCTGAGCCATCAGGGAAGCCCCAAAATCTCTGTAGTAGGCAGAAGCAGTTCTGACTTACCTAACAGAAATTCCACATAAGAGCCTCAGGGAAAATAGTCCTGAGTTGGTATTGTAAGCAGATAAAGTAAGGAGTCCCAGAGAAAAAGAACCAAATGTAGCATTTTGGCATAAGAGAAGTCATTTGTGCCCTAAGCCGCTTTTGTGATCCAAGCTTGGCCACAATGCTTGTCTTTGAACTGCTGCCGCTACTGCTAAGTCACTTCAGTCGTGTCCAACTCTGTGCGACCCCATCCCTGGGATTCTCCAGGCAAGAAAACTGGAGTGGCTTGCCATTTCCTTCTCCAATGCATAAAAGTGAAAAGTGAAAGTGAAGTTGCTCAGTCATGTCCGACTCTTTGTGACCCCATGGACTGCAGCCTACCAAGTTCCTCCGTCCGTGGGATTTTCCAGGCAAGAGTACTGGAGTGGGGTGCCATTGCCTTCTCCGTGTCTTTGAACAGGTCTCAGTAATGAATGAACAGGTCTCAGTAATTAATGACTGTAAAGGAACAAAAGAATTCAGAATCAAACAACTGTTGTCAGGCAAAGAAGTAGCAGCAGCAAAGATGATACATCAGTTGTAAAGACCCCCCAGTTCCGTTTCAATGGTAAAGTTTAGCCTGAAGCACTTTCTTGAGTTGTTTTGCAGAATTGAAACCCCATTCAACCACAATATCCACCGGAACCTAAGGGATGATGCTGAGCTTTTCTGACCCTCCTGTCAACCTTTGCCCCAGTTCTGTGATGTGTAAACTCCCCAAGCCTCTTCATGAATAATAAGCATGTGCCCTAAGCTTGAAACTTCCCCAGTTTTGCTGTTCCCAAGAGACACTGTTACAGAGAAAAATCCCCAGTGTTCTCCTTACTTGCTGCAAGTAATAAATCCTTCCTTCTCCCACTCTTTGGCTTGGTTGTGTCTTTTCGCTGGACACCCACTACAAGGTAAACCTGGTTTGGGGGCAACAGTTCTGCTCCAGTTTTGCTCCATGAAGCCCCCCCCCCCCCCAGATGTGACTGTTTCCACTCACTGCTCCAGCAGCCTCTGAATTTGACTCTTGTCCTCATGATTCAAGGTGATGGCTAGAGTTCCAACCATCACATACGCATTCCAGGCAGTGAGATGGAGACAAAGATAAAGAAGAGGGCAAAGGATCTACCAGCTTTCTTTTAATGAAAGGTCCCAGAAGATGTCACATGACACTTCTACAAACATCCAATTAGCTGTAACTTAGTCACATGACCAGAGCCAGCTGCAAGAGGTGTCTGAGAAATGCAGCTTCTAGGCAGACTCATACCCAACCAAGAACCAAAGGTTGTATCACTGTAGAGACTACATATCTGGGGATGGCTTGCTGAATCCACCATTGACAGAGAGGATAGATGGAGGGGCAGGGCACTGCTGTGAACCAGGCTACGTACTTTACATATCTTATCTTAGCCCAACCTGAGTAGAAGCTATTATTATCCCTGACTCACAGAGGAGGCTTGGAGAGTTAAACAACTTGCCCAAGGACAATAGTGGCAGAGCTGCAATTCAAAACTATCTTTTCCCTATATACCAGGCTGGCTAGGAAAATCAGGGGAGGGTGGGACCTAGGATTTGCTGAAAGGAAATCTTTCAACAAAGGAGGGCTTGGCCAACAGTGTCAGAAACTGACAGGGCAAGCAGGATATGGGCTGAAGTGTCCGCTTGGATGTGGCAACAAGGGCACTGCTGGTAACCTTGGCAAGGGCATCTAGAAAGGTGGTAGGGGCTGGAGGCCAATCGTAGAGGGGGGGATGCAGAGGGAATATGTGTAGACTGGTCTTTCCGGAATGGTGTTGGCAGTGAAGGGAGGGCGGGCCAAGTAGCAGGGAAACATGGGCAAGAAGGAGGTGGAAGAGGGGAGCAGATGCAGGAGTGGGAGAGAGAGGAGAGACAGCCTTCGGTGGAAGGTCTCCAGGCTGGGTGAGGTTTGGAAATCAAGAAGGATTGAATCCTCTGCTCGCTCAGGAGGGAAGGAGGCAGGAGGTGCAAAACCGGGTAGATCCAGAGAAGGAAGGGAAGGAAGAAGAGGGAAAGTTCCTGTTTTGTAAAATCTGAGACAGGGCTCTTGGCTAGGGAAGAGGGCAGAAGGCCAAGTACCTGAGGGCAAGGGGTGGGACTAGCCTATGCTGTCCAATATGGTAGCCAGTAGCCACATATGGCGATTTAAATTAATGCAAATAATATTAAAAATCCAGCTCCTTGGTTGCGTGAGCCACATTTTAAATACTTAATGGCCACATGTGAATACTACATTGGGCAACACAGATAGAAAACGTTCTGTCACTGGTGTTGGACAATGCTGGTCTAGACAGAGCTTGGTGATGGGGGTGCCCAGAGACCCCATGTGGCCAGAGGGTCATGCCCACAGCAGGGTGCCTAGAGACCCCTTCCATACTGTCTCCATTCAAGACCTGCCTCTCCTCTTTGGGACTCCAGCACAACTCTCTGCTAGCACAGCCAGCCCCTTCTTCAGCCCAGCTTTCATGAGGCCACGCCTGGGGTCTCTGCTTGTTCCAGTGCTAGGCCTTTATAAACCGGGGGAGGGGCGTGTGGAAGATTGGGAAGAGCACCAATGTTTGGGGCTGTGCCAGGACAGTGGCCCATGGATAAAGGTGAAAGCGCCGAATCCTAGCCACTAGACCACCAGGGAGTCCGTGGATAAAGGTGAACCGATCCCCAGCACTGCCTCTGCGGGGCTCAGGACTTAAGGGTCAGCTCACCACCTCCATGGAGAGATCCAGAAGGACCTCAACGATCACTCAGCTCGGCCCTGAGTTTCACAGCTGGGAACTCTGAGTTTCAGAGAAGGCGGGAAAGAAAAGGCAGAAGGCAGAGGTTTGAACTCATTCACCATTCCTTTTATTATCTTCCACCCCTTGATTTCTCAGACCTTGTGTTAACAGAGCTGGGCAGGCCTCGGGAGCCGTGACTGGGTCACAGGCAGAGAGCCCAGGATTTGGCTGAGGCTCCCACCCTGGCCAGAGGTAGCTGAGTAAGGATCCATCACTAAGAAGGGCCGTCCTGGCCTCACACACTTCAGGATAACACATTCCCCTGGAGTTGATGAGGCGTGGACCATGAGTCTGTGCCTGGGGATGTAGGTGTGTTCAGATGGTTGTGTTTGCAGGGCCCAAGCTGTTCAAACACACAGTGTGGAGGGTGTGCATGTGGGTAAGTGCATGTGTGTGTGTGTGCATGAGAAACTGTGCGGCTTGTGAGCACACTACACACCTGCTAAAGGCCTGCCAGGTGATCACCTGCCAGGTGATGCTGGCTGCAATGAAGTCTGATACCCCGTCAGGAGCAGTTCTAAAACTTAGGTCCTGAAGGGTTATGCTATCCTCGGAGACCATGTGACCAGCCCGGGCAATTCTGGTTCAGGAGATCTGGGGTGTGCCCAGGTGCCGGCACTGTTTTTGGATTTCTTTGTTTGTTTTTGGCCTCATGGCTTGTGGGATCCTAGCTCCCTAACCAGGGGATCGTGCCCTGGCCATTGGAGGTGAAAATCCTAACCACGGGACCACCAGGGAATTCTCAAGTGCCAGCACTGTTGACAAGCATCCCAGGAAGATCTGGGGCCAGTAGGAAACAGGGTTCAAGGTTAGCCATCCAACAGAACTCTCTGCGATGCTGCAAACATTTCTTGTGGTTCAGTAGGGCAACTGCTAGCCACATGTGTATCTACCAGTTGTAATGTGGCTAGTTGGAGGAGCTGAAGTTTTAATTTTATTCAATCTTAATTAATTTAAATTTAAATAATCACCCGCAGCGAGTGGCTGCCACTGGGGAGAGCAGAGGTCTGGAGACCCAAGGGAGCAGGACGGATGGATGAAGGCCCAGAGGGACAGGCACAAAGCTTGGGGCCAGGAGTGGCTGAGGCTGGGGAAGACTTCCTTGGGAGGGTTGCAGAGTTGGAGCTGGAGCCCAGAATTGTGAGCTCCCGGCAACTTGGTGTCTGCCTGGCTGAGAGGGTGGGAGAGCTCCTGGGGAGACCCTTCCGCCCTGGCAGGGGGACCCCTCTGCCCTGGCTGGGACCCCACCAGCTCCCCAGGGAGCAGGGCTCCCCTCCTGCTGCGTCCAGTAGGAGCCGAGGGCGGAGGTCAGGACGTCTTCATGTTCTCCTGCAGAACCAGGGTGGAGCCGGTGGCCGCGGGGTCACGCTCTCCCTGTGTGAGAATCGGGGAAGGGGGTGGGTCAGCCCCCGGGAAGCAGCTGGTTCCCCGGCACAGACGTGCGGGCCTGAAGCCTCCGAAGGGCTGACTGGGGGAGTTCTCTTACCGGCCCTGGCCCCATGTCCTCCGCGTACTTGAACTTCTTCTGCTTGTAGTAGTGCCTCTTGGGCAGGATGTGGAGCAGAAGGAGGTCACAGAGAACCGTGGCCTGAGGGGGCAGGTGGAGGGGAGGGCACAGGGGTCTGGGGACAGAGGCAGGACCCTGCACACCCCACCGCCACCCCTGCTGACCTCGGGGCCCAGGCTGAGTCCTGTCTGGACTCAGGTCCCCTCCCACCTCTGTCCTGCCCCAGCTCTGGGCCTCGGTTTCCTCAGACAGGCTGTGGGTCTAGAGAGGTGGGGTGGGCTCAGAAAGAGTGAACAATTTTGGTCAGGTTTTGAGGTGGGAGACTTGTTGCGGAGGTGTGGAAGGAGAGGGACTGACCCCAGCACAATGACCACACGGCCTCAGTACTTACCACCCCGAAGATGCCGATCCCAGAGCCGATGGTGGTCATTGTGGGAATGATATCAAACTTCCCAGCCTGGTGGCAGGGCCCAGGGGAAAGAAGGGTTAATGGTCAGAAAGGTCTGGTGGACAAGGCCTTCCTCAGAAGCCCTAAGACTAGGCCAGGGGCAGGGGGACTTCCCCACCCTCCAGTGTTTGCTGGCCCCATGGCCCACTGCCCACGGTTCTGGCTCTGCACAGGGACACAGTTGCTGGTCAGGAGCCCTGGGTTTTGACCTTGGCTCTGCCACCCTGGACATGGGGAGGTAGAGGGGCACTGTGGTCATAGACTGGAAAGCCCTGCCCGCAACAGCACCTCTGTTATCAGATATTGAAGTGCTGAATGACGCCCATCCAACTTCCTGTCGCCTATAACCATAGACACCCCAGAGATGCCAGCAGGAACCAAGAATGTGTCTCAGGCTGCCCTTCACACCAGACACTCACCTTGCCATCCACCAGTATGTCAAAGCGAATCCCAAACACCTTGAAGAGGTGCCGGTAGTTGGTCCCATTCTCCACGAAGTGCCTGGCAAACCTTGGGGAAGGGGAGAGGTCGCAGGAATGATGGAGAAATGTCTTGGGTCGAGAGTTCCCAGAGCATCATGGATGCAGGAGCCCTTAGAGGTCCATAAGGAAGTCCCATGCCCCCCAGTATTATATAGAAGGGGAATTGAAGGCAGGAATCCAAGCCTCATTCCAGGAATGCTGTATTCAACCGTCACCCTAACTCCTGACGTTGGCAATTTCCCCAGCCAGTCCTGGCCAGGTGGACCTCAAGGGAGTGGAGAGCCAGGGGTGGGGCTCAGGCCTCTAAGCTTGTGCTCCCTGCTTGGCCAATCCCAGGAGGATGGGAGTTTCCCAGGCTCCTCTGCTCCTCTCCTGGGGACACCTGCTTGATCTCAAGGGATGATGGGAGTAGAAAAACCCACAGGGCCCCAAGGAAGGATGCACTGGTGGGGGCCCGGCAGGCACCTGAAGTTGAAGCCTTGAGACAGCTTTTTCTCCTCGTACAGCCCATGGAACTCGTAGACGGGTTTGCAGTGCCGCACGTGCCAGTCCAGGTCACAATGCCAGTCGATGGTGATGCCCACCACCCCACCCTGCCACGGACACAGGAGCTCAAGATCCAGGGTATAGGATCAAGAACTCCTGCCTAATAACTGGTGCCAGCAGTCTTTTAAAGAGGGAACATTTTTGTTTAGCTGTTTGTTTCAGAAGAGACTCTGAGAAGCTGCTTGAGGGTTGAGGCCCTATCACCACCTCTGGCCCCAGTTCCTGCCCATCACACTCCAGTTTCTAGAATACACCAAATTCTTCCTACCGCAGGGCCTTTGAACATGCAGTTAACCCCCTCCCTGCCCCCCATTCCCACAAGGCTGCCTCTTTCTCATCCTTTGGTCACTTCTCCTGAGAGGCCTCCGCTAACCACTACCCTCAGTCTCAAATATGCCTCTGTGATTCCTTCTAAAGCATTTTCTTCTAAAACATGTGCTACTTTGTAGCCATATATTTATTTTCTTTGATTATTCACCCATGACCATAAACTCCACAAGGGTGGGACTGTCTCATTTGCACTGATTCCTGAGTCCTAGCATGGGAGGCAAGGAAATCACTGTTGAATTAAAGAGTGAGTCTGTAGGGACGTCCCTGCTGGCTAAGACTCTCTGCTCCCCATGCAGGGGGTCCAGGTTCGATCCCTGATCAGGAAACTAGATCCCACATGCCGAAAATGAGAGTTTTCATGCTGCAACTGAAGAACCTGAACGCCACAAAGAAGATCGGAGATCCCGTGTGACTCAATAAGACCTGGCGCAGTCAGATGAATAATACACACTTTTAAAAGTAAGTCTGGAAAGACATGGGCTGGGAAGAAAGAACCTGAGAAAGTGAAGCTCCTCTGGGTGAGGCAAGAATCAAGGACAGGTGGGGGTGGGCTGAGCACCAGGAGAGCTGGGGGTCAGGTCAGAGCAGGGGAGCTAGGCAGGTAAGCGGGAGGCTAGATGCTTGTAGACAATGGTGATGGGTGAGAAGTTCCCAGTGGAGGTGGTAGGGAGATTTTTAGGAAAGGGGAAAACTATAACATTCAGCTTTCTGGTCCTGCGTGTTGCTACAGAGTAAACCCCCTCCAAGGATTGGCAAACTGAGGCTTAAGGGCCAAATTTGTTTACCTATTGTCTGTGGTTGCCTTTGCCCTGGGTCGTTGGAATGGAGACCATGTGATCTGTGGCTCATGCTTATTCTCTGGCCCTTTAAAGAAAAACTTTGTTGACCCCCATACTAGATAAAGGTGTAGTGAATGAGGGCTTGCCAGGTAGCTCAGTGGTAAAGAATCCGTCTGCCAAGCAGGAGACGTGCATTTGATCCCTGAGTCAGGAAGATCCCCTGGAGAAGGAAACAGCAACCCACTCCAGTATTCTTGCCCGGGAAATCCCATGGACAGAAGAGCGTGACGGGCTACAGTCCATGGGGTTGCAGGAGAGTCGGACAAGACTGAGCGACTAAACAACAACAAATGGTGAGTGAGTTGTTTTGGTGGGTGATATCACAGAAAGGGACTGATTTCCATCTCTGAGGCCCTCGGGAGCCTGATGAAATGAATCACAGGGAAACATGTACCTTGACTGCCTCGGGCCAGGCAGCACTGAAGTGCCATCCTGCGTGTGACGTCAGGACAACCCTGCAAGACTTGTACTGTTATTTCTCCCACTTCACAGGAGTACAAGCTCAGAAACACTGAAGGTAGGGAATTTGTCTGAGGTCATGTGGCTCGTTTGGGCCAGAGCCAGAATCTGAACCCAGTCAGGCTGGTCTGTGCTCTTTATAAGGTTCCCCTCCTCTCGGAACCCCACACAACTGCACATCTGAGAATTCCTCCAGAATTCCCAGGAACCCCAGGCAGGCACAGGACTTCTCAAGGGCACGGACCATGGGGTTTAAGTTGCTTTTATCTAATATTTAAAAGGCAGGACTCCCCTGGTGGTCCAGTGGTTAAGAATCCACCTTCCAATGCAGGGGACATGGGTTTGATCCCCAGTCTGGGAAGATCCCACCTGCTGTGGGACAACTACGCCTGTGTGCTGCAACTTCTGAAGCCTTAATGCCCTAGAGCCCATGCTCCCCAACAAGAGATGCCACCGCAGCGAGAAGCCTGCTCACTGCAACTGGAGTGTAGCCACCACTCGCCGCAACTAGAGAGTAGCCTAAGTTCGCATGCAGCAGTGAAGACTCAACACATCCAAAAATTAACTAATGAATGAAAAAGAAAAACAGTGAGCCCTCAGAAGACATCCAGGTCACATCTGCCTATGGCCATTCATTCTGGACACCTCCTCGGTGCCAGGTCCGTGCCAGGGCCTGCCGAAGACATAGGCCTGCATCTCAGGGGCCCCCACTATTAAGGGATAGGTCTGTATATATGGTCAGCCAGAACCAGGGACTTGGGGGGATGGGGTGGTTAACTGGGCCTGTTAACCCAGGTCAAAAAATAAGGCCCGATGATTTGGGGTCCAGGCCTCCCCACGCACCCGGCACCATACCTTCTCGGCCAAGGTGCTGAAATTCTGGCCTGACTCCTGAACCACATAGCCGAGCTTGAAGACAGGACACAGAGGGTGCAAGGTCTTGTGATAGAGGCAGGTCTTCATGTAGCGGGCGTCCACCTCCTCCACCAGGTTGCGCCTGCGTGGGCAAGAAGGCATTGGTGGCGGCAGTATGCCAGCTGGGAGAGTACTCATGGGAGGGTACCCACCCTGTCCAGGAGCTCAGGGTGGCCCCTCCCTCCCAGGCCCCAGAGACGCCCCTCCCACAGCCCTTGGAGCTGAAGGCAGCTCCCCCTACCCCCACACACAGGGGCCCAGCCGAGCTTCTGCCCCCAGACGGAAGTCAGCATGAGTGCAGGGTGACAGAGGTGACAGGTTGTAGCCTCCGAGGGCTGCCTGCATTTCTGGCTGCTTTTCCCACGAACCTGGTGACCTTGAAGCGTGGAAAGCTGATGCTGTTCTTGATGAAGAGAGTGAAGTTCTCGGCCTCTTGGAGAAGGGCAGGGCTGGAGGAGACCACACTCACTCACCACCCTCTCCCCAGGAATCTCTCGCTCGCCCATGGGAGCTGGGCTGGGGGGTGGGACTGTGAGAGCCCACGGGATCTTCCTGGGTGGTTGGAGGGGCGGGTGGGCTGTAACGTGGACTCCCAGGCCCCTCGATCAGGGGCTGGGGCATCTTTGGCCTGGGCAGCACAGATGGGGTGTGGGTGGGGTTGGAAGAAGTGGGGACAGACCCTTCCCAGAGCACAGATCCGGACGCCCCTCTCTCTGGGCTGGGGACCCTGCTCCCTGCTCCCGGGAAGGACAGGGCGTTACCATGGGATGTTGTCGTCCACCTCCACAGGGCACCAGCCGAAGATCTCACAGGTCTGCATGGTGTCGTTGAAGGCCACACACTTGCCCGTGCGGATGCCTGCAGTGAGGGTGGAAGCCCTGGGTATCCACCCCAAGCTGGCGCTGCAGAGGAGACTCCCCAGGCCCCGCTCCTGGGAGCCCCCAGTGATGGGGCACCCAAGAGCAGAAGCCTGAGGACAGACCTTCTGGGATGGGGGAGGCCAAGGTCGGGGTGGCAGGAGGGGAGGGGGCAGGAAGGAATTCCTGTTGGAGGAAGCCTGGAGCTACCGAGGGGAACGGCCTTACCTTGAGCCTTCCTTTCTGCCTTTCCCGGGGTGCAGCCACTATTATTCATGCATGTGCCCCCTTCCGGGTTCTGGGGGAGAAGAGAGCTGCTGGCCACAGGCCCCCTGGGTTGGGTCCTGAGTAGATACACACACACCCCACCCCCCACCCCCCCCAGGGCCCCAGGGAGGGTGTGGGGCAGGATCTGAGATCCCTTCAGGGTGACCCTTGCTCACAGCCTCCTTTCCCCAGTCCCCCCACCGCCTAGACCCCTCTGGGCTTGTGCCCAGTTGCCCCAGGGCTGATGTCAGCCATCAGGGATTGGGGAGGGAGGTGTTGGGGACTGGGCAGGCACTGAGGCTCAGCATCCCGCTTGACACACAGCTGGGAGGGAAGCCTCAGCTGTGCCAACAGTGGGCCATCACTCTGTGTGAATCTATGCCTGAAATTCCATCATTATGGCCCCGCGGGGAGCCTTAATCAGGATTTCCCTCCAATACTTAAGTGCACCTCCTCTTCCACATTACTTTTTCCTGAAGGTTCAAGAAACAGGGAATGGGTAACAGTCCTCACCTCTGCACAGTGACCTTGAGCCTGCCGGGGGGTGGCGATAAAATTGGTCATGACCACGAAGGAGCTGTCCCCCTGGAAGTGAGAGGCAGGGGGAGGGCAAGACAGGGTTCTGAGCTGGGAGAAGAGCCTGAAGAATGCCAGCACGGTCCCAGCCAGCCCCCAGAACCCACAGGACCCCCAGCAGCCTCTACACTCATGACATCAGAGTGGGGTGATGTTACGAGGCTGCATCTGTCCCTTGTTCATGCGGAAACTGAGGCCCAGAGGGAGAGAGAGGAGCGAGGCTGGTCCCATGCAGGGGCAGGACAGAGCCTAACCCAGCTCTGAGCCTGCACACCCTGTGGGTGGGAGATGCCTCCCCACAGTCAGCTCACCTGTGCTGGGAAGACGTAGTCGGCCACATCCCAGACCTGGGGGCCCAGGCTTGGGAGCTGTGTCACAGCCAGACCTTTGAGTTTAACAGATACGCTGCTGATGAGGCCGCTCGAGGTCTGGTAGCCCTTCTCGTAGACAAACACCCACCTGGAGGGGGATGAGGAGGGCAGAGGGGCCAGAGCTGGGCAGAGCCACTCCAGGATGGCACGAGGCTGTGGGCCACTGCCTCTTCCTCCCTCCCCTGGGAAGGGGAAGTCCTTTCCCTTCCCGTCCCCAAGTGAATCTCTGGGGCCACTCTACTCCTAAAGCTTCGTGTGGGGCTGGAGGCGGGATATCTTCATCTGCCTCCCCGTGTGGGAGCTCCATCCTTCTTTTCACTAGGAAAATACTAATTCCCAGGGAGAAGAGCCCCTGCAGGTCTCTTTCGGCTTCTTTTCCAAGAGTAGGGTTTGGTAGAGGCCAAGCGTCTTGGGGGCTCACATGATAAAGAATCTGCCTGCAATGCAGGAGACCTGGGTTTGATCCCTGGGTCAGGAAGATTCCCTGGAGAAGGGAATGGCTATGCACTCCAGTATTCTTGCCTGGAGGATCCCCTTGGACAGGACGCCTGGCGGGCCATAGTCCATGGGGTCGCAAAGAGTCGGACACGATTGAGCAACCAACACTTTCACTTTTCAAGCTTCTTGGACCCCGGTCTTCATCCCTATCTCCTTCCTTGCTGAGTCCCTCCCACTGAGAAACAGCAGAGCCTGCTGATGCCTGAAAGCCTGACCTTTGGTGTCCAAGTCCGGGCTTGCATCTCACAGGCTGTATGATTTGGGGAAGCTATTCAATTCCTCTGTTTCAGTTTCCTTGTAAAATGTAAACAAGAGTACCAACAGTACTTGAGCTGTGAGTCAATGCCTGGAAAAGCACTTAGAATGGAAACTGACGTGGGTTAAGCGCCATACAGACAGACATTAACTACTATTGTCTCAGCTCTGCTGGGAGCTTCTGGGGAGGGGGACTAACTGGAAGGGAAGCCAGAGGGGGCTTTTGAGGGACTTATACCATCTGGCCCCAGTTGAGGCCCTGGTGGGAGTGGCTCAGGCTGGAGGCCTCCCAGCTTTCCTGGGAAATTCTGGCCTACCCCTCCCAGCATCAAGAACCCCTGCTCTTGGGGACTTCCCTGGTGGTCCTGTGGCTAAGACTCCATGCTCCCAATGCTAGGTGCCCGGGTTCCATCCCTGGTCAGGGAACTAGATCCCACAAGCCACAACTAAGAGTTCTCATGCCACAACTAAAGACCCTGCATGCTGTAACAAACACCCAACTCAGCCACATAAATAAATATTTAAAAAAAAAGAACCCCTGTTCCTCTAGGTTCTTCACCTTTAATCTGGGAGGTTTCGTGGGACCAATCTCCCTCCTAGCTCCATGGTGGGGGCACATGACCACAGCTTGCTAAGCAATGTTCCACCGCCCTTGCAACGGCAATAGGTCTAAGCATGCCCACAGAATCCCGAGGAGTTTCAGCAATGAGGCCAGAATTTTTCTGGGAATTACTGGGAACGAGACAATGTTTCAACTGAGTGGCTAAGCCAGGTGGTTACCAGAAGAAAACTATGGTGAGTCATCTTTGTTATCTCAGGGAGAGACCAAGCCTGAAAATGAAGCCAACTTAAGGGAAAAGCCAGGTCAGGAGATGGAGAGGACTGGACTGCTGACAATGCCGCTTGAGCACCTGGATCCTGCCATACCTGAAGCAGGTTGAAAAATCTACTTCTGGATTTTCCAGTTACATGAGCTCATAAATTCTTTTCCTTTATTTAAGCCAGTTTGGGTTTGGTTTCCGCTGCTTACAAATGAGAGTTCTGGAGAATACTCCTCTCCAGGGTGTGGTCCCCTTCCTTCAGGAAAGAATCTTGGCGATTCCCTGTAAGAGTGTGTGTGTGTGTGTGTGTGTGTGTGTGTCCATGGGACCCATCAGAGCGTGTAGTTGTGTATCTCCAGGGCAAATCTGTGAGCACAACTGTGGCTGCAACTGAGTGTTGGGAGGTGTGTTTCTGCCTCTATCACTGCTCACACTACCTTTAACCCACCTGTCCAATGCAGAGCTCAAAGTCCCTCTTCTGTCCCCCAGAACTCAGGCCCCAAGACAGAATTCTCCTGGCCTCTTATTCTCAGAGCCACTGCTGGCTCTCTGGGGGTGTCTCCCTGCTCCAGGCCCCAGGAAGGCAGCCCACCATGTCCTCCTCTCCCCTCCTAGAGTCCACTCCTCTCCTCTAAGACCCTTCCCTGCCACCCCCCTCCCCCACCCCAGCCTGGGGCTGGCCCCCAGACCCCTCCTCCCAAGCTGAAGCATGGTCACTGCTGCCCCCTGCAGGTCTCAGATGGCAACAGGTGAGGCCCAGCGGAGGCTCCTAATGCTCAGCATCCTGAGCCTGCCTCCCTGTCTCCAGGCCCACCAGGGAAGGTGGGCCATCTGAAGTCACTGTTGTCAGGGAAGATGGGGAGCGGCCCCGTATTCTGAACCTGCTGCAGGAGAGGTCACTGGCCCGCCTCTTGGCAGCTCCCATCCCTGACATCCTAGCAGCATTTCTCTCTTTGCCCAAACCCAACTCCTCATGTAGAGATGGAAAAAGAGAGGCCTAAAAGAGTGTAAAATCAGTCCTGAATGTTCATTGGAAGGACTGATGCTGAAGCTGAAACTCCAATACTTTGGCCACCTGATGTGAAGAATTGACTCATTGGAACAGACCCTGATGCTGGGAAAGTTTGAAGGCAGGAGATGAAGGGAACGACAGAGGATGAGACGGTTGGATGGCATCACCGACTTGATGGACATGAGTTTGAGCAAGCTCTGGGAGTTGGTGATGGACAAGGAGGCCTGGTATGCTGCAGTCCGTGGGGTTGCAAAGAGTTGGACACGACTGAGCAACTGAACTGAACTGAAGGGAGTGTCCCTTCTGTGTCTGAGACAGACCCCAGGCTCGAAGGCCCCAGCCCAGGATTCTGCCCCTTCTTCGGCAGAGCAGCCTGGAATCAACATATCTACACGGAAGCTGTGCCCTGGAGCCAATGTCGCCATTCCCGCTGTGTCTGCCCCCAGGGGCTGTCAGTCCCGGGAGACGCAAATCTGGCCTCGGGGACCTTAGTTCTGATAATAACAGGCCCGCTCCTCCAAAGCCATGCTCACCTTGACTGGGTCTCGTAGTCACCAGCCCAGGAAGGCCACCGAGGGGGCCTGATGCCAAAGACACCAGCATCTTCAGTAGCCCCTCCTCTTGCAGAAATTCTCTTTCCCATTCTTTCCTCCTCACCCTCCAAAACACCCTGACCTGGTCTCTTCTCCAACAGCCCCTTGTGGGAGAGGTCGCATGGTGGAGCGGCTGAGAGTGCAGCCTCTGGAGCCGCAGAGGTCAAGGGTCAAGTACCAGCAGTGCCACTCACCAGCTGTGTGGCTTCAGGCTAAAGACTAAACCTCTTGAGCTCTGGATTTCTCAGTTAAAAAGGAAGTGAAGGCACTTGCTTCAAAGATGCTGCTCATTCAGCAAATGCAGCCCCTCAAGAAGAGAAAGGGTCGAGGTGATTGGAGGATGTCCCCGTGAGTTCTCTTTAAGGAAATCAACACAGTGCTTGGCATGCAGTTAGCCCATAAAAAAAAAAAATCCTATTTATTTACGGTTTCTGGTGCTCCTTCACTAATTCCTCCTTAAATGTCAGTCTGCCCCATCCCCTGGCTTCTATTCTCAGCCCAGGCGGAACCCTGTGTGCACCGCTGCAGGCACACTTTGTCCCTGATTTTCTATCTCCGCTTCTGCGCTCTCCTCCGGGATTCAATCCCACACATTCATTTAGTCATTCAACAAGTATCTATTTATCAGGCCCCTGTTATGTGCCAAGGACCGCTCTCGGCATGAAAAATACAGAAAAGAACCAAATAAACCCAAATTCTGCTCTCGAAGAGCTTATCCAAATGTTGAAGCCCCAACTGTGAATGTCTGGTGACACATATTCCTTCCCCTTGCCCCGGGCCCACCCCGCCTCCAAACATCTCACAGTTACCGCCAACTTAACTTGACCCTTTGGAAAACAGTCTGGAAGGTCCTCGAAAAGTTAACCGTGGAGGAACTTCCCTGGTGGACCAGTGGTTACGAATCTGCCTTGCAATGCAGGGGACGCAGGTTCAATCCCCGGTCCGGGACTAAGACCTCACAAGCTGCAGAGCAGCTAAGCCTGTGTGCTGCAACAGCTGAGTCCAGGCACCACAACCAGAGAGTCTACAGTGAAGATCTCACGTGTGGCAACCAAGACCTGAGGCAGCCCTATAAATAAATAGATAAATATTAAAAAAGAAGTTAAACATGAAATTACCATTGGCTCAGCAACTCCACACCTAGTGACAGAGTCAATTCCTAGGAGTCCAGGGTCCCTGAGAAGTAGAGCTCTGGGGTTCTTGAGGAGGAGATAGGGACCTGGAATTCTCAAGGAAGAAGAAAGGACAAACATCTTTTTTTTCTCTACATTCCTTAGTTTTAGTCACATAAATCACTTTTTTTCTTTAAGCCTGGAACTGATGATTACACAACAAACAGCTCAGTTTAAACTCTGTACTAAAGATTGTATAACAGCGATGTAACCTGCTTGAGGATAGTTTCTCCTCCCTGAAACCCTTCTGGCTAATCCTCTTATCTTAAAATGTAAAATATGGGAGTGGGTCTAGTAAGATCTTTACAACCTTGAGACATTCTTGTGATTTATTGTAATAACTAATTTAAAAGTATATAACTCCCTTGCTTAGAATAGCGAGGGGGACACTCTCTGTCCCCCTTCTGACGCCTATATCAGAAGCTCTCTCTGTCCATTTTCATACTTTAATAAAACTCTGCACAATGGTTATACAACTTTAATAAAACTCTGCTACTTTAATAAAACTCTTGAGTGAGTAAGCCTGGTCCCTGGTCCCTGGCCCCAAAGCTAAAACTTCTTTGGAGATCAAGAATCTGACACCGTTCACCATAAGCTATTATCAGGAACTGAATACCCAAGAAAATTGAAAACATATCGTCATAGAAAGTCATACACAAATGTTCACAACATTATTCACAAGCAGAAACTGGGAACAACTCAGATATCCAGCAAAGTGTGAATTTCCATATAATGGCATATTATCCAGCCCTGAAAAGGACTGAAGACCTGAAACGTGTTATAACCAACATGGATGAACCTTGCAAACATGATGCTAAGTAAAAGAAGCCAGACACAAAAAGGCCACATGTTGTATGGTTTTATCTACATGAAATATCCAGAATAGGCAAAGTAAGGGGTAAGGAGCCATGGGGAATGATTGCTAACGGTGTGAAGTTCATTTTCAGTTTAGTTCAGTCACTCAGTCGTGTCCGATTCTTTGCAACCCCAGGAGCTGCAGCACGCCAGGCCTCCCTGTCCATCACCAACTCCCGGAGTCCACCCAAACCCATGTCCATCGAGTTGGTGATGCCATCCAACCATCTCATCCTCTGTCGTCCCCTTCTCCTCCTGCCTTCAATCTTTCCCAGCATCAGAGTCTTTTCCAATGAGTCAATTCTTCGCATCAGGTGGCCAAAGTATTGGAGTTTCAGCTTCAGCATCAGTCCTTCCAATGAAGTTCATTTGGGGGTAGTGCAAATATTCCGGAATTAGATAGTGGTGATGGTGTCTCAGTGGTAAAGAATCTGCCTGCCAATATAGGAGACGCAGGAGACATGGATTCAGTCCCTGAGTTGGGAAGATCCTCTATAGGAGGGCATGGCAACACACTCCAGTACTCTTGCCTGGAAAATTCCATGGACAGAGGAGCCTGGTGGGCTACAGTCCATGGAGTCACAAAGAGTTGGACACGATTGAGTACAATGGTTACACAACTTTGTGATTATACTGAAAACCACCAACTTGAATATTTTGAAAGGATGAATGTTATGACATGGGAAATCCATCTCAATTGAACCAAAGTTCAATTGGGCCAAACTAAATGCCTCAACTCCCCACAGAACTTGCTTCTCTGAAGCCTTCATCCTGCAGGAAAGAACCGTACCTACCCCAGCCTCCAGGCTCACAGCCTGGACATGGTGATGCTCACGCCCCCTCCTCTGCCTCATGTTCATATTCTTTGCATCCCTCCAACCTTCCTGTCTCCCCTTGGTTTTCACCAAAAGACCCAGAGAACTTTTTGTAGGGGGAGGGGCTGAGACACAAGAGGAGCTGGATCAGACTCCAGGGCAGCTCTGACGTGGGACAGGGAGGACAGGTCGTGCGGTTGGTGATACAGGGTGTAACCTTGGGCCACGTACTATCAAGCAGGCAGAGCATCCTTGGGGAGGGCCTAGGCCAGACTCCAAGCCCAGGAAGGATTGTGTTCAGAGCTGCAGCCCACACTGGGGGCTTGGGAGTTAATCAACATGCAGACAAGTCAAGCTGATGATTTATGTCTTTAAATGTTTTGAACGAGTTGCCAGCCTCTAAAAATGAAGAGATGTTCCTTTCACCCATAAATTCCAGTTTCCTACCGCTCTTGAGAAGCCAGGAACTCTGGCCATGCTGGTCATGTTGCTCAGAGCTGCAATGGTAGGCAGAAGAGGCTGAAGAGACCCCAGCACGGGGCCCGCGGGATGATGACCTGTCTTCCTTGCTCACTGCTTCTTCCTTGGCCTCACCCCCTATCATCACTGCTGCTTCTTCTCAGATGTCCTGCCTCTGACTGCCCCACTCTACACCAGCACCTGCTTGTCCTGGGGCTTACCCTGTTAGACACCTTCCCATGGCACCCCACCACATACAGAAAAAAGCCCATGCTCCTCAGCTCAGCGTTGAGAGGTCTGAGCCAGTGGTCCTGCTCGCTCCTCCCTCCCCTCTCCCTTGGCTCCATTTATGCTCCCCCAGCCTAGTCCTAGTGACGCTTTTGCTGTTCCCTCCCTGCCCCAGGACCTTTGATCACACTCTGCTTTCCTGCAGAAGTGCCTGGATTGAGGTGGGTACTCAACTCAACCAGGCTCCACCAATCAGAATACTCCCTTTTCTTGGCCACAATGATTGGTTCTGACCAATTGGTTCATGACCCAACCCCAGCCAATAAGAGTTGGACCTGGGACTTTACTGGAACTCTGGAGGAGGAGATCAGAGTTGTGCCCCAGGGCTGCTGGTGGCCTTTTTTCCACTCTGCGGACAGGTCTAGAGAATGAGGCCACCATGGAGGAAAGCAGAGCTGAGAAGAGGAGAGCCTGGTTTGCTTTCTTGGAGAACCCAATGAGACCAACCTGAATTCCTCACTGTCCCTTAGAATGTGCTGCTTCTGCACCCTCATCGTGGAGGATCCAGCCAGGCCTGAAGCCTGCACTGATTTTTCTGTTACACAAACCAATCAATACCCCCAACTCTTCATTTTGATTGGGTTTCTGTCAATAGGAACCAAGAAGTTCCAGCTAATCCATCCCCAGCTTCTCTCTCTCCGCTTGTCCACCCTGTACCCCACCTCTATCCCAGGGAACTTGACACAGCCCTAGATACAGAGAAGATGCTGTAAAAGTGTCCTCAGATACCTTTCTCCCAGCGATAATTTGTATCTCTCCTTATCTCTGATAGGTGCACTCCAGGATCAGAGGCATGTGGCTTCAAGTGCTCCATATAGGGGCACACAGAAGGCCCATGGGAAAGCCAAGAGCAAGATTGCCTGGACTACAGCCTCCTGGCCTTTGCTTAAGCCTGGTTCTATCACTGTGTCACCTCCTCCAGGAAGCCTTCCCAGACTTCCCTTCCCACATGGCATTCACAAATCCCTTTGAGACCCACCTGTGTGTGCAGTCAGACCTCTCTCCTCCCCTGACCAGAGCACGCCAGACAGGGACATGTCCCAGCATACCCCATGTATGGACCTGCGAGGTCATGAATGACAGCCCACTGCCTGCACACCTCCAGTATGGAGAGCTCATCACCTCCCAGGAGACAGCTCTAACTGTAAATTAACTGCCTGAATTTTTAAAAATTATTCCTGTATTTATTTATTTTTGTCTGCACTAGGTCTTTGTTGCTTCGTGCAGGCTTTCTCTAGTTGCAGTGAGCGGGAGCTATCTCTAGCTGCGGTGCTGGGCTTCTCATTGCTGTGGCTTCTCTTGTGAAGCACAGCCTCTAAGGCGTGGAGACTTCAGTAGTTGCAGCTCACAGGCTCTAGAGTGCAGGCTCAGTAATTGCGGCACATGAGCTTAGTTGCCCCGAGGCATCTTCCCAGGCTAGGGACTGAACCGGTTTCCCCTCACTGGCGGGTGAATTCTTAACCACTGGACCACCAGAGAAGTCCTAACCGTCTTACCATGCTCAATCGCCCAGTCATGTTTGACTCTTTGCAGCCCACCAGGCTCCTCTGTCCATGGAATTCTCCAGGCAAGGATACTGGAGTGGGTTGTCATTTTCTCCTCCAGGGGATCTTCCCAACACAGGGATTGAACCCTGGTCTACGGCATTACAATAGGTTCTTTACTGTCTGAACCACCAGGGGAGGTTGGGAGGTGGGAGTAATTAAAGAAATGCCATCCCTCCTCAGGAAAGAGCAAATTATTGAGCCTTCAGGCGACGTCTTTAGAGGGCCCCCCAACCCCTGCTCCGTGGAACAGCTGAGAAACCGACACCTCAGATTGTGAGACCAAGTGCAGCCGGGGTTTGGTCAACGGCTGCGGGCGCCTGGCTGAGCGGTCAGTGCAGTGATGGGAAGTGGCCAGATGAGGGCGCCAGAGACAGCAGGAGTCGCAGCCCCAGCCAGCGTTTGAGGGTCAGGTTAGGGGGTGTTTCAAAGGGACCCCGCCTTCCTCTGCTTTGTGACTTGGCCAGGTCAGTGCCCTTCTCTGAGCATGCTTCCTTTCCAGGATATCAAGGCTGACTTTGGAGCCACACGGCTGGATTCAGATCCTGATCCTGCCTCTTTGTAGCTGTGAGAACCGGGCTAAGTCAGTGTCTGAGTCCTCGCAACCCTAAGGAGTCCGCGTCCATTTGGAAGCTGAGTGTACCCACTGGGGAGGGAGGTCCCCGTCCCTGGAGGCAGTGTTCAGCACCGGGTGGCGCCCTGGGGCATACGCTGCGGCCGGGGGTGGGTTGCAGGACTGTCTCCTTTCCCTCTGACAGTCTGTGACCAGCACGTGGCGCTGCTCGCAGTGCTGACCCGGAAGCAGAAACGGAACCACGGGGGCCGCAGTGAGGACAACATTCTCCCGGCCTCTTGGGGCGAGGGGTCGACTGGGCCAGGCTGGGCAACCCCTCCCATCCCTGGAGGGTCAGGAGTGTGGCTAATGGTGGACACACATCGGTCCCCCATTAGAAGGGTTCTCCCTCGTGAGGCGGGAGAGGAGGAGGCCGGGGATCAGGAGACCCCGGTTCAAACTGGGACTGACTGCTGACTTGCTGAGTGACCTGGAAACCCCACTGCTCCCCTCTGGGCCCGTTTCCCTCACAAGCTCAGTGACACTGCAGATATCAAACTGGTTTGTGGACAGAAGGCCGAGGCCGAAAGGTCTCGGGGGGCTGGTCTGTGGCCGTGCTCCACCTGCCTGGTTCTGAGATCTGGGGGGCCGGATGGAGCCAAGGGGAGGCTGCTTCGCGTGATAAAGGCCCTGGGGGAACCAGGACTATGTGGTCGCCATTTGGCCTCCTGGTCAGCCCGGCCTGGTTTGGTCTTACGGCAAAAATGGGGATGTGGAGACCAGAGGGGCAGGGTTACTGGTGCCCCAGACCCCCCAGCAGGGGCTGAACCCCCTTCAGTGGCCCTGGGGCCTCCGGGAGCCCTCTGTGGGGTCACTGTAAGTGCACCTGCTCCCCCCACACACACACCAGGGCACTCAGTCCCAGAGACACTCCCAGCAGCCACACCCGATGAGCAGGTGCCCAGACACGTGAAGGCACATACACTCCACGCAGAGCTCTGGGTATGACACACACGCTCCACACCCCACACGTGTGATCACACCGGTACCTGCTGAGACAGCCAGGAAGGTGGCCTCTGTGTGGGCCCCAGAACAGCAGCCCATAGGTGAGTCCCACCTATTTCTGCCCCTGCAGCCCTGGGAGGGTGGGATAGGTCCCATGATGCCCAGAAAGGGGCTGTCATCCCCGGGGCCAGAGCCGACCTCTGACCTTTGGGAGACATGGCGCCTTTAAGGCACCAAGTGTTCTGAACCTGCAGGTGTCTCTGCTCAGAGTCTCAAGCAGCCCAGGACGCCTCTAGTTCAGGCAGGCAGATGGGAGCAGGGTCTATCCCACCCTGGCTTGTAAGGTGAGGCACTGCCTCCATCCCTCAGCAGCGCATTGGGAGGTCAGAGGTGGAAGGGCTCTGTGGGGCTAGCTGGGGCCTCCAGCGCCTCCCACCACCCAAGGGAACCATTAGCCATGAGTCAGTTCCTCAGAGCCCAACGGCTTAACCTCTTATCCCCATATGACTGGGGGCAGGGCTGCCCCTCGCCCCCACGTCCCCATCTCAGCAGCGAGTTAGCAGGTTCCTGTTCCTTCTAAAAGGTACCGCAATGGTTTGTCAGGAAGGATGACAGCCATGGAGAGAAAGAGGGGCTCTCTGGGGGTCATGGGAGGCATCGCAGGGCCTGGAGGCGGCAGGGAGGGGGGTCCACACTCACCCAACGACATAGACCAGGACCACGAGCTGGATCAGGCGGAAGACGATGCCCACCTTCTTGTTGCGCACGAGCACCATCCGAGGGGTGTCGTACTCGAAGAAGAAGGCAGCCAGCTCATCCTGGAGCCGCTGCGCCATGGTGGCCGGGCTGGGGGCTGAGAACCGAGCCCCTTGCAAAGTCCTGGCTCCCCAGGGGTGAGCCAGGCGTCAACACTCACAGTGTCTACAGCGGCGAAGCTTCTAGGGGTTCCCCAGCCCCTCAGGAAGAGCAGGGTGGGGCAGGTGCGCCCAGAGGTCAGGAGTCAGAGGTCAGTTGGCAGCACTTGAGTTGGGTGGGAGCGTCCTTGGGTGGTCAGAACTGCTCTTGGCCCCTGGCGGGCGATGGACTGTGGGCCAGCCGTGCCTGTGGACAAATAAATTCCCAAAGATAGATGGGGGCGGGGCTGGAGGGGGGCCACCCAGGCCCAGCCCCATTGCCCCTCCTGACTCCGCCTGGGCGGCCCTGCTGGGCCTCCGGAAACAGGAGTTGTTGGCAGGAAACCACGGGCCACCCGTCACAAGAAAAAGATAAAGCCGTCAGCCCCCCACAAACCTGGTAGAAGAGAGCTGGGGGCTCAGGCCAGGGCTTGGGTGGAGTGGCCTCTGGCTGAAGCCCTCCCCACACCAGGAGCTCATCCGGTATCCAAACATCTTCCCTGCCCTCCCTCGGCCCCCAGGTGGAGCGCGCAGGCCCTGGGGCTCTGCAGCCAGGAGGGCAGAGAGGAAAGAAGGCTGCTTCCCGTCCGGCTCCCTGACACTTGCTGAGCCCAAGGCAGGACCCCCACCCTGACCTCCCAGACCCCCTTCCATCCATCCATCCCTCTGGATCTGAGCCTGGCCTGTGCCCAGTCAACTTCAGCTGGGCTGGCATCTCCGACCCCCCACTGATCCTGTCCTGGATTCACCTCCACGACCCTGAAACCAGCATTTCTGGGTACCTGGGCGCAGGTACCCAGACAGGATAAGGACCACATCTATCACGAGTCATGGTCGGGCTCCCTGAGCCCAGCTCAGAAAGCCTGATGTGAGGCGGTCTCGGTGCCCGCTCCCAGCTCTGCTGCCTGCTGAGGGGCCTGGTGCCTTGCCTCACCTCCCTTCCCCCTCTGTGAAACGGGGCGAGAGTGAGCTTTCTTCCTAAGTCGACGTCCCGGGGGTGGGCCCTGACAACACTGAGGACAGAGAAACAGGCGGCTCTTGAGCTTGGGGTACAGCTCCTCTGCGGCCCCTGTGCTCACCCCCAGCCCAGGCTCTGAACGCAGGGGTCCCCGGGGGCTGGGCTGGATGGGGACAAGTCCTGTGCGAGCTCTCAGAACACCAGAGCTGGAAGCTTCTCCTCCAGCTCCCCCTCATTCTGCAGGTGAGGAAACCAGAGCTCAGAGAGGAGAAATGAATTGCCCAAGCTCACCCTGCAAGATACAGGAAGCCGCTGACGGAAGCAGGAAGGACTCCCTGGCCCTCCCTCAGCCCAGGCAGGGGTTCCCTCAGCCCCGCCCCCGGCCCCGTCCAAGCTGCCCCACCCTGAAGTCTGATAGGAGTCTTCTTCCTGGCGGGGCTGTAACTGGGAAATCACTCTGGGCCCGGAGCCAGGCCCCAGGGCTGGGAATCCCAGCCTCTTGTCTGGGTAGAGCGGCCTTCTGGACAGCAAGGAGACCCCCAACTGAGGGCAGGCCTGCAGCCCCTTCCAGCCCACCCAGGCCAATCCCCCCATCAAACAGACCAGCCTCATCTTGCACAGAGCGCCCGCCAGTCTCAGGCTCGACTCTTGTCCAGTGATGCTACCTTTAAGAGGGCCTGGTGAGTACCACTTCCTGGGCTTTTCTAGGAAAATCCAGAGATGCTGGGGGGCAGAGCTGTGGTAGCCACATCCCTTTGGCCTGGTCTCGACCCCTAGACAAAAGGATCTGGCCTCTTCCCAGCTGACCTTATGGCCCTTGGACTAGCAGGCCCTGGACATGAATTGTTTGCAACTGGAGGTGGGGTGGTGGATGCTGACACCAAGTCTGAACCATCTCAGGAGGGTTGCTGGGACTGGATGAGGGGGCATGGTGGGGGAAAGGAAGGGAGCAGAGAGGGAGATGAGAAAGGAAGGAGGAAAGGATGGGGGATGGAGGAAGGGAGGGAGGAAGGGAAGGAAGTCAGGCAGACCTTTTCCAAACTGTGTTTGTGTCTTTCACACCATCACCATGTTCTCCCCCCCCTCCTCCATCTCTTTCTCCCTCAAAGAGCCAGGCTTGCTGATGGACAGATGGACCCATGGACAGACAGGTTTGCCTGAAGCACACACATGAGCTCCTGTTACAGCCTCGGTTTTGACCCTGACCCTCAGAAAACAGGACGCCCTGGAGAATGGTCTCATTTGGGGATGCTTTCATTACCCCTGAAAAAACAAAAAGAAACAAAAGAAGTTCTATTTCTTTCCCCAGATTCCTTTTCTTGTGGATAACTCTGCAGAGTAAGACAGGCAGCTGATAGAGTCAACGTCCCTTCACCGGTTCTAAAATGCATCTTTTCATCGATGGCTGTGCTTTCCTACACTTGGCCCCAGCTTCAGCATCTCCAGGGACAGATATCAGTGTTCGTTCTAGACATCTTGGGGAGTGAGGGAAGGCTGGAATGATGTGGGCTTTTCTTTATAGCAGCCCTGCTTGGAGAATCAGCATTTTACAGGTAAGGCCACAGAGGTTCTGGAAGTTGAGTGCCTGGCCCACCGTCACACAGCGACTAGCTCCCATGTCTGCTGGTGGCCAGGAAGAAGGTTCCCCAAAGTCTGAGATCTTGGCCTAGAGCCCACCCCAAGACTCCAGCCCTTGAGAGCTGCCAGACCTGCCTTATAAGCCCAAAGGCCAGATGGCCGGCTCGGGCACTGGGCCGGGCCTTGTAGGGAGACAAGGCATTGCTGCCAAGTGCTCGGCCCCAGGACGGCCTCCCCTGCCTGGCTAAATTTAGCGGCTCTGTGAACATGGAGGGGGCCTGTGTGCCTGTCCTGGAGGCCAGCCCAGGCCCTCAAGGGGGTCGCACAGGCTCCAAAGAGTCTTCTTGGCCATTCAGCGTCCCAAGGTTGCAGAGGTCACACCGCCGCCCGAAGAGGAGCTCAGCCCAAGGTCCCCAGACCACCTCGGCCAGTCTCAGGTGTCCCAGGGCCTCGCCTGGTGCCTCAGCCTCTCAGACACCGGCTGGGACACGGCCCTGGGCTGGTCTAACTGGACTGTCTGGGGGACATGTGGGGAGGGCGGGCATCCATGCGGAGGCCACAGCAGGGGACCCCAGGCTGGCTTCTCCCCACCACCTGGACCTTACATGGCTTCTCCAGCCTCTTCTATCCCCAACTATGGGCCATGACCCAGCTGGAGCCCCTCTGCCTGTGTCCGAGGCATCACAGGCCCCTGGTTCTCCTCCATGCTTTGGGGTCATTTCCCCTTGGCCTTCAGCCTCTTTCTGCCCCTGGAATGTGGGGCAATTTGGGGCTGGCCTGGGCCCCTGCACTGTACACTTTGCAGGCACACACCCAGAGGTCCACATCAAGCTGATGTTGAAGATGCTACACCCACAGCAACCACGTACCCACTACCCACTCTGGTCCCCACCTCTCTTCTTTCTTCTAAATCAAACTGCATTAGAGTATAAATTTGTTGTTGTTGTTCAGTAGCTCGGTTGTGTCCGGCTGTTTGTGACCCATGGACTGCAGCCAGACGCTCCTCTGTCCATGGGATTTTCCAGGCAAGAATACTGGAGGGGATTGCCACGCCCTCCTCCAGGGGATCTTCCTGATGGGGATGGAACCCAGGTTTCCTACATTGCAGGTGGATTCTTTACTGTCTGAGCTACCTTACGTGCAATCACACATGCCCATTTTAGTCACAGTTTGATGAATTTTGACAAATGCCTGCAACGCACTCCCCCCACCCCCCGCCCCCGGCAGTCCATCACTCTTGTACCTTCTTCCTGCCCCTTTGCTGTCAATCTTCCCCGGCTCCCAGTCCAGCTCTGTGACTCTGTTACTAGATTTGTTTTGCCTTTTCTAGAATTTCACAGAGCTGGAGTCGCTCAGTATGGGCTCTTTTGGTTCTGATTTCTTTTCCTCACCACCAGGGTTTTCAGCGTCATGCATTCTGTTGCAGAGATGGGTGCGCTGATTTTTATTGCTGGGAGGAGTGGGTGTTGCCATTCCACTGCATGGACACACCAGTTTGTTTATCCTTCCCCGTCGATGGATGTCTGGGTTGTTTTAGTTTGGGGCCACAGTGAATACAGCTGCTATGGACTCTTGGATTCAGGTCTTTGTGTGGACACGTCTTCATTTTCTGTGTTTGCTCTTCCACTTCTCCCAGCACAGCCCCAGTGGGCCTCCCTCCCAGATGTGGTGTGTAGTGGGTTGGGGGGGCACAGAAGCACAAAATCCTGCCCTCTGGAGGGAGCAGGGGGAAGCCACGGGTATTTTGGTGGCTGCCATCCCTGATCCAGAGTGAAGGATGCCGGGGCTTTCCCCGGAATTCCCTCCTGGGCCCGCGCCCGTGAGGTAGGAAACCTCTGTTTACCTTGGCCGCCCCGTCTTGGCCCATCAGGCTCCATGCTGTGTGCTGGACAAGGCCGGACTTGGGCAGGCCTGAGGGGCGGGGGCAGAAGCCCAGCAGGCTTGGCCACGCGCCCCAGAGGCTGCCGGGAGCCCTGAGCCCGCCTGTGTCCTGAGCAGACCCCCAGGCCCATCGTAGGGCCGCTTATTGCCTGTCTGTCAAGATGAGGGCCAGTTAGATGATCAGGCCAGATAGAGCCCTGCCTGGCCCACCTCATGCAGCTGGTTGAGGACGCCCGAGATGAGATGTATGTAAAGCCTCTATGATCTGAGATGGGCCGTGTACAAGGGGGAAACCTGTTCATTCCCAGATCCTGCTGCAAGCTGTATGTCAAATCCTGTCCCCCAGATAAAACCTGGCATCTCCTAAAGGTGGGTACTGCCTGCTCTGGTTATGGCCAGCTTCCTGGATATCCCATTCGTGCTTTGCACAGGGCCCTCTTGCTCAGAGGAGACCTGCATGCGTGGTTTATTGCTCTGCGGCCACTGCTAAGGAATTCTTTGAGACTTCCCTGGTAGTACAGTGGTTAAGACTTCGCCTTCCAATGAGCAAGGTGTGGGTTTGATCCCTGGTTGGGGAGCTAAGATTCACATGCCTCAGGGCCAGAAAACCAAAAAGTGCAAAACAGAAGCTATATGTGGCAAACTCAACGAAGACTTTAGATATGGCCCACATCAAAAAAAGAAAGAAAAGAAGCTTCTAATCTTTGAACAAGAAGCTCCATATTTTCACTCTGCACTGAAGCCTACTGGTTATGGAGCTGGTCCCACCTCTGGCCCTGTGGGCAGGGCCTGAGACCCGTCTCAGGGCAGTGAGTCCTCCTTTCAAAGGAGAAAACGAGGGAGGCAGGGGACCCTGGCTCTTTCCTTCCCAGAGCCCCCGGTCCCGGAGGGCAGGGCCATCTGGGTGAGTCAGTTCATGGCAAGCAGCTTCATGAGGCCCCTGGACAGTGTGAACCTCAGGAAGTCTTGGGGGGATGCATTCGGGTGGGGCTGGTAAGGATCAGAGATAGACAGTACCTGGGGGAGAGGCAGGACCCATGGAACAGTTGGGGCTGGGGGTCACCTCTGTGGGGAACAAGGGACCCCTGATATTCAGGCTCCAGGCCCAGTCCTGCTTCCCGTGGACCCCTCCCAGACTCATTTCCCCATGAATCACGTGTAAAGGCCTTTGATCAAGTGCACAACTGTCGAGTGCCGTGCACCTGAGAAGGCAGTCACGCCAGAAACTTGGCTCCAGAAATCAGGGTCTCCCCTGCCCTTTGTCTGACAAGATCTCCGGCTGGGGGCGTGGGAGCCCCAGATCTTGCTCACGGATCCTGGGGGAGGGGGCACAGGTGGTGGGAGCCCCCAAGGGAAGTATGGAGGGGGCAGAGAGGTGTCCGCTCCCCAGGAAACACAATGATGACCCTCACGGCCCCAGACACCCGGCCTTTATTTCTGTAGCAGACTGCAGGTCAGCAGGTGGGTACAGGCCCCTACCCCCCCTCACCGCCCTCCTCCCCTGCAAAGACAGGAGACTCTGGGTTCTCTCATTTTCAAGAGAAGGGAGGGCAAAGGCTAGGGGGAGAGGCCGCTGAATGTTGAGCCCATTTGTCTGCAAGGCAGGCCGAGGGGGCTTTTGATTCTGGGGACCAGGACGGGATGTGGGTCTTGATTTACATATAAAATAATCACTCTGTACACTCTCGAGGAGGGGCGAGGACGCAGTCATTGCTCACTGCTTCTTCTGTATCAAGCTAATCTTTGCTGGAGGAGCAAAAAATGAGTGGAAACATGTGTGTCCCTCGAACGCTCTCTTCCCTCCACGGAGGTGATCCAGGTGCACATGGGTCCCTCCAGCAAGGACGGAGGGAGGGAATGTGCCCTTGATAACCAGCCATTCTTAGTTATGACACCTGTCTAAGGTGTCTTAGACAGACACCCTTTTGGCTCATGGGTGTGTGGGGCTGGGGGGGGGGGGCAGGGGCAAAGACTAAGGCCAAGGACCACCCGGCCATGCAGAGATGGAGATGGCTGAGTCCTGGGCTGGGTGGCAGGGCAGTGTTCAGCGATCCCAAGGAGGTCTCGGGTCTCAGGCGGCAGAAACACAGAAGGCAACTCCATCCTCTGCTCGGTAGGGCAGGCAACGCAGAGATGGCGTGTTTCGTTTGCTCGGAACAGAGAACCCTGAGTCTGGAGCTGAGGCGGGCAGGCTGGCCATTTCCCAGGAAAGGGGGATCCCTGCTCAGCCCCCCTCCCCCACTGTGCCCTCTCTGTGAGCCTTCAGCTCCCTGCATGGATAAACAGAAACAGGCTCAAGCCCTCGTGAGTCGGTTCCGAGGAAGTGGAGTGGAATGGAAGGCGCTGTCTGTCCTCGTGTGCACAGCTGGGTCCGGATGTCCCCTCTTCACCCTGGGGCCGACCAGGCCCCTGACCAGGCACTCACTAACAGTGAGATCAGAGTGGTTCCCAGAACTCCATCAGTGTAGACACGCCTGCAGGTCACTAAGGGCATGCCCCGCCTCCAAGCAGGGAAGTGCTGGGAGTGTGAGTGTGTGTGCTTGTGGATCCGGGGAGGAGGGCTCCGGGCCAGCTCTGGCCTCTGGGCAGGCCCCTCGCAGGCTGCAGATCCTGGCCTAGAGCCCAAAGACCTGAATCACAGAGCCCCCAGGCAGGCGGGAGTGGGAACGGAGACCCCAGGCCAGGCCTGGCGGTGAGCCCGGTGAGCAAGCAGGCGAGTGTGCAGGCGGGTGGGGGTGGGGGTGGGGGCGGAGGCGAACGCTTGGGCACCGTCACTCTGAGGTACACGCTGGGGACTCCACTCTGCTCCCCGCACTCACTTCTGGTCCTTGTCTTCTAGAAGAAAACCCAAGAGCGTGTGAAGATGTACGTTTGGGAGCACACATCCAGGCTGGCTCCTTTGGGCCCCTTCTGGCCTCCTCTTCTCCGGGGAGAGCCCCACTCTCCCACAGCATCTCTCGGTCAGCCCCCAGCCCTGCTATATATCCCTCTGGACATCCCCGGGGTTTCCTTCACCCCAGGTATTCCATCAACACCCCCAGAGCATCCGATGCACCTTCTCCTCTTGGTTTCCACTTTGGTGAACCACCAACCACCAGGATGAGGTCCGGGAACCAAGGCCACCCTGACGTCTCGCCCATCTCTCATCCTCTGCTGACTCAAGGCCTCTCACCAACACCCTCTTGCCCCTGGCATCATGCTACAGACCCAGCCCACTGCGCCCTTCCATGGCTCCCTAACAGCCATCAGAATAAACCCTAGGCCCACCTCACATCTTGAACCCTCCCAGATCGGTCCACACTCAATCTCTTCAGGCCTCCCGGCCCCCGCAGCGAGGCCCACAGGCCTCCATCTGACAGCTGCTCAGCCGCACCTGGGCAGAGCCAGGAGGTGGGGCAAGAGGACACCCCGCAACCCCCCGGGGCTGACCCAGCAACCCCAACAGTCCTCTGCAGGACACACTCCTCGTAAATCGTGGGGAAGTCATGAGCATCAGTCCTCTGCAAAACTTCCCTAAAAGGCCGCCAGGCTGGCTTGGGAACATAACAGGGTCTCCCATCTCATCCCCGCCCTGGATGCCTTTAGGAGACCCAAGGGACTGCGGCCGCACGGGGCAGAGCTGTCTGGGTGCCAGCAGGCCCACTCCACCCCATCTCTCTGAAGTGGGCACAGATGCCCAGCCTGCAGCCCCACGCCACTCCTGACAGCCGAGCATCACACTCACAAGCCAAGCCTCACCGGGACCACAGTCAACATCTCGGGTTTTTGGTGGAGGTGGAGGCGTTGCCTGGGACCAGCTCACCCTGGGCCTCAGTGTCTCCCCTCCCAGACCAGCTCTACAGGCCCCAGCAGCCTCCCTACCTCTAGCCTCGTCCCCCATCTGCCCTCCATGGTGATCCCAGTTCTTCCTATGCCTCCACCCTTCTGTGGCTTCCACTTTCCTGAGGACAATGTCCAGGGCCCTCACCTTGATACTCGAGGCCCCTGTCCCACTCTGGCCTCACCCCTGTACCCTGCACTCTGAGCCCCAGCCCCACTAGAGCCTAGCTCCTTCTCCACCAAGTTCAACCCTCCCCTTTCAAACCTTTGCTCAAACCCCACCTCTTCTACAAACCACCCCAACCCCGGCCTGGCAGGGACTGCTCGCTCCCCTGTCCCGTCCTGCTGGAGGCCTGCCCCCCTCCCTGACCTGGGCCGAATCCGCCATCACCCAGCAACCAGCCCTGGAACAGTGCCGGAAACAGAGGCTTCTCCCCTTGATTGAGAAATGTCCTCACTTGGGAGTTTTCTCGAGAAAATGTGTGGAACCTCTTGGCCAAAGAAAGCTCTTGAAGACATGAAGCTGTCTGAGCTGCCTGCACCCCCAGGAGGCCTGACTGTGGAGGTGAGTGAGTGTGGCCAAGGTCAAGCCTTCTGGGCGGACCTCCCCCAACTCCGCGCTCCAGTCAGAGTTGGGGGTCCCGAAGATAGAGTTTCAGATGACAGAGCCAGTACCCCCTTCACTTCCCCCGGAGCGTCCAGCATGCTCAGTCGCTTCCGTTGTGTCCAACTCTTTGCAACCCTATGGACTATAGCCCGCCAGGCCCCTCGGTCCATGGGATTCTCAAGTGTCCAGAGGGTGGACCAGAAAGAACCCTGCAGCAGGCACAATGCTGCGTCCGGCTCCCCTGCCCGCACCCGTGAGTTGGAGCCTCACTTTGGCTCCCACTCCCACCAGCTCCACTTGACTGAGCCCCCCTTTCCCGCCACCATGTCTGGTCACCCTGTGAACAGACTTGGGGTGGGCCAGCCTCCCCAGAGAGTGCAAGCCGACTTGTTTTGGCCTTTTCAATAAGATAAAATATTTGCAGTGCCTAGGAGGGCGGGCCAGCATGGGAGATGGGGGCTGATTGATTGCCTTGGCCCCTGTGGAATGCCAGACCAGTGATCTATTTATAGCCCTTCCCCACCCCCACCCCCGGCATCCCCCGCTGGGCCTGGGATACATTCCTGCCAGAGGTGGCCCTTAAGGACCCACCCAGCTGCTCCACCGCAGGCCTCGGTCATCTCTGGGCCTAACATGGGCCAGCAGCCTGGCCACAGACCCAAGGCCTTGGCTCCAAGTCCCAGGAAGAGGGAGTTTCTCACCCCGGCTTCCTCCCTCTCTGGGCAGTTCAGAGAGTGAGAACGATCCCGCCTCCCTGCCCTCAGGAGGTTCAGAGCTGCCCACTCTCTGAGCCCCTGGCAGAGGTGGGCAGAGACGGACAGCATGCCCTGGCCCGCCCCTCCACACACTGCCTCCCACCCTGCCCTTCTGCCCTCTGTGCCCGAGATTAGACAGACCCAGAGGTGGGAACTCAGAAAATGCCCCTTTCACCCATCCACAAGGTGATGCCAAGGAGGCTGACCCAGTGTGGTCTGGGGTCCCAGAGGAGGCAGTCAGTGGCTGTCCAGTCTGTGTCTGAGAGGCCGTCCTGAGAGTGCCTGCGTTGCGACAGGTTCAGCTCAGAGAAGTCAGAGGGGAAGACCCAGAGGAGGGCACAGCAGACCGGACTGGGCAGAGCTGGCAGCAAGTGAAGAGAGCGAAGTGGCCCGGTCCTGAGCGGCGCTCCCGTCGGCCACCCGCTGAGCCCAGGGCCCCGGCCCCGGCAGCGCAATACCCTGCTGACACCCACTGCAGATGGGGGGCAGAGGCAGGCGGGGAGGTGGGCTGGAGGCGAGCCGGTGGGGGGGTCTGGGGCCTCCACTCACCGTCCACGTGCTTCCGGGAGAGGTACTTGAAAGCCTCGTCGAGCAGGATGACAGGCAGCGATATCTGGAGCACCGCCACCCACTGGCGCCCATTCAGTGGGGTCACTTGGAAGATGAGCTGGGATGGGGGTGTCTCGGTTAAAGGAAGGAGTGCCCAGATCCACCGCTTCACATCCCCCCGGCTACAGTGGACTCGTCACGAGCACGTCTAAGATGTCCCCCTGTCCCGCTTCCAGATCTGTGTCCACTTGGTCTCCTCTGCCCCAGGTGCCCTCCCCAGCCCTCACCTGCAGGATGAAGTCCTGTCCCGGTGGGAAGTGGGAGGGATTCTGCATTGGGAAAGCACATCGTCTTTCCTCCTGCCCCAGCCTTGAGGGACCTCTTTTCTTTATTTTCTATTTTTTCCTTCCCCTCCACCTGTTCTGTTCCCCAAGTCTGGGGCGGGGATGTCCTGAAGTGGGGGACATATCTGGCTGGCCAGGGTCCAGGTCCCTGTGGTCACTGAGCACCATCAGACCTCTCCCCCATTACAGCCCCCAGCAGTTTCCATCACAAAGAGGCCCTGGAAAGACCCAGCCTCAGAGGAGAATTAGGGCCCTGTGACCCAGGAGCTGGAGGAGGGGAGCAGGGCTGGGCAGCCACTCACAGGCAGGGGCGGCACAAGCAGAATGAGGAAGTGCAGGGCCATGGACATGGCCACGGCCGCCAGCAGCCAGGGGTTCAGCCAGGGTGGCATCCGCAGCAGTGACTGGTTCTCCGAGACGCTGTTGAGGGCACACGGGGCACTCACCTCAGACCAGGATGTGGGCCGGCCCCGCTCTGGTCCCCCACCCATCCCCCAAGTGAGGTGCAGGGAGGAGCTGGTCTGTTTTAGCGTTGTCCTTTAAAATCCGGAGTGCTTCTGGAAATGCAGCCAGAAGCGGTGTGTGGCTATTGCCCACTCAGCCCCCAGGGGCCAGTCCTGGGGCTCGGACCCCCTTTCTCTGACCCTCAGACCTAATCCTGGCCCTTCTATTTCCTCACATGTCAACCATGTCTCCCTTGATCCCCTGGATCCCAATTCTAGTCCCCACTGGCTCTCAGAATCCTCCTCTGGACCCTTCTGACCCTCAAACTGTAATTATGCACACCTCCAATGCCACTCCTGGGCCCCTACTGACCCTCAGCCCCCGCTCCAGGCCCCTCCGCCAGCCCACCTGTTCAGGGCATTGCACATCTCAATGGTCACCAGCACAGACAAAGCCATGGTCGTGGGGAAGCGTGACTCAAAGACCTCGCAGTCAATGCCGGCAAAGAGCGGGTTGTCCTCGGAGCACTTCAGGAAGTTCCTCTGGGGGCACCCAGGTGAGATGGGGTGCAGGCAGAAAGAAGAGTGGTCAGAGGCGGGACCAGGGCATGGGAAGAGGGAAGCCTCCCTTCCCCCGCTCACCCTCAGCTCACATCTGAGGACACAGTACAGCCAGTGCTGCTGTGGAGAGGGCCCAGGGAGGGGTGCTCGCTCACCCAGGATGGGGACAGAGGCTGCACTGTGCCAGGGAGAAGGGCAAGATGTTCTGGGGTGGGGTTGTGGTCAGAAAAGGGGAGAACAGCTGGTATTAGCCTGGGGAAGGATGGCAGGGGGGCCTGGACTCAGTGGGTGAGGGCCTGAGGATCAGAGGTGCAGGGGTTGGGGGAGGCAGTGATTAACTGAAGTCACCAAATAAGTAGGGCTTCCCCAGTGGCTCAGAGAGTAAAGAATCTGCCTGCAATGCAGGAGACCCGGGTTCGATTCCTGGGTTGGGAAGATCCCCTGGAGAAGGAAATGACAGAGAAGCCTGGCGGGCTACAATCCATGGGGTGGCAAAGAGTCGGACACGACTGAGTGACTAACGCCAAATAAGTAAATGCATATGAAAATCGATCAGCAAAATTATACTTGAATAGAATCCACCTTTGGCTGATAGAAGATGAGGCTGTGAGCATGCGTGCTAAGTCGATTCAGTCATGTCCGACTCTTTGCGACGCGACTCTGTGGACTGTAGGAGCCAGGCTCCTCTGTCCGTGGGATTTTCCAGGCAAGGATACTGGAATGGGTTGCCATGCCCTCCTCCAGGGTATCTTCCTGACCCAGGGATCACACGCAAGTCTCATGTCTCCTATATTGGCAGGCAGGTTCTTGACCACGAGTGCCACCTCGGAAGCCCAGAAGATGAGGCTACTGGGGCCCTAGTCATGATTATTAAATAAGATTCCATTCACACCTTATTAAATAAGATTCCATTCACACCTCTCTTCATTTCTGCCACTGAAATCGAGCTCTACCAGACCTGCCCTTCACTCATGACGAGGCCTAACACATGCATGGTCAGGTGCAAGCTTGCTACACAACTTCTCCACAATGAACAAGGAGCTCCCAGGACTCGATAAGGGAGGTGGCGCTTGCCCCTGCGGCCCCAGGGGAGTTTTCTTCCTTCCCATGAACCTTGCTCTCAGAAGCTGCTGTAACAAGATGCTGAACTGAGGCCCCTCGTGAGAATTCCGTCTCGTTCTCTTCCGCACCATGGGAATTCGCATGAACATTCACAACCATTACACAGCTCTGTTCTCCAACATCTGGCCCCTGGAATCTCCTCTGAAACAGTGATCCTTTTAAGATTAAAGTTTAGAAATGGGGGCCACGTGCTGCAAAAATAAGCCTCAAAGAGAAATCTGTAAAATGATCGGCGGCCTGACCTCCTGCCCAGGAAACCCATCCCTCATTCCCCACATGGCATAAAAGCGGATAGAGCGACTCTGTCAGTCCGAAGAGACTGCTGGTTCTTTCCTCTCTCATGCACGATGCAAAATGATAAAAGACCATGGCTTGGCTAGACTTCTCTCTTGACAAAGAGAGAGAGAGTCTTATTTAAATCAACAGAGGGAATTTCTCCAAAAAAAAAAAAACCAAGCTCCAGTATTTGGGACAAGTGCACAGTTTTATTTGGCACTGATCACAGGGCAGAGAAAATGTCCTAAAC
The DNA here is from genome assembly GCF_963930625.1 of Muntiacus reevesi. Taxonomy (NCBI): domain Eukaryota; kingdom Metazoa; phylum Chordata; class Mammalia; order Artiodactyla; family Cervidae; genus Muntiacus; species Muntiacus reevesi. Next base: position 37,330,531 of record NC_089266.1, on the reverse strand, counting down.
GTTGAAACCACCCAACTGACCAAGAGGACAAATGTTCTTTCGGGCTGTGTCACCACCGTCAGGCCTCACCTCCAGATCTTAACGGTAAGGACTTTCCTCAAACGTGTACACGCCAATGCCATGCACACACCTCCCATTTGGGCCCATGTGTGCTTGCATCCCCATGCCCATGCCCAGGGAAGACAGTTGAGAATAGGATCACATGGAGGTGTTTCAATAGATAAACATCCCAGGACTTCCCTGCTGGCAGAGTGGGTAAGAATCCGCCTGCCAATGAGGGGGACACAGGTTCAATCCCTGGAAGATTCCAACTGCCACAGAGCAACTAAGTCCTGAACAACTGAATTCCACGTGCCCTAGAGCCTGTGCTCCACAAAAAGAGAAGCCAAGGCAATGAGAAGCCCATGCATTGCAATGAAGAATAACCCCTGCTCACTGCAACTAGGGAAAGCCCACACACACCAACGAAGCCTCATCACAGCCACACAAAAACGAAAACACCCTGCCCAGTTCCAACCTTCTGGGTTTCAGCAGTGAGCACCTGCATTGTGCCTGGATCAGGGGCCGCAGTGTGGCCTCCTGCATTGTTCATTAGAAGGTGCTCAGGGGCTGGAACTTCTGCCTCACAGGTTCATCGTGAGCACCCCTCCCCTGGGGGGTGGCAGGCCTGTTTCTTTGGGTGAAGCTACTGTTCTCCCTACTGCTTCCCTTGGCCTCCCTGGCTATTTCCTATTCGCCATTTGCCTTCACCTGCGAGCCTCCCTCTGGGTTTCATTAACATTTACATAGCTCCTACCGTGTGCCAAGTGTTGGTTTAGGCACTTTATACGTACTGACTCGGGTAATTGTCTGGATAGCCCTATGAGGCAGGGTCTATTACCCATTTTATGTGGGTAGAGAAATGAACAGAGAGGTTAAGTCGCTTATCCTAAATCACACAGCTCGTGTGTCATAGAACCAGGGTGTGAACCTGGGCAACCGGGATCCAGGATCTACTCTCTTGCCTTTATTCAGCATTCCTCCAGGAATGCCAGCAAGGCTCCGGGCACCTCTCCTGAAATTCCAACACTTGCAACTGAGAGTTCTACTTTAGGTCTAACTGTTGACCACCTCCGAGTTCCACAGCCTCCTGCCTTTTCTCTGCGGAAGCACTGCTCACTGTAAAACGTGACCGCCCATTTCCCTGGCTCTGTCCCCCACTAGACGGGACACTCTCTGCAGACACTCTGCCATTTCAGTCACCACCATTGCTCTAGCAATTTGTGCCTGGCCCAGTCAGGCCTAACAGCCACTTCTTGACCAAGCGAATAAATGAGATGGAATGACCTGAGGACAGTTGGGAAGGTGGCCCCAGGGGGACCAAGGACTGACGTGGTGGGTATGGGATGTGTGTCTAGCAGGACTCCAGGGGTCTGGCTGGGGTGACCAGGGAGGAGGTGGAACTGAGATGCAGATGGCAGAAGAGGGAATTGTTTGCAAAAAGGCAACTGATTTTGACTGTGGCCTTGGTGAGTGCATTGGAACCGTGGGATATCCCATAGGAGGTATGCAGCTGGCTAAATAGGACTGCTCAGAAGGTTGATATGGGGGGAGGCCCCTGGAGATTTGGGGTTCATAGCACAAGGGATGGTGATAGTGATGGGACAGGAGGAAGGCTGTAGCAGGATGGTCAGCACACTCCCACTCTCCACCTGCCGCCCCCAAAGAAGCTGCAGGGGCAGGTGTCTGATCCATCTGCCGAGGGCTGAGGGCCACCAGCCTTTGGGATAGGGGTCTGGGCCCAGGCTCTGCACTGCTGCCAGGAGGGGAGCCCCGTGTGCTTGAGGGCTGGTGTGAGAAAGAAAGCACCCCCAGCTGCCTCCACTGAGCTGTGAACCCCAGAAAGAACCCTCACACTGCCCCTGGGGGTGGGGAAGACTGCATTTCCCTGACACACCCAGGACGGGGGCAGGAAGTCAGGGTCCCTCTCTTGAGCTCTTCTGTCTACAGGAAAATAGAAAGGCAAGCACACCAGAGGAAGGAAAGTCTACATCCAGGCAGCTCTCTCCTTTAAACCGGAAACCCACAACTGGCCTGGCCAGAATTGCTGCGAAGTTTCTTTCAAGCAAAGGAGATGCGTTGGCTGCTCAGACAGAGGGACAGACGGACAGACAGCAGTTGAGGTCAGGATGGAGGTGGCGTCTCCTTGCTTCCTTTCAGAGCTAGGCTGAACTAAGCCAGGCCTGTGGTGTGCACCTGCCAGCCAGGGGACTTCAAGAGGTCAATGGGTCCTTTCCCCAAGAGACAGGTAGGCTATAAAAGCCTGGCAGATTCCTTCCCTCCACTATTGATCACTTCAGTCTGACCCTCTGTCAAAAGTTCCACCATTCAGATGCTCCTATCACTGAGCCCTCAATGTTTGGGAAGTTTCCCAATAAAGGTGAGGCTTCCAGGCAGTGAAGCCCTGAGGCCCCCTGTAACTGAATGAAACGGGGAGTGAGCAGCATCTTCTCTGGCTCAGGGGCTGTGCTGCTGTCTCGAGGCTTCTGGTGGCTTCTGAGCTTGTTTCCTTAAGTGGTGGGTGTCTATAGGTGTGCAGGGGTGGGGAGGGACAGCCACTGGCCACCCATGGGGTTCTGGATTCCCTCTCTCCTGGAACTCCAACAACAACATGGGCTGCGAGTTCTACCTCTCAGATGACCCCAGTGGGCTCCCTGGCCACCCCTTGCTTACCAGCTGGTAGAAGGTGACCTGCGGTCCCTCGGCATCATACAGGAACCACCAGGTGGCGGCAGCCACTGTAGCCAGGCCGACGTACACTGCGGGGAGGGCGGGAAGAAACCGGCTATGGCGGACGCCTGTGCTTTTCTTATCTGTTTCCCTTTCCCAATAATTCGCTGAGTCTCTGTCAGGGAACCACTCTCTCCCTTGAGTACGCAGCACCTACCCTCGGGGTCAGCAGTGGCCCTGATGGGCAGTCAGCATCTGCTCCATCCCTGGCCACAGTGATTGGCAAGGAGATAAGCAGGTGACCCAACATGGGTGAAGAACAGGTCTGAGAATTTTATGCTATTTCTACAGGAGTAATAGGATAAGACTCTTTCTTCTGCTTTATTCGGGATTATAATGGGGCAAGTCTGAGGGCTGGAGCTCTGGCAACCATCCTGCCACCCCAAGGGGCAGTTGCTTGAGAATGAAGCTCAGGCAGAGCTAAAATATGCCAATGATAGTCTGAGGGCTGGATCCAGCCATGACTGAAGCATACCTAGTCTTTTCAGTTACATGAGTCCACATACAGTTTCTCTTGACATAAGCCAGGCTGAGTCATGTTGGTCCGGAGTTTGTAAGTATAACTAATACAAGGGTCTTAGGAAACTCCAGGAATCCCTATGAAAGCTGGGGCCCCACTCACCTCCAATAGCCAGATATCGGAAGAAGAGCCAGCCACTGATGAGGGCCTCTCGAGGGTTTCGGGGCCGTTTCTCCATAATGTCCAGGTCTGGTGGGTTGAAGCCCAGGGCTGTGGCAGGTAGGCCATCGGTCACCAGGTTCACCCAGAGGAGCTGCACAGGGATGAGGGCTTCGGGCAGGCCCAGAATGGCTGTGAGGAAGATGCTGGAACCAGAGTCATGGGCTTGAGCCCCCAGCAAATGGAAGGTCCAGCTGCTACTCACACCCTAGGCCCGGAGTGCCACCCACTGTCTCTGCAGCAGCCCCACCTCCCTCTGCTAGTTCTGATGTGTGCATGTGAGTGAGAAGTGGGTGCATACACTCTGTTCACACTGGGCCACCCCTGAACCCCCAGTCCCAGCTCTGGGGCCTGGAGAGACCCGCCCTTTAGGCCTCTCCCATTGAGGACAGGGCGCAAGTTCTCTTTAAGACACACACACAGACACACACATGTGGACAGTGCGTGCCTGAGCAGATACACATTTGTTCAAAGATGTGTGCAAAAAACCTAGCGCAGGACACACAATCCCACAACACACAAGCAAACATTGACACGCTTGCCCTGACGTGCACAGAAGCATAATTCTTACATGGCCAGGAAAACGTGCGCTCACCATTCGCCACAGGCATCACTCACATGTGAACCGAAGTGCATACACGATTACATGCAGGCACAAATCCTCAGTGCTTCTACTCATGCCCAAAGATGAACAGGAAGTCACATGCACATGTGTACACACGCCTCTCACTCAGGCACACACCCTATGTGCACACGCACACATACACACACGGACACATTACTGCCCAAAGGTGAAGTGAGTTCTCCCATCTCGCAGGACTCTGAAAGTGGGAAGAAGGTCATGGCTGGAGGGATGCCAGGGGATTTCTCCAGCACCACCCTGGGGACTATCAGGGGTTCTGGAGAATGATGGGGTGTTCCCCGTTCCTGCCCACCCTGAGGTGGGGCTCTGGAAGGCCCCAGTCTTCCAAGGCAGGACATGGGTCCCGTCATCCCTGCAGCCCCATCCCAGGACCAGGCATTCTTCCTGTCGCCTCATCCCAGACCAGGTATTTTCCCTGTCCTGGGGATCCACAGCTGGTCCAGAGGGCTGGGAGGATGGAATAGAGGGCCTCACCAGACAACCTCGCCAACGTTGGAGGAGATGAGGTAGCGGATGAATTGCTTCATGTTGCTGTAGATGGCCCGGCCCTCCTCTACTGCGGCCACGATGGAGGCAAAGTTGTCGTCTGAGAGTACCATCTCCGCCGCTGACTTGGCCACGGCTGTGCCAGAGCCCATGGCAATGCCAATCTCTGCTTTCTTCAGGGCTGGGGCATCATTCACTCCGTCTCCTGTCTGAGGGCCAGGTTAGGGGGGTTCACGCCTGAGAAACTTCCCTGCCACCCGCCTGACTCCCCTCCACTCAGCCTGTCGCCAAGTTTAGGGCTTGTCCCCGAGGAAGCAGACAGTTGAACGAAACCAATGGTGAGGTCATAAGCCTAGAAACTGATCTGGGGCTGAGGCTAAGGACAGGGCAGGGAGTGCGGACAAGGACGAAATTGAGAAGAAGGTCAAGTTTAAGGTCAGAGAAGATGGTGAGGTGAGGACGGGAAGAAGGCGAGTCACACTGAGGGCAAGGATGAAAGCAAGGTGGGATGTGGGGTAGAAAATGAAACTGAGGTGAAGGACAAAGTTAAGGTCAAGTCAGGAATGAGGTGAAGGTCATGGCCCAGGTCAAGGGTGAGTTAGGGGTTGTAGTTAAGGTGAAGGTTGGAGCCAAGGTGAAAAACAGGGTCAAGAATGGACTCATGTTCAAGATAAAAAAAACTAGATTAAGGGAGAGATAAGTCAAGGCTATGGTCACTCTCAGGAATGATGTCATGGTAGAAGTTAGAGTTGATGTCAAGGTCAAGATTGAAGCCCAGATCAAAGTCGAGGCCCACATAAAGTAGATTGAGAGGGGGTCAACGTCAAGGATCAGATCAGGGTCCAGGTCAAGACTGGAACCCGTATCAAAGTTGAAATGAGTAAAGGATCAGTTTAAGATGTTTAAGGTTGAGGTCAGGGAGCAAGTCAGTGTGAAGGTCAAAAATAAGGGCCAAGAACAAGTTTACAATTGTAGTCAAGTCAAGGTTGGCACCCAGATCATTATCAGGTCAAGACTGAGCCATATATAAGGGCTGAGGCCAACGTAAAGGACTGGGATAGGCTGGAGGTCAAGATTATAAACTGAGGTCAAGACAGGGCGGAGTGAGATCGAGGTTAAGAATAAGATCAGTGTTGATGAAAAGGTCAGCAATCAAGAATGAGACAGAACAAAAACTGAGACTAAACCAAGTGTTCATCCAGAGGTGAAGGGATGAAGAGACTGGTATTACACAGTGTAATGCCACTGAAAAAGAAGTGAAAAATCATGGTACTGAATCTCTCAGCAACATGGATAAACCTCAAAGGAAAAAAGCCAGACACAAACAGCAAATGCTGTATGATCCCACTCATGTGAAAATCCACGAGACGCAAAATAATCCAAGATGAAAAAAACAAAATCAGAGCAGACATTGCGAGTTGTGGCTGGGGGCCGGATGGAGAGGGTGCATAAAGGAACCTCATGGGTTGATGGTAAAGTTCCCTCTCCTGTGTACTGACGGAGGGCAAAGTGTACTGATGTCTACAACTGAGTCTGACATGCATTAAGAAAAGATGGATTAAAGATGGGTAGACAGACAGGTATGTGATAAAGCAAATATACCTATACTATTTATAGACTCTAGATGGCAGATATTTACAGGCATTCACTATAAAAATCATTTCAATTTCTCTCTGGGCTTGAAATTTTTTGAAATAAGATGTTGGGAAAAATAAGAATGAAGCAGAGGCAGGGGTTGGCCAGTTGCTCTTTCTAAGCCCTGTGGTCAGTGCTTCCCACCATACCCCAGCCCGTCACCTCCCCCAGGCTCCCAGCTTGTGGCCTCACCATGGCAGTGATCTCATTAAAGGACTGCAGGTTCTCCACAATGCGGGACTTGTGGGCGGGCTCCACCCGGGCGAAGCAGCGGGCCGTGCGGCAGGCGTGGCGCTGCTGCTCGGGGCTGAGATCGTCGAATTCGCGGCCCGTGTAGGCCTTGCCCGCCACATCCTCCGTGTCCTCGAAGATGCCAAGCCGGCGGCAGATGGCCACGGCTGTGGCTTTGTTGTCCCCTGTGATCATGACCACACGGATGCCTGCCTGGTGGCAGCGTGCGATGCAGGCAGCCACCTCGGGCCTCGGAGGGTCTAGCATGCCCACGCAGCCCACGAAGGTCAGGTCCGTCTGTAGGGAGGGGGTAGATGCCAGCGAGGCCTGGACCCATCCTCAACCTGCCACCTGCCCAGTGCCACAGGCGGACACGTGGGCCCGGGGCCCCAACACCCACCTCCTCCTGCACACCCACCTCGTGCTGCAGGTGGACACACGGCCCTGGGGTCCCAGCACCCACCTCGTACTGCACAAACTTGCTGCAGTCATCCAGCTGCATGTCCTCCTTCCTCGGGGGCATGTCCCGGGTGGCCAGTGCCAAGCAGCGCAGCGTGTCCAAACCTGAGCCCCAATCCTTGACCGTGGCCAGGATCTGCTCCCTGGAGGTGGTGTCCAGGGGTACTGTGCGGCTCCCCACACGGACAGAGCTGCAGCGCTCAATCACACTCTCAGGAGCCCCCTGCAGCAGTGGACGGGAGGAGACAACTGGGTCAGTCGGGAACCCTCCCCTCCCTCCTGCTTAACTGTGAGTTGAGGCCTAGATCACAGGTAAGTAAGGTCACCCAAGGAGACACACAATAAGGGACACAACAGAATCCATTTTTAAGAAGGTTGGAGCAGGAACCAAGTGGGTCCCATTGTGAGACAGCCCAGAGGGTAGGGGGCGCTCCCATAGAGTGTGATGCCATGTGAAGCCCCCAGCAGAACATCCCCCCACCCCGGCAATTAGCTTGAAGCTGAGAAGGCCTGACGCAGCATTTTGGGGGACGGGGTGGGAATGGCACCCTCCTGCAGACCCCGCTGCCTTGCCAGGCTGGTGCTCCCATGATTCCAATTCTGTAGGGTGCTCTGCATCGGGAAGTGGGCTGAGCCCTGCTCGGGGACCAGAAACAGAACCCGGCTGAGGGTGTGGGGGATATGGCTCTGCAGGGTGGTCATGGGGTGCAGGCTTCTCACTGGCCTTGGGGTCTCACCCTGGACCTTGTCCCAGGCCTGGAAAGAACCTCTGAATCCTCCATCAGTGCCTCCACCCTCTCCCCAAAAGGTGTCCCAAACACTAGGGGGTTTTGTTTGTTTTTTGTGGCCAAGTCACAGGGCATGCAGGATCCTAGCTCCTCGACCAGGAATGGAACCTGAACCTCCTGCAGTGAAAGTGCAGAGTCTCAACCACTGGAATGTCACGGAAGTCCCTTGATATATATACATACATGCATACACACACACACACACACACACACACACACATATACATATATATCTATCTATATATATATATGGTCAAACGCTAGGTATTTTAAGAAGCCCAAACTCCCAATACAGAAGCTTTTTGCTTTAAAAAAGGTTAAAATCCCCCACTGCAGGTTTTAAAGATTTTGCTTTAATCTGACTCCTACTTCAGATTCAAAATCAGTGACAGGAAGGACTATGGACGAGAGTCTGGATGGAGCTGCTTCCTTTCCTCCTTAGGACTGTTTCCAAGACACAAAGCACCAAGTCTGGACACCAACCACTTCAACAGTCCCCATCAGGAGCAAAAGGGCTCCTGACACAGTCCAGCCTGACCCGCTATTCAGACGGGGACCCAAGGCCCACGTGGCAGCACGGTGACCCCGAGGTCATGTGGCAAGGCAGTGCCTCTCAGACCAGATCTGGGACCACAGGCAGGCCTCAGCATCTGGCCCGGGTTGTACCTGCCCCACACCTGGGCCCCCTTCCCAGTTCCCCGTGGCAGGCTGACCACCCTCATTCTGGAGTTATCCCTTTGCCGAGGGTCTCCCACCTCCCCCAGTGTCCCGCGGCTGCAGGCTCTGGCTCGTCAGAGGACTGGAGAGCAGGCCCCCGGGGACCCCAGGTGTGCAGAGGCCCCATGCCGGTCGGGCAGGCCCACCTTCACAAACATTTTGCTGCCCTGGGCCGCCAGGCCAGGGCGGGTGGGCGTGCAGTACACTGACATGGACTTCCGGTCTCGGGAGAACTCCAGGGTGAACTCCTTCTGCATCAGCTGCTTGATGACCTGTGGGGCCCAGGCGGGTCAGGGCTTGAGGGGTAGGGCCAGGGATTCTGGCTGCTTCCTCACCAGCTGCTCGGCCCCGTGAAGAGCCTCTTGCTCCCTGCACGGTGGTGAATCTATCCTCCTCTAACCCTGACATTCAAGGCCTCCGTCTCCCTCTCCAGCCCCATAAATGCCCCAGAGTTGCCATTTCCTGACCAGGCTGGGTAATTTCTGACTCCAAGTCCTTGCCCACACTCAGCTGTTCTCTTTTCTCCCTAGACCAGTATTACTAGGTAGGCATCTGAGGTCCTTCCTCCTCCCAGAACCCTCCCAGGACTCCCTTCCCCTCTCTCCCTTCTCCCGATGCCCCAGAAGCCCCAGCCACACTGCTCACCGCATTGCAGGCGCCAGCTCGCTCCACCCGGGAGAGAGCCTGCAGGTCCGTGTCAAAAACATTCATCTTCTCCACCAGGCAGGTCAGGGCTGTCTCCGTGGCCTCTCCCACCTTCTCATACACACCCTTGGTCTAGGGGGGCCCAGGTATAGGGAGGGAGTGAGGGTCGGGGCGGCCCCTGGCCTCACCTCCCATTCACTCCCTGACCCTTGGAGCTCCCAGGCCCTGCTCCTTCCCTCCTCCTTCTCTCCCTGAGGCCTAATACGCCAGTGCCACCACCACTCTTCAGGCTCACCACGGCCAGGGCCCGCCCACTGCTCCCTCCCTCTTGAGCTCCACGCCCACTCATGCAGTTGCTGCCTGTTGGACTTGGTTCCCTTCGGACCCTCAGTCTACCTCTCCGTGTCTCCATACGTGCACTCCAGTGACTGCTGCAGCCAGAATGCAGCTAGAAGCTACCTGACCTCCTCTCCCTCTTTCACCTAACCGGTCACCAAGTCCCAGGATTTTGGCTCCAAACTCTCTCCAACCCATGCCTTCTCCCCTCTTCCTGAAGCCCCAGCCAGGACTCAGCTGACATTTCTCGGGCCCGGGTGACCACACAGGGCTCCCTGGCCCACACAGGGCTCCCTGGCCCCGGTCTTGCCCAGTCTGTTCTGTCCTCCACACTGAGACCTAGGCGATTGTCTGTGAATGTACATCTGACCATATCACCCTCCTGCTCTAAACCCATTGCTGTCTGTTTGCTGCCCTCAGCTGGGCATCAGACTGACTTGGTCTTGCCAAGTGCCCCCACTCAGGGGCGAAGAGCCTCCCACGTGCACCATGCTTCTGCTCCAGCCACAAGGAAGAGCGTTCACTGCCTAGATCACATCAGGTTATAGTGGCCTGTGGGCCATTTCTGGACAGTGCCTTTTGCTTTAAACACTTCCTAGTGTTTGTCCCCCAAACCTCTTCTCCCAGGCATCCCTGGCTTTTCTACCTTTTACATTACAGTCCCCCACAGTCCAAGAGCCCCAGAGCAGGTTCTAAAGCCAAACTGAGGAAGAAGGGGGGGGGGGGCAGTGTGGAGTGGACGGGGATGGCAGTGTTCCTGGGGTGTGGCACTCCCAAGGGCAGGGACCTCCAGTCCCGGGAGCTTGGATACTCTGGGAGACTGGTCTGTTCTGAGTGCCTGGATACTAGGGAAGTCACTGAAAGTGGGTAGGGGCCCACCTCGTTGTAGTCCAGCGCTGAATCATTGCACAGGGCACAGATGGTCGCCAGCTCCACCAGCCCATCAAACTGCCCGCAGCGCACTCGCAGCTCTCCCTGACGCCTGTGGAGCCAGAGCGGTCAGAACTGGGTTCTTGGCCCCGCCCCTGGGCGATGCCCAGTATGTTGGCCCCGCCCCCAGGAGGCCTCACCAATGACAACTCTCAACAGTTGTCCTACGTAGCCCCGCCCACCCGTAAACCCCGCCCACCTGTGCCCCTTCGCCGAGCACTCACACTTCGCCCTCCGGGGCATACGTGGTGCCAGAGATGGTGAACTCGTGCAAACGGCAGGTACCCGCTCCGGCCTCGGCTACCACGAACATCTGGGGGGGCACAAGGGTGTGCTCATGTGTTTTTCAAACCCTTATTTCAGAATCCCTAGTAGGACTGTTCAAACGAATTCCTACTAGGGATTCTAGCAGGTCAGGAGCTGCAGGGCAGCAAAGCGAGCTGGTGCCCCGGCCCCTGCGGCAGCCTCTGGTGCACTTTTGTGGGGGGCTAAGGTCTCTGACACAGAGCGTGGGTTTCCAGGGTTTTATGGGAGCAGGGGCGGGAGAGGAGTGATCAGGGGGCCTGGGAAAATGGGAAACCCACAGCCTTCAGCATCACCCCACCCACTCCTCTACCCCAGAGACCTGCTGGAGTCTCAGCCAGACTCCCTGGAGCATGTGGGCAGCAGCCCAGGATCTGGGATCAAGTGCCAGGGAATGAATAATTCCTGCCTGGGTCCTTCCCAGGTCACCGGAGCTGGTGTATCGGGTGACAGGCACTGACCACAGAGCGTCACGGTGGAGCAGGATAAAACCTGGGTCCAGGCCCGGCTTGGCTCGGATGCCCAGGCTGTACTTGACCCTCCCCTATGTCCTTTATGGTCACCTGGCAGGGCTTGTACACCCAAACTTCAGATAAGGAAACTGAGGTTCGCAGATGGCCTGCGAGGCCTGCCAAGACCCTACAGAGTGACACATGTGTCCAAATGATGCATGTCCAGCCAGGCTTTGCTGCTCTGCCCCAGGAAAACCTGGATCTGCTTCCCACCATGGGGCAGCACACATGTTCTCTCCTCCATCTCTGGAGTCCGGGAGTGGCCCAGAGAGGTAGCCCAGCCTGCCAAGCATCACACAGCAACACCCAAGCTGGCTGCAGCCACTCACCCGGCAGACCGACATCTGATTGGTGGTGAGCGTGCCCGTCTTGTCTGAGCAGATCACCGAGGTGCAGCCCAGGGTCTCCACAGAGGGCAGACTCCGCACAATGGCGTTCTTACGGGCCATGCGCCGCGTGCCCAGTGCTAGGCAAGTAGTGATGACAGCCGGGAGGCCCTCAGGGATGGCAGCCACAGCCAGGGCCACAGCGATCTTGAAGTAGTAGACAGCACCTCGAAGCCAGGAGCCGCCGTGGGCGGGATCAGCAAAGTGACCGATGTTAATGACCCACACGGCCATGCAGATCACGGAGATGGCGCGAGACAGCTGCCGCCCAAACTCGTCCAGCTTCTGCTGCAGGGGCGTCCGCTCTGGCTCCACGGCGGCCATCTGACTGCGGATCTTACCCAGCTCCGTGTGCAGGCCCGTGGCCACTGCCACACCCACCGCCTTGCCCGATGCAATGTTGGTGCCCTGGCCGAGAGAGGGATGAGCAAAAGGGCTGGTTGGCACCTCAGCAGGGGTCCAGGACCCCTGACCCCTTCAGGCTGGGATTTCGGCTCTCTTCCCGCTCCTTGGCTTTCTCTTTCTCCACGTCACTTAGTGCTCCCAGACATATGCAGCTATGTCATCTGGAGTTATGACTGTCATCACCTTGATAGTGTCAGCTCTATGAAGGCAGGGACTTGGTCTGGTGCCTCATTCCCAGTGCCAGGATGGGGTCTGGCACAGAGGCAGCAACAGCTGATACTGACAGAACAGCACAGCACCAACCCATTAAAATGAGGTTCATACCCAACCAAGACAGCCACACAGGGGTGCTGCTGTGATCTCAGGTAAACAGTTTTAAACAGTATTTACTGAAGAATCCAGAAAATCTGTGCTTAAGCCCATCCATCCCGAAGGCCCCAGTAAGATCCCCAAGCCCTGATGCAAGGGCTGGCCAGCATGAGCCTCTGTGTCCCTTGCTGTAAAATGGTCCAGCAGAGGTGAGAGACACAGCTATTAAGGGGAGGCTCATAAATCATCCCCTTCAGATGGGTGCCCCGTGCCAAGGCTGGAGAGGTGGGTGGTGGCAGCCTCAGTATTTCTTCTGCCCTGAGCCATGCAGCTCCTGCCCCCACATACAGGCCCCTCTGCTAAGGAAGGACTTCCCAGGCACTAGTGGTAAAGAATCTGCTTGCAATGCAGAAGGCCCAGGTATGACTCCTGGATGAGAAAGATCCCCTGGAAGAGGAAATGGCACCCCACTCCAGTATTCTTGCCTGGGAGATCCCATGGACAGAGGAGCCTGGCGGGCTACAGTCCAGGGGGTCACAAAGAGTCAGACACGACTGAGCGACTAAACACGCATGCACTGCCAAGGAAACGACCTGCAGTTAGCCAGAGCACCCTCCTTAGGAAGTCCCCTGTGATGGGTGCTGATGCCTGAGCGTGCCCCTTGGTGTCCCCTCCCCACCCAAAGCAGCTTATCCAAAGCTTCCGGGCACCTTGGCAGGGTGCTCCCCTCAAGCAGAGCTGTGGGTGAATATTGCTTTCTCCCCTTCTGTTCACTTCTGGGGACAGCTTATAACTTAGCGCCCAGGGCCACTGCCAGTTGGCTTGACCCCTCTTTGTGGCCTCTGTGCTCGGCTTCAGGCAGTTGCTAGGCAGCCCATGAGCATCACTGGTTAGGTCTCTCTGGGGCCACAAGGGCTGATCCTTTCCCCCAGAGCTGAACCCCATCACTCTCCCTGAGCAGACACTCTCCCTGGTGTCTTGTCTTAGGGATCAGTTTTCTCATCTGAGAAACGAATGGTTCCTGACATCCTCCACCATTGTGGCAATGCGCCTCTCTCTCGAGGACTCCGTTGAGTCACTATACACAAGCTCTGTCCCTCTCCAGCTTAAAGCAGGATAAGCCTAGCAGGCAGGAGAAAAACTCTAGGGTCAGATGGCTGAGTCCACATCCCAGCTCTGCCGCTCACTGGCTGTGTGACCTTGGGAAACTTACTTAACCTCTCTGTGCCTGTTTCCTTGCTAGAAAATGCAGACAAGTGTACTCATTTCAAAGATGATGTGAGTATAAAATAAATTAATATAGGTAAATGTCTTAGAACAGGGCCAAGCACACAGACTCCAGTAAACACAGCTATTATTATTACTAGAAATTTCCATGTATTCTCAATGATTGTGAGGTTCTTTCCCACAGAGCTTTAACTGATTCATCTAAAGGTTATTATTTTCATTATAAGGCACTTACAGAAAACAGCATGTTCTTCTTGTCCTGGTTGACAGCTCTGGGGTCCGGGATGGCGTCCGTGTGCTTGGTCACAGACACAGATTCACCTGGATATGGAATCAGAAATGAGAAGCCCGGGACTTCCCTGGTGGTCCCGTGACTGAGACTCCACACTCCCCTTTGCAGGGTGCCTGGGTTCAGTCCCTGGTCGGGGTACTAGATCCCACATGCCGCAACTAAAGACCAAAAGCACAACTAACACCTGGTGTAGACAAATACACACATATATAAATAAATATTTTAAAAAAGAAAAGAGAAGCCCCGTGTGAAGTCCTCCCGTCCCCTGGCCTCTGGGCCTCACCGGTCAGGATGGACTGGTCCACTCTCAGCGTGGTGGACTTGATGTCAATGAGACGGAGGTCGGCAGGCACTTTGTCTCCCACTGTGGAGGGAGAACAGCTTGGCTGAGTGTGGCTCTGGGCACCCCTTCCCAGGAAAGCCAGCAGGGCTCCCGGAAGCCAAGGCCCGGGCTGGGAGGCAGGGTGAGCTGTCCCCTGGCTTACAGTCCCCTTATCCATCCGATGGGGTTCTGGCTAAAGAGCTGCAGAGGGATCCAACAGTCCCCCTCTACAACATACAGTCAGAAAGAGAAGAGTGGGCTCATTAGCGTCTCATAATGCAAGGAGAATACCCCCGAAGCACCTGCCACTTCCACGATGTCTCCGGGGACGATGTCCCGGGCACGGATGCGTTGCACACTCTTGCGGTCCGCGCGTATCACCTTGCCCATCTCAGGTTCATACTCCTTAAGGGCCTCGATGGCGCTCTCTGCGTTGCGTTCCTGCAGAGGCAGGAAGGCTGTCTATCCCCACTGGCCCTAGCAGGCCACCCCCTTGGAAGGACACCCCTTGGGGCCTGGGATGGATCTGGAACCAGAAGGACCTGCAGGGTTCCAGGACCAGGTGAAGGTGACACCGAGCAGTTGGGAGACCCCAGGACGCAACCACACCCCCGAGTCTCCCACCTGCCACACGCCCACGATCGCATTGGCCACAAGGATCAGCATGATGACCAGGGGCTCCACGAAGGCTGTCGTGGTCTCCTCGCCCTCCTCAAACCAGGCCAGGACCTGTCGGGATCAGAGCTGGTGAGTGGCAGCTATGCCACGGGCCAGGGTTTGCCTGCCATCTCCTGTGTACACTGGGTCTGTCTGCTCCCGTTTGGGAGGAAGTACCCCTGGGGAGCCCTGGACTTGGAGAGGTCTGCTCTCAGAAGGCCTTGGCTTGGTCACTCCTCCCTCCAGGTAGTGACTGCCACAGCCCAGGTCCCATCCCACCCACTCTCAAGGTTGTGGGGCCACTGTTTGCCTGACTGTTGTTCTCCAAGTGTGGGGCCCAGACCAGCAGCAGCATCTCCTGGGAACCTGTTAGAAATGCAAATTCCTGGGGTCCATCCCAGGCCTACTGAGTCAGAAACTCTGGGGTGGACCCCAGCAGTCTGTTTGAAGCAGGTGATCCTGCTGCAAATTCAAGTTCATGGCCCTTTGGTCAGAGGACCATGGTCAGAGGACCAGCCAGAGCCCAGGCCTGGAGGCGGGAGACCTGGTTCCAGTCTGTTCCCACCTCCTGGCCCAAGTGGGTACTTGTCATCTTCTCCAGGCCTCCATGCGTCCATCTGTTCTAAGGAGGGGGTACCAGAACCCTTTTGGCTTGGCTGTATTGGGCACCGACCTGGATAGACTTTTCTAGTAGGAGTCCTCAATTTCCAAAGGGCAGTGAGTATCCAGGATGGTCAGACTTAGCGGGCTGGGCCCCTGCCGGCTGGAGGGCAGGGCTGGGAGCAGGAGTCACAACCACCCTCTGGACTCCATTCCCTGCATGACCCTTGGGTGTCTGCTGCTCAGCCACCAATGCCCCCCTCCCCACCACTCCACCCTGGGCCCATGACCCTGTGGGTCCAGAAGGAGCCTAGGCATGGGGCATGGGGGTCAGCAATGGGGAGCAGCAGCCAGGAGGCAGCTGCGGGAGGTTGAGGTCCAAAGTCTCTCTGAGGAGCCATGGAAGGTATTGCATATGCTCTCACCCCGGGGGATTCACCCACCACATTCGGCAATATCCGTAGACATGACTATCACAACCATGGGATGCTAATGGCATCTGGCGGGCAGAGGCCAGGGATGCTGCTAAACACTCTACAGTATACAGGACGGTCCCTGACACAGAGAGCTGTCTGGTCCAAGAAGCCAATGGTGGTGTTGCTGAGAAACCCTGCATTAAGGCAGGGAGGGGTGGGGTCAGGTGTGCTTTTGCAAGCTCACTCTGAAAGTCAGGGTGGAAGAGGGGCTGGAGGAGACAGATGAGAGCCAGGAGTCCACTGTGGGGGCTGCTAGAATTTGGCAAGGGCAGGGGCTGGGCAAAGAACTGATGCTTTCAAACTGTGGTGCTAGAGAAGACTCTTGAGAGTCCTTTGGACTGCAAGGAGATCAAACCAGTCAATCCTAAAGGAAATGCTGAAGCTGAAGTTCCAATACTTTGGCCACCTGATTGGAAGAGCCAACTCATTGGAAAAGACCCTGATGCTGGGAAAAATTGAGGGCAGGAGAACGGGGTGACAGAGGATGAGATGGTTAGATGGTATCACCAACCCAATGGACATAAATTTGAGCAAACTCTGGGAGATATTATTGAAGGATAGGGAAGCCTGGCATGCTGCAGTTCATGGGGTCACAAACAGTCAGACACAACTGAGCAACTGAACCACAAAGGGGATTCACAGGGGCCCAGGGATGCCCACCGCCAAGAGGACAGCCTGTGGCTCAGAGCCTGGGCCTCTGAGCACTGCCTGGACCCGCTCCCCGGCCCAGGCTGCCTGATGCCGTGGGAAAGGGCTACTTACGAAGGAGACCAGGGCGGCCAGCAGCAGGATTCGAACCAGGAGGTCCTCGAACTGTTCCAGCACAAGCTCCCACAGGGACTTCCCTGTGAACGGGAGCACCGCATGAGGGCTGGGCTCCCGACCGACCGCGTCCATGCAGAGCTGCGGTGGCCCACTCCCTCCCTCCCATTTGAATGGGGAGATCCCGAGGCCCTGAGAGGCACAGAGGGGCAACGCTGGGGACTCAGCCAGGCCCCACCGGCCTGGGAGGGGAGGACACCGCCTGACAGTGACTGGCCCGGGGTGTCATCTAGTGCCCTTGCAGGCCGCCCTGGCCCCCAGCCTCACCTTCCTCAGTCGGGAGTTCTGCAGGATCCAGGCAGCCACAGGAGCCATGAGGAGACAAGAAATGACTGGGTTATCGAGCGGAGTCTAAGCAGTCCCTTCCCTGCGGTGCCCACCAGAAACCCCACGTTGGGCAGGACACATTCCCCCCAGGTCTCTGAGGTCACAGAACACGTGGTTTGAGCCCGGATACTTTCACATCCCTCCCCCACCTGACTCTGGTTGAAGATGGCCTGCTGTGACCTGACTCATCCTGGGGCAAGAGCCGAGCCAGGGCCCTCCAGACCATCCAGGCCAGTTCCTCCTCCATTGCACAGAGGGGAAACTGAGACCTGGAGGAGATGGGAACCCTGAGGTCACACAGGGAGTTGATAGTTCTCAGGGCTCCCTGCACTGCCCTTTCTCAGATGCCCACCCAGTCCTGTTCAATGTCCCCCTACCCACGGTAGGGTGGCCCCTTCGTTCAAATTGAGAAAACTGGCTCAGGCCACCTCTGACACACCTGCTTCTCCAGGACCAAGGGGACAAGGCTCGCAGCACTGCCCACCCCACCCAGGGCTCCCTGGGCATGACCTCAGCAGCCAGCGCCCTGGGCTTCAGTTCCGGGAGGCTGACTGTCAGCTTGTCCCTTCCCAGGCCCTCCGCTCCAGCAGGCTCAGAAAGGACCCAGCCAGCCTGCCGAGGCCCAGACCCACAGAATATTTTGAAGAACCATGTCTCCAAACACCACAAGGACCTACTGTCCCCTTACAGGCTCCACTTTCATCCCCTTCAGGTCCTGAAGCACCCATGTTACAGGTGGAGCTGGCTGCCCCAGTAGCTGAGTCTGGGAATCTTCCCAACAGCCTAAAGGGGAGGTGGGTGGGGATGCCGATCCCGTCTTGCAGGTGCAAGAGGTCCAGAGTGGATGCGTGGCTTGAACAAGGTCACACAGCAAGCAAGGGTGTTTGTGGGTCTGTGAGAAGGGGCCCTGGACGGGTTTCTCCCTCGTTCTGCTGATCTCAGGACCTGCCCAGGGCTGTCTGAGGGCTCTCTCAGATCGAGCCTAACTGACCCTGTCTCCTTTTGTCCTGTGCTATTCCCAGGACAGTCCCTAGACCAGCAGCTTCAGGGTCACCCGGGAGCTTGTTAGCAATGCAGACCCCAAGGCCCCACCCCAGGCTGGCTCTTCCTCCTCCTCGCTGACATGGGTCCTTGCCTCTGCCCACCTGCTTTTAGCTCAAGCACCAGCCAGCACTTTTTCTCACGGGCGGCCCCTACCCTGACCACCTGTTTGGAAGGTCTGGGGTCTGCACCTGGCAGCTGAATCATGGGGAGTACTGAGCAGCCCACTGGGCCGCAGGAATCCAGGAGGAAAACATATAACCTAAAAATACACTTTCTAGCATTTTCTCCAAAGTCCTATTTTAGGCAACAGCTGACATTTTCCGTGGAAAATGTAATCTCCAGTGTCCTGCGTTGAGATTAAAATCAAACAGACTTTTTCCTTCTGATCTATTTAGCTAAAGCGAACAGGAAAGGCAGGAGGAGGGCCAGCCCTGGTTTCTGGGCCAATTCTCCAATGGAGCAGGGTCCTTTAGAGGTCATCTCAGCCATGCCCCAGCCTCAGAGCACATGTCAGTCTGCTTGGAGTTCCTCAACCCCTCAACCTCTGCAGGTGTCCTTAGGATTCCTGACCTAAGGAAGAGTTTATCTGTAAGTCTCACCCGAATCCCTCCCTCTGTCTACCTAGCCCTTCCCTCTGCTGGCGTGTAGCCTCGAGGCCACCATATTCCTCAGGGCATTTTTTCTGGATGGGGGTGAGTCCTGGGGTTGGGAGACCTGTTCAGGAACATAACAGCTCTAGCGAGTGAAGCTGCTCAATCTTGTCCAACTGTTGGCGACCCCATGGACTATAGCTTACCAGGCTTCTCCATCCATGGAATTTTCCAGGCAAGAGTGGAAAATTGGAGTGGGTTGCCATGTCCTTCTCCAGGGGATCTTCCTGACCCAGGGATCGAACCTGGGTCTCCCACATTGCAGGCAGACAGTTTACCATCTGAACACCTGGGAAGCAGCCACCAGCTCTAGTCCCCACTGCAAACTGCCCTCCACCTGCTGGTCTCACCGGGTCTCCTCCCTCTCCCCTTCCACCTGACTGTCCCCTTCTGCTGACCCACAGCCCGATCCAAAGTCCACACGTGGTGGTCGCTATCATGCTATCCCCCCGGGGCTTCTCATTCTCCCCACCGTGTGGACACACAGTAGGACTGCACGTCCCATCTTCCTGTGTGAGTTGCAAAAAGAAGGATGTGTGTTAGTTTGGGCTGGAATGTAGAACTGTTGGCGAATGGCACCATCCAGTGGAGCTTCCTGCGGTGATGGAAGAGTCCTACAGCCATGCTGTCTGACACGGTAGCCACCAGCCACATGGGGCTATTGAGCACTGGGAATGTAGCTCGTGTGACTAAGTAGCTACATTTTATTTCTTTATTATTATTTTAAAATATTTAATCATTTGGCTGTGCCAGGCCTTGGTGGCAGCGTGCGGGATCTTCCATCTTCACTATGGCATGTGGAATCTAGTTCCTTGACAAGGGATCGAACTTGGGCCCCCTGTGTTAGCAGCCGAGTCTTAAGCCACTGGACAGCCAGGAAAGTCCCAGTAGGTATATTTTAAATTAATTTTCATTCATTGAAACTCAAACAGCCACGCAAGGCTAGTGGCTGCCCCACTGGACTGCACAGTCTGGAGCTCTCTGACCTTCTGCTCTTGCAACCAGCACTTGTGTGATGGTATCTGCTCCATGAACCCGAGTCAGAGTCAGGAGACACTCAGCCGCACAGAGGTGTGTGTGCACAGTGTGAGCAAGAGATGACCTGGATTGTTTCAAGCCACTGAAATCTGGGGGTTGTAATGCAGGATAACCTGGCCGATCCTGACCGATACCCTCTTCTCCCCAGATCTGGCCTCTACCGGGGTAGAGCAAGGCATCGGCAGGCTCAGTAAGCCATGAGGTCACTGCAGATGCCCCACCCATCCGTGCAGGAGGGCCCGTCCCTGCTCCTGAAATGCACGGGCTTCCAGTCCTGCCTGAACAGCTGGCTCCCCGGGGGGGCCCTGAGCCTCATTTGAAAGATGGAGTACCACCACCTCCCTGCAGGCTGCTGTGTGAATAAGCATCATTATCATTACTGAGTCACAGTTTTTAAGCACCTACTATATACCAAAGAACTTCCCAGATGGCACTGGTGATAAAGAATCCACTTGCTAATGCTCGAGAGGCAAGAGAGGTGGGTTCGATCTCTGGGTCGGGAAGATCCCCTAAAGAAGGCAATGGCACCCCAGTCCAATATTCCTGCCTGGGAAATTCCATGGACAGAGGAGTCTGGCAGGCTACAGTCCATGGGGCCACAGAGAATCGGACACGGCCGAGCGACTGAGCACTCCTATACCAAGCAGTGTGCCCCATGTCTACTTCATCTCCAGAGAGGAACGGCGGCGCGGTGTGCGCCTAACACATGAGGAGGTGCTCCACACACAGGATGATCGCCTGCTCGCGTGCACTGCTCTCGTGAGATTCTCAAACAAGCCAGGAAAGAGGATGTGATTATTATTCCCATTTTACAGAGCAGAAGCGCAGAGAGGCTGAGTGCCTACCTCACGGGTCACACAGCTGGGAAGTGGCAGGGAAGGGTTTTGAGCTTGAACAGTCTGGCTCTGTTCGAGCCAGCTCGAACCCGTGCTCTGGACCTCTTGCACTCACTCCTAGACTGTCCTGACTTCCCACCCCAGTGGTCCCTGAGCCTCCCAGTCAAGATCACCGGAAGGATCATAATCTCCCATGTCCTGACTGTTGGGCTGGAAGCAATCATCAGCTGGCCCTTCCAAGGAGAATGCCCCATCTCTCGATGCCATCTACCAAGCCTCATGGGCCAGGACTGTAACAAGAGGTGCCACCGCTCCCAGACTCCCGCCGGGCCAATCCGGGGGCATATGACTCCCCCCAATATTGCCTGAATCGTTCATATGGTGGCCTCTCCTGACCAAACCCTACTCTGCGGAACTGTTGCCAGACTGAATCATTCCCTGTCCACAGATACCCGATGCGGGGCTGGCCTGGAGGGTCCTGGAATGTGATCAGAGAAAGTTGGCGGCTTAGAGCAGAGAGTCTGGTCCAAGGACTGGAGTTCAAATCCTATTATCTCGGTAGTTCTGTGGCCATGGGCAAGTCACTTTAAGCCTGGCTGTGCCTCAGTTTCCCTGTCTGGAAAATGAGGATAATAACAGCAACCACCTCATGAGGTTGCATAACATGTACGAAGCACAGCGCATGGTGAATGCTCAGCAAACCTTAGCCATGACAACAGTGAGCAGAAGTTCCTGGATCCCTAGTACTTGGGACAGCACT
Organism: Muntiacus reevesi; assembly: GCF_963930625.1. Taxonomy (NCBI): domain Eukaryota; kingdom Metazoa; phylum Chordata; class Mammalia; order Artiodactyla; family Cervidae; genus Muntiacus; species Muntiacus reevesi. The sequence goes on along the minus strand of NC_089266.1, from coordinate 37,309,247 downwards.
TGGCACACAGTGGGCACTCAATAAAATGGAATGAATGAATGACCCTACCCTGCTCACTGATCTTCCATGGCTCTCCTGGGCCTATAAGATAAAGACCAACCTTCAAGACCTTCCTGGACTCACCTGTCCAGAATCACTCTCATATCTTAGATGGCCGGCCCTCCCTCCACCCGCCAAGCAAGATGCCTCAGGGCTGCCCCTGGTTTTGCCCCGCTCCAAGATTTTGCTTTCAGAGTCCCTTCTGTGCAGGGTACCTCCCCATTTCCTCATCAGAACTTCCAGGAGGGCTTCCTGGAAGAGTCCTTCTCTCGCTGGTCATCAATGTTGCCTCCTGCTCCAGCACCGGCATACCTCTAGGTACTCAGGCAGAGACTGAGTCATCCCTAAGTCCATCCAGAGCCTCACAGAATTGTTTATTCACTTGCCCCACGGTTCAGCCCTGCGGGCACAGCCCAGAGCCCATGAGAAGGGAGGTGCAAAGCCAAGACTGCCCCCAAGCTCCACTCACCACCTGCTCCCTTAATTCCCCCCTCTACTCCTTCCTCCATTGGAAACTGGTATTTCGGCTTCTAAATGTTGGTTCTAGCCAGGTTCCAGCCGGGTGAGGTGAGTGCTCACCAAGGTCTTCCTTAAAGGTAAATTTGCAAAGCAATTAAACTCTCATTTGCAAAGTCAGGGAGAGGCCTTGCCTGGGCAGACCCCACCCCACCCGCCTGGCCTGTCCTTGGTCTTCAGGCCCCACCTGGAGTGGTCAGTCCTACCTGGCTGACCAGGCCCCAGAGGCGAAGTGTTGGCAAGGCTACTGTGTACCCACGGTGCTGTGGGCACACCTGGCCATGCCTCAGAAAGCTGCTGGTACACGGGCTTGGGGTTCTACAGGGGCAGGGCTGGTGCAGAGGGGCGGGGGGGGGGGGGTGTGCCAAGGCTGCCCAACAAAGGTGTGAGAACTAGGGTGAAGTCTGAAGGCTCTTCACACCTGTGAAGCCCCTATAGGGGATCTCAGGGTCGTGTCTCTGCCCTACAGACAACAGTGGGGCCAAGGAAGTGGGTGCCTCGGCTGAGGGCAGGAGATAAGGTCACAGCCAAGTCACCACCGGCAGGAATCTAAATCAAGACCACCCCTCCCACGTGACGGCCCTGGAGCTCCAGGACCCACTGCACAGATGGGCAGGCTGAGGCCCAGGAAGGCAGGCGCCTGCCCCCGTCACAGCCCCTCCACCAGTTCCCTTAAACCGAAACACTGCCCCTTCCCGGCAGAGACCTCCAGGGACCTCACCTGACCGCTACATCCCTGGGCTCTGGGGTAAGGGCGCTTCGGGGGGTGATGGCCCAACCCAGTCCTGCCTCCTGCCAAGGCTCACGTCCAGCAGGAATGATAGGCAGCCCATCCATGGGCACAAGGAGGGTCAAGGGCTCCTAAATATATACAGTAAAATGCCCGATAGGATTTGCAAACAGAAAAATGCAAAGGCCACCTTCTCTCAGATTGGCATCTGATAAGGTAGTGTGTTGGCGGGGTGGTGGGGAAACAGGTAGGCCAACCGGTACAACTTTATGAAGAACAGTGTGGCAACAGCTGTCAGCATGGAAAATACACACTTCCTTGGACCCAGCAATTCCACTTCTAGGAATCTGTCCTTTGGTGATTTTCAGAGTGTGAAATGACATGAGGACAAGGATACGCCTTAAGTGTGTGATAACAGAGGCTTCACACAAACCCTAAACCCATGAGAAGCCAGAGGGAAGAAACGCTGGAACGGCCATGTGAAGAAACTCTGCGAAGTCACTAGAAAGCCCATGGAACCATCCACAAGAGTGGATGGAGGAGAAGAGGGGCAAAAGGCCCTCAAAATCCACTCCCTTTCATGTAAAAAAAAGACCATCGATCACAGACCCAGAGGTGTGTGCGCACAGGATATCTTGGGAAGGAGACACTAGGGCTGCCGGGAGGGGTTTGTGGGGACAGGGCTGGGGAGCATTTACCCTACACCTTGGGGACTTTTTGCATGTGGCACTGTGTGCCCATTTTTATTCAAAAAATAAGTTGAGGGAATTCCCTGACGGTCCAGTGGTTAGGACTCCACACTCTCACTGCCCAAGGCCTGGGTTCAATCCTTGGTCAGGGAATTAAGATCCCACAAGCCACGGTCAAAAACAAACAAAACAAAAAAATCAGTTGAAAGCTTGCAGAAATCCCCCCTGCACACCCCGCCCTGGGCACCTCTGGGACCTGCCGAGAAAGATGGGCTCGCAAGAGGCCAGGAGTCTCCCACTTACTGCCCGGTTGAGGCCTGAGAAGGCACGGCTACATGCCGGGGTGCAGACAGATGGGGGGACAGTGAGGACGTGGGGGAACAACTCCAGGCACACTCACTGACTGACGGCCCCCTCCCCGCTCAGAGAACGGGGAGAAGGACCCCGCGCCCTCCTCTGCCGGCAGAACTTGCAAACTTTAGGACTTAAGCAAATGACTTCCTTGTGGTTTCTAGCACTAACGACTTTGCAGGTGCATAGACTCCTGGGGTGGGGGGGACACTAGTCCCTGGGGTGTCCCCTCCACCGGCAGGTCCCGCCCCCCGCCCCACCCGCCGGCTTCTGGCTCAGAGCCACGCCAGGCTCCTCCCCTGCCACAATAAGGGAGGGCTCGGTGTACGCAAACACTCACAAATAACTCTGTGGCACGGGGCCTATCGTAGCCTCACTGACAATGAGCAAATAGAGGCGCAGAGAGGCAAAGCAGTTGGTCAAGGATTGCACAGCTATGAAGGGGCAGAGTTGGGCCTGAAACCCTGTCAGCCTCACTCCAGAGGCCGCGTGGAGCGCCCAGGCCTCCTCCTCAGGCCAGGGCTGGGAGGGGAGGAGACCCTGAGGCAGGAAGAGCTCCCTACTCCTCATCTGAGGACTTCCAGAGCCCTGGAATGCTTCCTGAGGAAAAAAGCCCTTGGAGGAGCAGGGGGTGGGGGGGGTTGGTGCAGGGAAAAGGTGAGCAGAAGGTTCCACTAGCTCCTGTCTAGCTGACCCCAGCTCCGAGCACAGGCCCCTTCTCCAGGGTCCCAGAATCTGCAGAAACTGTGACCCCCTTGAACTGACAGGGAAAGCGAGACCCAGAGAGGGGCAGGCACCCAGGATTAGCTCCATTTACTGGGTGACCTTAGGTAAGCTGTCTAACCTCCTGGTGCCTCAGTTACCCGCTCTGTAAAATGGGGATGACAGCAGTTGCTTTTAGGAAGGAAAGAAGACAAGAGATGAAAAGTGCTAAGACCAGTGCCTGGCACAGAGTAAATACTCAGTGAACATTAGCTTTTATTTTTACTACCATCAAAGCACAGTGGAACTGGAGGAGCCCAGGGATAGCCGCTTCCCAACTTTTCCTACCGCCCTCCCCAAAACGCACATCCACCTCTCTGGACCTACACACTGCACCGACATCCTTATCCATCACCGGCCAGGGCACCCTAAAATCCTCTCACCTAAACCAGACAACATGGGGGAGAACTAAGGCTCCCTCGTCTCAGTCAGCTTCCCCTCTTCAGGGAGACATGGGGGCCAGAAAGGGCCAGAAAGGAGAAGGGTGTTGGCCAGGGTAAGGCAGGGCAACCTCTGTATGGTTCTGGAGAAGGGCTGGGCCTCCAGTTTCCTTTGGGAATCAGGACTCCCCAAGCGGGAGGCCACACAGAGGAGGTGGTGGAACCCCAGCTCTGCTGCCCTGACCGCCCCCCTCAAACCATGAGCTGGGGAACCAGCCCAGCTTGCCCTGCACTCCTCCGGCAAGGACACCCTGCCTGCCAAGTCACTAATGGGGGATATTAAATAATATTTATCTCCCTAGTTCCTCCCACAGCTCAACTAAATATAGCAGCTAATTTTTTTGAAAAAGGATTTCTGCTCCAGAAAGATAATATTTATATAAGAGGTGGTTGTCATAAACCAATACAAAACCCAAAGCTCCCTTTCTGACAGCTCTTTGCAATTTTCAAGCCAGCCCTGAGCAGTGAGACACACCGGCCAGAGAACCTCCCCTCTGGCTGGAGGGGAGCCCTGCCAGGGTGAGTCCCCAAGATCTGAAAGATCTGCACGCCGGGGATAGACATGACATTTCTCTCTGGACCTCTAGGGACCCCGAGCCCTAGGGGTGGACGAAGGGGGTAAAATCTTGCCTGGAAGTGACTTGGGGAGGGACCTCTGCATCTTCTACCTTCCCAGGGCCACGTCTGGACAGTACAGGCACTGGCCAGCGCCTCCGGGCCGGGGGAGAATTCCACACGCCATTGAACACGAGAAAGGATGACACCTTGCTCTCCCAGACAGCAACAGCGCCCAAGGCTCCCTCCAGACCAGAGACGGGGCAGGCGTGGCTCCAGGTCACCCAGGAACCTGCCACCCTGCAGGGAGGTGGGTCTCCCGCCTCAGCAGTTCAAAGCCCCCACCACCGACTCCCGCCAGCCACATCCGCCCGGGGTGGCAGAAAGAGGAAGACCTGGGGATGGGGGCGGGGGGGGGGCACCCAAGCTGCCAGCTGACAAGCTGCACCTTCCGGGCGTTTTATTGAGCCCTCGAGGGAGACCCTCGGGGTCAGCTGGGAGGCGGGACCTCAGGGTCTCCGACTGGTCCCCCTCCAGCTGACCTCAGTGTGCGCACCTGCCGGACTCCGGCGGGCTGCGGCGGCGCGGGGATGCAGCGCCGAGCGGCGATGGAGGTGGGCGAGGACCTGCGGGAGTGGACCGCGACCGGGATGGAGGTGGGAAGCCCGGAAGGGCCGCACAGGTCCCTGGGCCCCGAGGGAGGAGATCGGGGTGGGGGAGCCAGGCGTCCGGTCTCCGAACCCGGAACCCGCACCTCCTTCCCCGGCGAAGGTGCAGCGCGGCCCCGCCGGGAGCCCCAAAAGCGTCTGCAGAGGTTTCCGGAGCCCTCGCTTCCTGCCCGCCCGCCCGCGGGGGCCGATAGCTGGGAGGGGCGAGGACCTCTCCGCGGCCACCGTGCTGGGGTGGGTTGGTGGGGGGGCCGAGACCGCGGCGCGCCAGGCCCCCGCTGCCCCCGCCTGGTCCGCGCTCTCACCGTTAGGGCCGTAGCGCTCCCGCGCGCAAGTCACCTGCTCCGCGTTCAGGCCGCCCTCGGCCGTCACCGAGAAGCGGCGCAGCACGTCGGCGGCCGGGAGCAGGTGCGCCTCCTCCATGCCGCCCGCCCGGCCGTCTGCGCCGTCGGCACAGTGGGGGCCGCCTCTCCGAGGGGCTACTGCGCGCGGCGCGGGGGGCTCGGACCCCGACGGGCGCCGCGCCAGGCCATGACCGCGCTGGGACCTTCCCCGACGGCAGTGGCGGCGGCGGCCGGGGCCCCCGCCAGGATGCTGCGCCCCGGGCTCCCTCCCCGGGGCGGGGCGGCGCGGAGCCCGCCCCCGCACTCACACCCCTTCCGGCCGCCCTCGGAGCCCTCCGCCCCGCCCCCGCAGCGCCCCGGGGCGCGGAGGCTGGGCCACCCGCCCATTCTGCAGAAGGGGGAACTGAGGCCGCCCACGCGGAACGCGCAGAACTTGGGGGAGCCGAGGGCTCGAGGTCCGGAAAGGCCTCGGCCACTGGCCACAGAGCTCCGGGGTGGGGGTGGGGAACAGGGCAGGGAACTGGGGAGGGCTGCTGAGCTGAGCTGTCTCTGAACTGCCTTTTCTTGAGCCCTCTTGGGTCCTGGGGGGTTGCAAGATGGGAGACGTCCATAGAAGAGTTTCCTACCCCCTTTCTCGAACTCTGCTAAGTGTGACCGTGGGTCCAGAGGGAACCTAAAAGCCTGTGAATAAGCAAGTCTCCTCCGGAGCTGACGATGTTTCCTTCTTTTGATGTTGCAGTTCAGTTCAGTTCAGTCTCAATCGTGTCGGACTATTTGCGACCCCATGGATTGCTGCACGCCTGGCTTCGCTGCCCATCACCAACTCCCAGAGCTTACTCAGACTTTTGATGTTTGTGCTTGCTTTATTGTTGTCCTAAAGTCCAGCGATGAGGTTATTCCTCAGACAACCAGAACCTCTAACAATGACCCAGGATAGATAAAGTAAACCAGTCTTGTTACCTTTGACTCACACCCTCACCCCAGTAGGAAACGTAACTGCCCGAGGTCTCCCTCCAAAATCTGACGGTGTGTGGGGTGTAGGCCTCTGACCAAGACCCCAAGGGAGAGTGACTGTGGCCCAGGGCAGGGGAGGGTTTGGGGGACCCCCATTCCAGTGCTCTCTGAGCTCCAGTCTGTCCAGGGGTACCAGGAGGAGGGGCTATAGGTCAGGGAAGCAAATACAGGAAGGCAGAAATCCCTCACAGTGCCAAAAGGAGGAGCAGAAGAGAGCAATCTGCTCCCACAGTCCTGCTTGAGAGACCCAGCCCCCACCACCACCACATACCCCCACCACGCTGGCCTGTGCTGCCCAGATTTCTGGGATCCACCTTGGCCATACAAGGTCAGAGATTTCCGGACTGAGCCCACTTGGCCGGTTGTTCAGACTTCAGACCCCACGTGTCTCTGCAGCCAGAAACCCTTTCGGGCTGCTGCAGCTGTCCACGCTTTCCCGAACACACAATCCCCAGCGTCCAGCCTGCCCAAGCCCCGCGTTGCTGCCCCCTACTCAGTGCCCCCTGTTCCTGATCTCTTTCTCCCAGAATGGGGCCATGGTGCTCCTCCTCTGTCTCCCTTCCGCCTCACCTCCTCAAATATAGAGACAATCAGTGAGGACTAGCTGGCAGCAAGATCCAGCCCTTGGCTGCTTTTGACGGGTCACCCAGACTGTCTCCAGGGGCATCTGCTGGGGTTCAGCCTGCTGCCGTTAAGGTAGGGCAATGCTAGTTTTCTGGCCGTGGCTCCTTGCAGCATTTTATTTATTTGTAATATTTTATTTACTTTATTGGCTGTGCTGCGTCTTATTTGTGGCTCATGGGATCTTTAGTTGCAACATTTGAATTCTTAGCTTCAGCATATGGGATCTAGTTCCCCAACCAGGGGTCGAACTCCCCTACATCGGGAGCGCAGAATCTTAGCCACTGGACTGCCAGGAAAGTCCCACAGCTTGACATTTTACATCCCAAGTCTAATATTCCCTGTGTTTCTCCCTTTCTTCCTCCACCTCTGCGGTCCATAGAGACAGCCCTACCTGTATCTCTAAGTTGTCAGGGAAAATGTTAGCCAGGGCTCTGTGGGGACAGAGCCCTACAGCTCTTCACTAGAGACCTCTCCCCCAGGGACGTGAAGCCCTGGTCACAAAAGCAGCTGGCAATCCCTCCCCTCCCGCACTTACACATCCTAGGGTCTGACTCCCCTTTGTCAACTGCAGGGGCCTTAACACGAAGCCTCTCCCACTCCACCCCGCCCTCAGCTCTCAGCTGCTGTTTGCTGGAAGGAGGCGCCAGAAGGCTTGCCTGTTTGCTCTGGCCCATGTTCCCTTTCTCCAGCCCAGCCCACCCCACCCTGCCTCTGAAGCCACCCCAGGCAGGGCTGGCAGCTGCCAGCAACTCTGGCCCCCCACCTGGCGGGTTCACACACCTGTCAGCATGCCCACCTGCTCTGCTGCCCCCCGTGACAACTTCTGGGCACCCCTCCGCAGAATCCGCCACAGACTCACACACCGTCATCTCACACCCCAGCTCCTTGCCCAGTTGCCGTGTGCCCCATTATACCCTCTGTCTTCACCTAGACCACCAGCTGGTGGCCAGGGGGACGTGGGCACAGGTACAACTGTCTAAAGGGCTGGTCTGTCCTACCCACCTCCCAGCTGCCAGATCCTGAGAGCTCCCAGCCTGGCACCCGCCCCAGCGCTGTCTAAATCCCCCACAGGACAGACGATGGCAGAGCTTACCACCTCTGTGGCAGGAGGTGTGCCTGCCAAGCTCACCTGAAGCAGGGGAAGGTGGAGCATGGGGGAAAGGTAAGTCTTTGCCGCCGGATCTGGACACAGGAAGAAGAGGCTGTTGCAGGCAGAAAAAACAACCTGCGTAGAAGATGGGAAACCTCAGTCGTGTGCTAGAGACAGTGACTCAGTTCTTCTGCCTGAAGGGATCATAAGGAACACGAGCAGGAGGGTCAGGAGAGTAGATCAGAGAGGCAGGGCTAGGACACCGAGAACCTTGATGGATCATTTAATGGCCTGACTTTTTAAGCAGTAAGGATTCCAGGTCACATTTGCCTTTAAGAATAGCTTCCCTCCCAGAAGCTGCTAAGGCGGCAGGACTAAAGGGGAGCACAGAGGCTGAAAGGACCCCACATATATTCTGAAGAAAAAGGAGGAGGTATGGAATTCCCAGGTGGCTCAGTGGTAAAGAATCTGCCTGCCATGCAGGAGACATGGGTTCGATCCCTGGGTCGGGAAGATCTCCTGGAGAAGGAAATGGCAACCCACTCCAGGATTCTTGCCCGGACAGAGGAGCCTAGCGGGCTACAGTCCATGGGGTCAAAAAGAGTCAGACAAGACTGAGTGACTGACCGTTCCACCTCCAAAGTCAAAAGTCAGACCAAACGTCAGAGTGGGCTGCGATGGAAAGGACCTGGTTGTGGATTAGATTCCGGGATGAGAGAAAGTAAGGAATGACAGCTAACTCCCGGTGGATGAGAGGTTTAGCCCTGAAGTCGGGGAGGAGCGGGTGGGGAGACGAGGCTAGGAGTGCATCTGGGGCCACGGGAGTATGAGGTTCCTGCGGGCCTGCAGGTGAAAGTGGAGTAGGCTTTCTCTAGCAGCTTCCCTCTCCCTGCGACTCTGCCCTGCTCAGGCCCCAGCTTCTCTCTCAAGCTTTGCAACAGCCTCCTTCCTGGCCTCCCTGCCTCCACGCTTATCTCTGTTTATCAGGATTACCTGCCTGAGCTGGTGATTTCCTGACTTCATCCCTCTGCTCAAGAACCTTCCTTCGCTCCCCGTGTCCCATGACCAGCAGAATAAAACCCAGACCCTTCAACCCAGGCGTCACAGCCCTTTCTTTCCCATCTGGGTCCCACACATATCCCAGCAGACGGGTCTCCCCACAACTCTGCAAACTGGCCTTTCACATCCTAGCTTTAGCCCTTTGTCCAGGCTGTTCTTCGGCCTCACGTGCTCTCCAGCTCCGCTCCCTCAAGTGTTTCCCCGCTTTGGAAACTCAGTTCCTTGGCTGCTCCACCCTTGTGCATTTATGCTTCTCCCTGCATGATCTGACTCTGAAGGAGGCCCCGTAGATCAAGATTTATCTCCCCATTGTGCACAAGGGGAAACTGAGGCCCAGGCAGAGGATGGGACTCAAACAGGCGCATGAGCCAGGGAGGCCAAGGTGGAGCTTTGGCTGAAACTCCCAGGCCATGAATCCTGTTCCTCCTGTGTGGATGGCTTTCCTCAGCTGCGTTCAGCTGCTGAGCTGGGAAGAGCTCCTCCGAGGCCCCAGGAGTGAGCATGAGACAGCCTGGCCAATGGGGGCTCCACGCTGAAGCTGGGGGAGGGTCTCGAACCCTAGTTCAGGGGACAGGTGCTAGGCCAGAGTTTGGGAGGGTTGGAGGCAGGAGGACTGGATTCCCACCCTGTTGTTGTCCCAGCTTCCCCTCCTCGCTCTCATTCTCTCCCTCCCTCCCTTCTTCCCTTCTTTTTTTCCTTCTTCCCTTCCTTCCTTCCTAAATAGTTATCAAGGACCCAGCATGCACCAGGAATGGTGCCAGACCCTGGGGAGAGGGTCCCTGTTCCCCTAAGTTCACCTGGAGAAGGGAACAAGTCATTCATCCCAAATAACCACACACAGAGACAGGCCGTGGGTTCCAGGGATGCCTTGAGGATATGGTGGGGAGGACAGGGAGATCAGAGGAGGTCTCCCGGGAGGAAGGGATGCTTCTGCTGAAATCTGAAGGAACAGAGGAGGGAAAAGTGTTCCAGGCCAAAGGAAAAAGTGAAAGCGTCTAGCTCTGGGACTGTAGCCCACCAGGCTCCTCTGTCCGTGGAATTCTCCAGGCAAGAATAGTGGAATGGGCTGCCATTTCCTCCTGCAGGGGACCTTCCTGACCAGGGATCACACTCCGGTCTCCTGCATTGCAGGCAGGTTCTTTACCATCTGAGCCACCAGAGAAGCCCACGGAAATGCCATGCACGCTGACTTGGCCATAAGGCCTTGGAGGTACCTGCCCGTCTCAGGGCCTGAGTCCTCCTGTCTGTCCCATTAGCGCCAACAGTGGAGCGGCTAGGGCAGGGGCAATGGTCTTTAGAGAAGACAGAGGGACTGGGGTTGCCCTGTAGCTGCCCCACTTTGGTTTGTAAATGGGTTTGACTTGAATGCAAACAGCCCTAGAGACCTGGGAACCTCACCTCTTCTTCCGGGGTCACCGGGGTCCAGCAGGCAGGTGTCCCAGGCTCCCTAAGATGCTGCTGCTGAGCACGGATTTCAAGTCCACTGTCTCAGCCCCATCCCACCCACTCGGACAGACCCCTTGCAGGTGGGCCAGGAAGACTGACCCCCCCAGCTATACAGAGTGGGAGATCCTCTTGTCGGCTCCCTTCCCTAACCCCAAGTTCTGTTATTTTGGTCTTTGGGGCTAGGGAACCCCTGTGCAACTTCCAGATGTACCCCTTCCCCTCCATGCCCTGAGTCCTCCTGGACCCAGGGCCCCATCTGACCTGGAACCGCCCTCCCACCCTGCACCTTCGGCCTCTCCTGTGCCCTGAGACAGGCAACCCACCCTCTCCCCTCCCCTCAGCCCTGCCCCTCAGGGGTGTCCAGCTTCCTCAGCCCCAACTCATCATCACTTCTAGCCGCCCATGTTGTCCCCCTGGGGCCACGTCTAGTTCCCTGTACTCAGTAAGAAGTGCCTTGTCTCTGGATCTTTTGCTCACTCTGTTCCCTCTGCTAGGAACACCCTGCAGTCCTCTGGGGCTCGTTCCTATTAGACCTTAAGGCTAGGAAGCCACGGAGCATCCCTGAGGTCAATAAGACTCTCAGCCCTGCATGATCCCATCAGGCTCCCAGCGCTTGGGCATTCACTGTCCACCCTGCGCCCCCTTGAACACAGACTCACCTCAGTTCCCACAGGGGTCAGAGAGGGTGTTTGAATGACTAAGTTAAGGCAGGAAAACTCTGAAGCCTCTTCCTGGGAAGGGGCCACACCTGGGCTTCAGGGACCTGGGGCGGGGGGCTTTGTCTGCCACACTGGACCCCCCAGGCCACTGTATTTTGGCCTGAGGAGCCTGGCCTCCTTTTCCTGCATCCTCCTCTCTGGGCCTGCCCTGCACAGCGTAGGGGCTGGGGCCTTGGGTTGGGCTGCTCACTCCTCGGCTTCTTGAGGCAACTTCCTGTCTTTGCCCCCTTATCTCCTCGGCCAGGCTGGGGAGAGGAAGTTGTCATCTCCCTCCAGATGGTGGACAGAGACACCCTCTGGACCTCAGGAGGGGGAGGGGACCTTATCACGTGCGGGTGTGCCTGCTTCTTCCCAGCCTGCCTCCTCTTGCTGCTGCTACTAGATTCCCCTTCCTGCAGAGCCAGGCAGCGATTCTCCTGCTCAAGTACCTCCCATGGCTCCCCATGGTCTCCCCAATTAACATCGACTCCTCAGCACCGTAGACTTCAGTCACCTTGACCTGTCTTCTCCCTGCCTGCCTCTGCTCATGCTGCTACCTATTGTAGGAAACTAGTTCTTCTTATCTTTAACTGTCTAAATCCTCCTCACTCTTTAAAGCCAGGCTCAAATGCTGCCTTCTCCAAGAAGTCCTCTTTGACCCCTCCCAGGAGCCAGTGACCTGCTTCCCGAGTGGTCCAGCATCTGTGTGCTCCTCCCTATTTGCCTGAATTTTCATCTGCAGCATCCAGGTGGTGCATCCCTCCAGAACAGGAAGGAGCTGCATCTGAGTCATCACAAGGTCCCTGCAGGGGGGTCCAGTGCTTGAAGGTCATTATAAAGTTGACCTCCAGGCAGGGAATCTCCTGAGGCTGAAACTGTGTTTATACTGTTCGTTGTGTACTCATCATCGAGATACTCATCATTGTATCTCAGTGCCTGGCACATGGTCTGGCACTTACTAGACTCTCAAAGATACTGGTTGAATGAACAAGTTTTTAGCCAGTGGAGTAAGAGAAGAAAAGGAAATGGGGCACAAATACTGGAAAGTGAAAGACTGAGTGAGTATAATCACATCCAGGCGCTGTGACATTCTCACTGTGGGTACATCTGAGTCAGCACTCCCATTATACGGAAAGGGGTTTAAGGCCCAGAGAGAGGCTGGAATTTGCTGGCGGTCACACAGCCGCTTGGGTTCCCTCCTAGCTCTGTGTAACTTTTTCTGCTACAGTGTCTGGGACAAGCACATATTGTCTCAACTGGTTTTGGGCTATGCCTATCAGCACCTTGGCTGGTGAGGTGAGAAGTCCTGCATGGCAGGGAGGAGGTTTCATTCCAGTTTCCAGGCCATGCCTGACCAGTCTGCCTATGAAGCATCAGCTGGTTGTAAGACGATAAAACAGAAAACTCCTATTTGCCTTGTAAATGGTTACACCTGACTAGGCTTCTGAGATGGAGGCACAGCTCGGAAAGGAATTTGAGACCTGGGACTTGCTCCCTGGTATGGAGAAGGGCCTTTGGCCTGGGGGTACCTGAGGGCAAGGCTTGTCTTGGTCAGCCCCTCAACCTGGAGAACCACCCTCCCTGCCTCCTGCGTGCTGAGAGCAGGGGCTACTGGTTCAGCCTGGCCCAGAGGGTGCCCACAGGCCTGAGGCTGGACTAGTGGGGCTGGTCAAGTCCTCAAGCAAGGCTGGGTCCTTCCAGCCTCAACCCAGGCCATGGTGGTCTGAAAAAGCACCCTCCCCTCTGGACCCAGAGTTTCTGTGCAATGGGGGTAGGGCAGAACAGTGTCTGGAGCTCACAGGCTCTGTGATGGGAACTCGCTCACGTGGCCCAGCCAGGAGCAAAATCAGGACAAAGTGGCAGGAGCCCCAGGTCTGCCCTTGGCTCCCAGGCTGCAGGCAGAGGAAAACCCTGTCTCACTCTCTGCGTCCCTCAGCCTATAGCCACAGGCCCCAGGTCACCCGGCCTGCCCTCCACCCTCGCGGGGCCCAGCTGTCCTGACGTGCCCTCCCCAGTGCTCTCTCGGGCCTCTTCTTGGCGGTGCCAGGTCTCCACCCCGGTGTTCCCTGCGTGGCGGCCAGCCCAGCTCCCTGGGGATATCCTGTCACCATGGCCCAGAGCCCAAGCACTGCCTCTTGCCAGGTCAGCCCCCGCAGTCTGGGTCCCTTCCAGGTCCCCAGGTGGGGCCCAGGAGCCCAGAGAGTTCAGGGAAGTTGGCAAAGACACCCAGATCCTCAGTGCGGCAGACCGGGAACGCTGCCCAAGACACCTGACGCCTGGGCCGTGGCCAGCCTCCGGACAGACGCACAGGCGGGGCTCCCTGCCCCACCGCCGGCCCTGTGGGTGACCTTGGCACGTCCTCTACTTCTCCGGACTCCCTCCCTGAGGCCATGACTTACAGAGGAGCCAGCCCAGGCCCCCACCTCCAATAACCGCACTCCATGGAAAATGCCCAATTTGCAAGCTGGGTTCCATTTGCCTTTAATTCCCTGGAGTCACACCCACCTTATTTGCATACTCAAATCAGCCCTGGCCCTCCTGGGTGGGTCATTCACAATCAGCTGCTGGGGTGGAGGAAGGATGGGACCCGGGTGTGGGATCTTTCCTGGGCACTTCACAGCACTATCTGCTCTGAGGGTATAAAGTAACAAAGCCAGCCACATGGCTGAGTGTATTATTTAATCTTTAGCATCAGCTTCTTCTACCCCTTCCTTACATTTTAAAGCAGGTTCTTACCTCCTAGCTTCATAGAGCTGCACAATGAGGTAAGGGCCACGTACTTGGTACCTAGGAGGGCAGAGCTTTGAACCCAGGCCGTCTGGTCTCAGAGTCCAGGCTTCTAACCACTGTGCTATTCTGCTTGTGCTGGCTCCCTGGGCAGTGCAGGGATAGTTTCCTAACCTGGTTCTGACTCAAAGCCCCTGCTCATGACCGCTGAGTTATACAGCCTGGTGATAGCTCTGGGAAGGGGCCGGTTCCCCCAACACGCTGTCAGCATCCTCTTCAAGGTCCTTGTGATGGCAGTCACCCTTGACTGGGGAAAGAACCCCACCCAAGAAGCCCATAGGCTTTAGTTTTTAATCTTAGCTCTGCTGCGTGACCTGGGACAAGTGACTTCATCTCTCTGAGCCCCAGTTTTCTCAGCTATTGAATGGGTAACATTGCAGTTCTCATCCCACAGGCTTTCTGAGTGAGGCGCGAGCTGGTGTATGTACAGTGGCCAGCATGGGTCTCCCAGGCTGTAGATGCTCAGGGCCCATCTTTTTCTCATGTCCACTTGCAAGGACCCAGCCTGGTTCTACCCTCTGTTCCCCGGGACAGTCCGCACCTCTGATCAAACTGTCTGTGACCTGACCAGGAAGCTGGCCAAGGGCAATACCCACCCAGATCCTGGAGGCAAAACGCCAATAGGCGGGAACAAAGAATTTTCCATGGCTCCGCAGTTAATGAGGAACTGACACTCTCTGGGGCCTCAATTAGTCTTTCATCCTCCTCTCCTTCCCTCGGATTTCCATCGTTGGTGATATTTACATTGGAATGCCTCCCAGGACTTCAGGAACCCAGCATAGGCAAGAGGAAAACAATAAAAAAAAAAAGAGAGAGAGAGAGAGGTGGTTTTTGTTTTTTTAATGTAGTGTTGGCAAGTTTGCACTCTTGGTTATAAAGCATATTACAAAGCAGCAAGTATCAAAACCAAATGATTTTGTGTTTAAATCAATTCAATTGGGTTTCTGTCAGTTTTCAGACACTGCTAAAATACAAAGATGGGAAAGATGTGGTCCCTTTCTTTAGGAGGGTCACTGCCTGGCTGTTACATTCTCAACTAGCAGATACTGAAGCCTATGTGGTAGTTAAGAGTAGGCTCACAAGAGATGGACCCGGGATGAAACTGCTGCTAATTACCAGTCAAGTTACTAAATGAGTCTCAGTTTCATCATTTGTAAAATGTGAATGATAACAAGACCCACTTCAGTGAACTGTTGTGAGTTTAACTGATAAAATATATGGCATTGTTAGCTAACCCAACAAAGGTACTCCCTTTTTGCAAACAGAGTCCTGGATAATTCACTCCCAGTAGCACAGATTTTGCCCCAACCTGGTGCATGAATCATTAATGATTTAAGTCAATTGCAAGCTTAAATCCTCTTTGCCAGGTAACCGCTTTCTCAGTTCCCTGACTGCTGAGGACAGCCATATGATCCTTTTATGGCCAGAGAAATCTAAGCAGAAGCCTGCGGAGGGCTTCCTGAATAAAATGCAGATGATGAAACCATTGCTTTCCCTGCTTCCTCCCTTTGAAGAGTTTGGATGCCTGGAGCTGCAGCAGCTATTTTGTGGCCGTGAGGCATCCTGCTTAAGGATGAGAAACCCACTTTGAGCCTGGCCGTGTGAAAGGAGGTTGGGATAGGGAGGCATTGCTGAGCTGCACAACAGCCTGAGATTGCCCACAGCCAGATTTCTTGTTCTGAGAGGTGATTTTAAAAGCCTTTATTCAGAGCAAGTGGGAGATGAGTTATGTAAATGGTAAATGGTGTAGGTCACTCCAATTGCTTTTCCGCTCAGTGGGTCGGTGGGAGAGAACTGTGAATCTTCTTGGCCGAGCATCTCTTAGGACCTCAGGATGCACAGATAACTGCGTTTGGGCTTCACTGGCAGGAAAGCCAGCTGGCTGAAGCCACCGGCAAGCACTGGGATCTGGCTCCCCACCCCTTCCTGGAGGGTTTCAAGGGTAATTTCATTCAGCCTCAGTTTTTGCCTTATGCACCTATGCCATCTATGCATTTGAATCAGAACTGCTGGAGGAGCCTAGTACCCACCTGGATGGAACAGCTGAGGTGGAACCAGCAAACGAGGGGCTGACCCTCTGCTAGAGGTTTCCCAGGGAGAACAAAGAGAGGAAATGGAAGAAATACAGTTCATTTAGAACCTAAGGGATTGAATACAGTCTGAATTCATGAACCAAGGCTCTTCCTTACCACAATCTGCCTGTGACCTCATGCAGGTCCTAGCCTGGACTTAGCCCAGGCTCTGGGGTGAACAACTTGACATCTCAAAAGCTGACCCCATTTTACATTGTGTCAGTGAAGACAGAAAGGGTCTGGAACTTGCGATACAAGGGACACCCAACCAAGGTGAATCCCATGTGTCAGTCACCAAGGCTTTCAAGTGTTTAGCTTCCTGGGTTGTAAATATTCTGAACTGGGTTTTGGGGGCTGCATTTTTTTTTTAAACAGGAAGCAGTGTGGTGCGGAGGTTAAGAGCGCAGACCTGCTCTCTGTGTCACTGTCTGAGAAATGGGAATTGCTAGAAGCCACCTCATCGGGGAGGCGGCAGCACTGAGTGTGGGGCCTGCCCTGAAGCAATCTGCAGTTCAGCTGCACCAGCAGGCAGAGGATGGTGTTCAGAGCGCAGACTAAGGGGTTAATGGACCCAGTGCTCAGCCTCGGGGAGCTGTGGGCAGGGAGGCTGTGGCTCCGTCCCTCACCCGGAAAATGACAAAATAGTAGAAACCGGGACATCTGACTTGGAAAGGCCTCTGAGTCCTCTTCTCACATCTTCTCTGCTCATACAGGTGAAACTTGAAGCCCAGAGAGGCCAGGGACTGTCCCAGGGAGAAACAGCAAGGCCACATAGAGGGAAAAGGGGTCAGAGTCCTGAAGAAACAGGGCCTGTCGTCAGCAAGAAGATTCCTGGTGGCCGATGAAAACAGTACACGCTTGTGTGATGACACTTGCTACTATAAATGTCAAGAGAACAGCCACAGAACGGGAACCCCGGGGGATGGCGATGCTGGTGGCAGTGACCGCACATTCTTACTCAACGGATGGCAGTGCTGAGAGCTGGCACCAGCTGGACCTGTGCCCACAATGGAGGGAACACCCGTCCCCCCAGATGCACACACGACCGGCCGTGGCTGGGGAAGGCATAGACTCTCCCTTCCAACGAAAGAAATGTAAATTATGCAGCCCAAAGTAATTCACATGCCTATTAAACTAACATAAATTAGAAGACTAAAGCCCAGTGCTGTCAGGGACCAGAGGAAACAGGGGCTCTGGTAGGCTCTAGGATGTGCTCCTTAAAACAGGGTCTTGGACGTCCCTGGTGGTCAAGTGGTTAGGAACCCACCTGCCAATGCAGGGGACATGGGTTCGATCCCTGATCCGGGGGGATTCCACGTGCTGCCTGGCAGCTAAGCCTGAACACTGCAGCTACCGAAGCCTGGGCACCCTAGAACCCATGCTCCACAAGAGAAGCCACTGCAATGAGAAGCCCATGCATCGCAACAGAGAGTAACCCCTGCTCACCGCAACTAGAGAAAGCTCACATGCAGCAACAAAGACCCAGTGCTGCCAAACGTAAAATAAATAAATTAACTAAAAAAAATAACAACAACATGATCTTGTCTTTATGGAAGGCAAGCTAGCCCCATGCAGCCTGGTCTGTACTCTTTGATCTTGTCTTTCTAACCTGAGAATGTTAGACCTCAGCCCAGGTCTCAGGAGATTCTCATTGTGATGTCCTGATGTCAGCCCCAGGGTTGACCAGTAAGATGCCGACCCGACACCATGGACCCTGCCAGCCAGCTCAACCCATGGGCCCAGCCTGAGGAACTACACGTCCAGTCATCCCCCAGCCAGCCTGGACACAGGGTTCCTGGGGAATGGGAGGACCCCAGGTGCCTGGGATACCACCAGGTGCTTCAGCTGCCTCTTTGGTGAACTAGACCATCACAGAGCATCCCTACCTGGGAACTTGCACTGCCCACCCCTCCTGGGAGAGAAGGTCCGCTCCGCACTCTGGAAGGGAACCCCCTGCAGGCTGCAGGGAAGCTATGTGGCTTCTCCAGAACTCGGCAGGGCTTGGACCAGCAGGTAAGTGGTTGCAGAAGCTTCTGCCAGATGCAGGAGAAGAAACCTGGCCTTCTCAGGAGCAGATTCTTCTGTGGTTGTGAACAGGAGCAGCGGTGACCTTGCCCCAAGCTGAAAGTGTGCAGCCTGCCAATGACCGTGAATCCACCACCGGGGCTTCCTCTCTAAGAGTGCACCCCATGGGAGGAGAGGTTAAACAAGGTCCCTCCCGCCCCCATCAGAGACCAGATGAGAGGAGGAGATGTGGGGGAAGGAGGGGGGTGGAGGCGGAAGCGGAAGCCGGGGCTCCCTGAACACAGCTGCAGGCCATCAGGCTCAGGTCTCAGCCAGCTTCCCATTTGTTGGGGGACCTTTGGCAAATCTTGCCTGTCTTCAGCCTTCTGGACTATTTTGAGGCCTTCCCTTCTCCAAGGGAACTGGGGACACTGGCTACAGCATGTTCACACCTCCACCCGGCCTCAGGGACAGAAACGCAGACACATGATCAGACAGCGGCCCTGGCCTGCCCTCTTCACTTCCCCCATTGCCTGCTCCCTCCTGAGACTTAGAGAGTGGATGTGCCTGGATGCACCTGGCCTGGGAGCCGGGAGATCCTCGTTCCACTCCGCACCTGCCATGCAAATTCTGGCAGATCGCAGCCCCTCCCTGGACCCCAGTTCCCCCCCTTGCACAGTGGTTGGGGGATGGGGATATATAGGAGGGATCGGGTGGTCTCTAAGGCTGTCCCCCTTCAGTTCCAGGCTGTGATGTTTTACACTGTCTGGGCAGACACGTGTGCTCGAAGGCAACCTTGCACAGAGAGTCAGTAGGAGGAATAGGGGTGGGGGTGGGGATGGGGCCAGGGCCGTGGAGCCTCACTGAGCTTCTCTACAGTCCCGGAGTGGACAGAGCCCCGCCCAGAGGCTGGGTCCTGGGCAGTCCCCGCCCCTCTGGCTGCAGTCACCTTGCTGGCACAATGGGACCTGGACAGGATGGTTTCCCCAGTCTTTTGTTTTTTTCTAATTTTTTAAAAAAATTTTGGTTACTTATTCATTTATTTTTGGCTGTACCATGTGACATATGGAATCAGTTTCCTGACCAGAGATTGAACCAGCATTGGAAGGTGGATTCTTAACCGCTGGCTCTCCAGGGAAGTCCCTCACCAGCCCTTCACCAACCACTCACTTCATGGCCTGGAGAAACCTCTCCAGCTTCACCCTGGACCTACTCATGCTTTGGGACCAGGCACCTGCCCTGCCCTGGCCCCCCGACACCTGCACCAACTATCGCCCAGCAGGGTGTCTCCTGGTTCACTTCTTACCCCTCTAGCCCGGCCTTCTGGGTCGCCCCAGCCCACTTAGTCTAAGTGAAGAGTGAGTGATGTAGGCCACCAGGAAGCCAGTCACATGCCTGGGATCTTCCAGAGGAAAGGAAGGGGCATCGGGAAGCTCTCCACAAGCCCAGCAGTCTGGACTGGATGTGGTGGACAAGTCCCGTCCCTTTCAATTTCAAGGGACACCAGCCCGATTTCAATGGGCCAAAGCACAAATGGGAAAGTTTTTGGCTTGTTTCTCTGAAAAGTTTAGGGGATGAGATGGCTTCAGAAATGGCTGCATTGAGGGTTCTCAGATTATGAATCAGAGAATTTGTCTGTCTCTGCCTGTGGGCTGTTTTCTCTGTGGTGGCTCCATTTTCAAGGGGTTTCTCTCCTCTTGGTGGTAAAGTGGCTGCCAGGAGCTCTACACATCTCTCTTGTGTGGCCTCCCCAGAGGAAGGAGATTCTCTCTGCCAACAGTTTCACCAAAAGCCCTGATTTGAGTCTCATATCCTATGCTCCCACGGGTCATGGGATCCTGTATCCATTCCTGAACCAATCCTTGTCATGCTCCAGTTGGCTATACGGAGTCATATGCTATGAATCAGGGAGATGGGGGGAGTGGGAAGGGCAACAAGGTCAACACAAGGGCTGAAGGGGGGTCCCCAAAGGACAGTTGAGATACTGAAGCTGGAGGAGGAGATGCTGAGCAGGCAGGAACATGAAAGGCCACTGTAGCTATGGGAGCAGGCCAGGTCAGGGACATCCTCCATGGACACTAGAGGGGCCGGCTCTGGGGCAGCCACTGTGATGGTCTCAGAGAGAAGAGGAGGGGGCTCCTGGCCGGCCCCAGGCTCTGCAGAGCCTCAGCAGCTGCACACTCCTTGGGGAGGAAGCATAAAGACACCGAGTGAGTGCTGAGCTCAGCCTCATGGATGACAGAGGGCTGAGGAGGGCTGGTGGCCTCGGCGGACAAGTCTCTCTCCTATGAGACTCTTGAGGGACGTGCTGTTTGACCCTTATTTTTAGAAACAGGAAGTGATAGCTTCCTAGGAGCAAACCAACCTTATCCCGAGGTTCCAAGATGGCTCAGGGGTCCAGCCACTTCCAAAGGCATGTGTTGCAAGTCACACGAGGAAGCCTAATTAATAGAGCTGCTTCTAAGCCTCCAACTGATTCATCATCCACTTAAATAAAGGGATCCCTGATCAGGTCCTTATTAAGGGAGCACAGATGGTGTGTTATGAGTTTGACCCATCCCACTGAATACTTCTGTTTCTAATACTGTCCAAGTGGGACTGTCTCCCAAGGGCTAACACTGCCATGTGCTAATTACCTCCTTATGCTAACACCACCATGTGCTAATACTTCCATGTGCTAATTATCTCTCATGGGCTCACACATTCTGTGTGCCAATGTCTTCCAGGTAGTAGCATCTTTCTGGGGGTTGCAAAAGGCTTTAATGAAAGTACACAAAGCAACACTTGGAACGACACTCAGTGTCACCTGGGTATTGATGACTCCCTGCTTCTCTGCAGCCGTCAAGGTCAGAGTCTAGAAGACCAAGGGTGAGGGCTGTCCCCAAAGTCTCCTCAACTTGAGAGCTCAGAAAGAAATTTCTGCTGTCCCGGCTGCCAGCCTTTCTGGCTGGGAGAGCAGGGAGCAGAAGGGCCAGAGCCTGGGTGCTGCGCTTGCCCTGGCTCACGGGTGACCTTGGGGAATTCCTTGAGTCAGACCCCCTCGAGCCACCTTCAGACCCTCTGGATCTGTGCTGGCAGATTCCTGGCTCCAAGGTGAACCTGGGCCAAGCCGCAGCCTCCCTCCTCTGGCCTCCAGCTGCCGCCTCCGCCCGGCGGTTCCCATGGCGGCAGCTCCAGCGTTCTGTTTACTCTGCTCTGCGTGTGCGATTTTTCCACAACCGGCGTTGAGAACACAATGCCAGCTTCCCCCCAAGGAGGTGCTGAGAGCCCACGCCCGCAGCCAGGCAGCGGATGTGAGTCCCCAATGGGGAGATGCTCTCAGACTCCCACGGCCCCCAGGCCTGGACCTCAGCTTTCTGAGAGGGGTGCAGAGAGCCCGGTTAGACTGGGGCTCCATCCCCAGAAGCCTGCATGAAATCCGCAGCAGGTCGCCCACCCTCTGAGATGACTCCCAAGCTGTAGCGTGGGTCACGTGCCAGCCTGGTGGCCTCTGTGAGGCCCCATGAGCCCACCCTTTGCACCCTTCCACGGAGGGTCTGCCTCAGCTCCTCCCAGAGGGGCAGCCCATGCCGGGCATCCCCAGGCACAAAGGGTCGGGGATTCCTGGCAGCAAAAGCTTCCTGCCGCAACTGGCTCCCAGTCAAGTGCAGCCTGGCTGCGCTCAGGTCAAAGCAATAGGCTGACCCTCGCCCTCGGCCTCCTATCCCCAACTGGGAGCAGCCCCAGGTTAAAATGCCAAGACACAGATCCTAAGCGTCACTGGGTTTGGTGCTCATAAGTGTAAATACCATCACTGTAAAAAACCTAAATATGGAAATAATCAGAAAACAAGTATCCTTAAACATCTTGAGTTCCTGGCATAAGAGAGTGAGTGACACTTGGCAGGCAGCTTGTGCTGGTGTAATCTGAGCACTTTTTGCCTGTCTTGACTCCCTTTATCTCCACTGAGGTTTTCCTCCTTCGACTGTTTATCCGTGCTCACAGAGGCTAAGTGACTTGCCCAAGGGCACATACTTGTTTATGGTAGGCTCAGGAGTTGAACCCTGATGATGGTCCAGGAGTCCAACCGGTGTGGTTGCCTGGAAACGATGACATCTATTGTTTTGAGGTACGGGGGTGGGACCAGTTATTTTCCCAGAGCTGAGAAGAGTCTGCCAGGCACTGTTAGCCTAGCATCATCTAAGGGTCCGTATCCTCAGGGCCTGCCAGGCTGGGTGGGTGAGGGACCCTTGGCTCCAAGTCTCCTCCTGTCTTCAGCCTCAGTCTCACCCCAACCCCAGACTCTTGGTCATTGTTGGGCTCCCCATCCTTCCCAGCCAGCCTGCCTCTGTCCCCCCCATTTCAATGCCCTCCCACCTCCCCCAGCTCATTTCCTCGCCTGCTTTGTCTTCTTGTCCTGTCTTTACTCATCATATTCATTTCTCCTAGTCTGTCTTTCTTCATCTTCTCAGACTCAGACTATCTTGGCCTGAACAGGGTCTGGCATTTAGCAGAATTGTCCCTTCCAAAATGGTGTGACTGTGCCCTTTTTTTCAAGGTTCTCAGAGGGCCTGGGAGACACCCAGCCCAGGGGTCTGTGTGGTTGGGACAACTGGATATTCACATGCAATAGACTGAAATTGGACCCTTATGTCGCACCATATACAAAAGTTAACTCAAAATGAATCAAACAGCTAGAAGTATAAATTCCTTAAAAGAAACTATGCGTTCGTGCTCAGTCATGTCCGAATCTTTACGACCCCATGGACTATAGCCCGCCAGGCTCCTCTGTCCATGGGATTTTCCCAGCAAGTATATTGGAGTGGGTTGCCATATCCTACTCCAGGGGACCTTCCCAATGCCAGGATCAAATGCAAACGCAGGAGTAAATATTAATAACCTTGAAGTTTGTAATGATTTCTCAGATGTGACACTAAAAGCACAAGCAACAAAAGGCAAATAGATAAATTTTATTTCATCAACATTAAAAGCTTTTACACGGGAGACAAGAATATGTAGTGGAGAAAAGATGGTGTCTTCAGCAAGTGGTGCTGGGAAAGCAGGCAGCTGCGTGTGAAACAACGAAATCAGGACACGCCCTCACACCACGCCCAAAAGGAAACTCAAAATGGCTTAAAGATTTTGAGACTTGACACCATAGAACTCCTAGGAGAGAACACAGGCAAAATATCCTCTGACATAAATCATAGCAATGTTTGCTATGGTCCCAGGTCAGGCTCCCAGGCAAAAGAAATAAAAGCACAAGTAAGCAAATGGGACCTGATCAAACCTATCAGCTTTTGCACAGCAAAGGAAACCATAAACAAAACAAAAAGACAACCTTTGGAATGGGAGAAAATATTTGCGAATGACGTGACCGACGAAGGCTTACTTTCCAAAATATTCAAAAGTTCATACAACTCAATGTAAAAAACAACAAAACAACCCAAACAAAAAAAAAGGCAGAAGACCTAAATAGACATTTCTCCAAAGACATACAGATGACCAGCAAACACACGAAAAAATGCTCAACATCACTATTAGAGAAATGAAAATCAAAATTACAATGAGGTATTATCTCATACAAGTCAGAATGGACATCATCAAAAAGTCTACAAATGGGAATTTCCTGGTCGTCCAGTGGTTAGGACTTAATGCTTTCACTGCTGAGGTCCTGAGGTCAGTCCTTGGTTGGGAAACTAAGATAATGCAAGCTGTGTGACGAGGCTAAAAAAAATCTACAAATAACAAATGCTGGAGAGCATGTGGAGAGAGGGAATACTTACACACTGTTGGTGGGGATGTCAGCTGGTGCAATCACTATGGAAAATAGCATGGAGTGTCCTTAAAAGAACTAAAAATAGAGTTATCATATGATCCAGCAATTCCACTTCCAGAAAAGATGAAAAGTCTAATTCAAAAAGATAGATGTACCACAATGTTCACAGAAGCACATTTTTAATAGCCAAGATATAGAAACAACCTAAGTGTCCATCAGCAGATGAATGGATAAAGAAGATGTGGCAACTCCTGGGCATACACACCGAGGAAACCAGATCTGAAAGAGACACGTGCACCCCAATGTTCATCGCAGCACTGTTTATAATAGCCAGGACATGGAAGCAACCTAGATGCCCATCAGCAGACGAATGGATAAGAAAGCTGTGGTACATACACACAATGGAATATTACTCAGCCATTAAGAAAATACATTTGAATCAGTTCTAATGAGATGGATAAAACTGGAGCCCATTATACAGAGTGAAGTAAGCCAGAAAGATAAACACCAATACAGTATACTAACGCATATATATGGAATTTAGAAAGATGGGGACAATAACCCTATATGCAAGACAGAAAAAGAGACACAGATGTATAGAACAGACTTTTGGACTCTATGGGAGAAGGCAAGGGTGGGATGATCTGAGAGAACAGCACCAAAACATGTATATTATCAAGTGTGAAACAAATTGCCAGCCCAGGTTGGATGCATGAGACAAGTGCTCGGGGCTGGTGCACTGGGATGACCCAGAGGGATGGAATGGAGAGGGAGGTTGGGAGGGGGGTTCAGGATGGGGAACACATGTAAATCCATGGCTGATTCATGTCAATGTATGACAAAAACCACTACAATATTGTAAAGTAATTAGCCTCCAACTAATAAAAATAAATGGGGAAAAAAAAGGAAAAAAAATGGAAAAAAAAAGATGTGTCAGATACACATATATATGCAATGGAATATTACTCAACCATAAAAAGAAATGCAACAAAGCCATTTGCCGCAGCATGGATGGACCTAGAGATTATCACACTAAGAGAAGTAAGTCAGACAGAGAAATGACACCACTTACGTGTGATATCACTTTTATCACATATAATCACTTACATGTGAAATCTAAAAAAATGATACAAATGAACTTATTTATAAAACAGAAACAGACTCACAGACATAGAAAACAAACTTACATTAATAGTTACCAAAGGGGAAAGGAGAGGGGATGGATAAATTAGGAGTTTGGGATTAACAGATACACACTACTATATATAAAACAGATAAACAACAAGGACCTACTATATAGCACAGAGAACTATATTCAATATCTTGTAATAACCTATAATGGAAAAGAATCTGAAAGAGAATATACATATATATGAATCACTTTGCTATGCACCTGAAACTAATACATTGTAAATTAACGGTACTTCAGTTTTAAAAACTAAAAACTTTAATGCATCAACGAAACTATTAGAGTAAAAGGACAACCCATTGAAAGGGAGAAAATATTTACAAATCATATATCTGGTAAGAGTCTAGTTTCCAAAAGACACAGGAGAAGCAGGAAGTATCTTACTTTTACTCTAAGATTTTTCGGAGAACACATTCTTTAAATGTTAAGATATATTAGTAGAGAATGCAGAACTTACACCAAATTCGAGCTATTGTGGGAGACATTAAGATATTTGGAATGTGATGTCAAGCGTTGTAGGGGGAATGTGAATTCAGCTTCTTGCTCTCCTGCTGAGAAGGGACTCTTGTAGGAGAGTTCACAAAATTCTGCAGGGCTCTGTGGATGGAAGGATGCAGAGGACGGCCTTAGTGGGCAGACTGGGTGGGCATACCACGGATATGGTCAGCCACCAGGAGGAAGCCTGGACCTCACTGGATCCGTCACCACCGTCGCTGGGCCTGGCACAGCACCTGGCTCGCTGGAAGGATGTGGGTCACATGCCCAGCCCTGGATGAGTCACGGCGGCAGGGGAACAGATGGCCCTGATTGGCCAGGTCTGGGTCCAGGCCAGGAGCAGGCATCCTGCTGGCTGAGTCACAGGGAGAGAAAAATTTCTGTGAGGACTTCCCTGGTGGTTCAGAGGTAAAGAATCCACCTGCCAGTGCAGGGGACACAGGTTCGATCCCTGGTCTGGAAAGATCCCACGTGCCACAGGGCAACTAGGCCGGTGTGCGACCACTACTGAGCCTGCGCTCCTAGAGCCTGTGCTCCGCAAGAGAAGCCGCCGCGATGAGAAGCCCGCGCACAGCAGCAAAGACCCGGCACAGCCTTAAATAAATAATTCTTTTTTTAAAAAAAGAATGCTTAGAAAAACTGCAAGAGGAGGAAAAATAGCAAGAACAGGTGTTTCACATAGTATTATATCGATACATGTATACCTACTGATGTGAAAACATTCACAACGTATTAATGAGAAAACAAATTAGTGTCAACAATGTTTTTGCCTATAGGGAAAATCTCACATTTGCAGTAAAAAACATTGGTCATCTTTGGTGGTGAGATTATGGGAAATTTTATCTTTTTGCTTATCTGTATTTGGAAAAAAATTTTTTACAATAAATGTGTAACACTTATTAATAAGAAAGGAAAATAAAGGTTTTTTTTTTTTTTAAACAAACATAAAAAAAACCCTGCCTATTGTGAGAGCTTGCTTTTTCAAGTTTTGTTTTTAAATTTGTCACAGGGTTTGGCTTTCTGGGCTCCAAGCTGGAATATGCAGCGGGTTTCCTGCTTGGGGAATTGTGTTTTTCCAGGTTGCCTGAGAGGCACTGGGAGTTTGGAATAAACAGGAGTTGCCCATTTCTCATGGAGCCGTGACTCTGAGCAGTGCCTACACCTGGGTCACCATGCCACGCTGGATGCTGAATCCCAACCGCCAGGCCTCAAGATTCTATATTTGATTTTACCCTTATCTGCATGAGCTGCTACTCACACAATGTTAATGTTGTGAGACTTTTCCTTAAGGGTAAAAAATATTTTTCTCATATAAATGGGATTGTTGACATTATTTATAACTCATTTTTTTCATTCAGTAATATGTCTGTCTTTATGCCAGTATCCCATTATCTTGAAATTCTGTTGCTTTGCAGTAAATTTTGAAATTGAGAGTGTGATTAATATATATATATACTTGATAATATTCAATATATAATCAATTACATATTCAATATATAATTGATATAATTGATTATTTACATATAATCAATTATATGTATATAATCAATTATATTACTACATATTTGTCAAGAAAAATTTGAAAATGAAATTAAGAAACCAATAAAAAAAGTCCACAGAATCAAGGATAACCTAATGGTAAATTTAACAAAAGGAGTGCAAAATTTATCATGTGAAAACCATGAAATGTTGAAAGAAATTAAAGATCTAAACAGACTTTAAAACACTGCATATTCATAGATCAGAAGATATTGCTATTAAGATGGCAATAGTCCCCAAACTAGTTCGTTTTCATATAAGTATTATTTAATTTATATCTATAATGATCTTATATTCTGCAACATTCCTGAAGTCATTTGTTAGTGTTAGCAATTTTTTAGTGAATTGTTTAGGGTTTTCCATATATAAGATCATGTCATCTGCAAATAGAGATAGTTTTACTTTTTCCTTTTCAATCTGCAGTCCTTTTTTTCCTTGGCTTAATTGCCTTTTCTAGAACCTCCAGTCCAGTGTTGAGTAGAAGTGGTAAGAGTGGACATCCTTGTGTTCTTCCTGATACCAAGATGAACCCATCCAGTCTTCCACCAGTAAGTATGATGTTAGTGGGGTTTTCATAGATGCCCTTAGAAGATTTCTTCTATTCCTATGTTGAGTGTTTTAATGAAAGAGTGTTCAGTTCAGTTCAGTCACTCGATTGTTTCCGACTCTTTGCGACCCCATGGACTGCAGCACACCAGGCTTCCCTGTCCATCACTAACTCCCAGAGCCTACTCAAACTCATGTCCATCGAGTCGGGTGATGCCATCCAACCATCTCATCCTCTGTCATCCCCTTCTCCTCCTGCCTTCAATCTTTTCCAGCATCAGGGTCTTTCCCAAGGAGTCACTTCTTCGCATCAGGTGGCCAAAGTATTGGAGTTTCAGCTTCAGCATCAGTCCTTCCAATGAATATTCAGGACTGATTTCCTTTAGGATTGACTGGTTTGATCTCCTTGCAGTCCAATGGACTCTCAAGAGTTTTTTCCAACCCCACAGTTCAAAAGAAAGAGTGTTGGATTTTGTCAAATACGTTTTCTGTGTCTTTTGATGATCCTGTGGTTTTCGTTTTTATTCTATTGATATGTGCCATGCTAAGTCCCTTCAGTCGTGTCCGACTCTGTGACCCCATGGACGGAAGCCTAGCAGGCTCATCTGTCCATGGGACTCTCCAGGCAAGAATACTGGAGTGGATTGCCATGCCCGCCTCCAACAGATCTTCCCAACCGAGGGATCAAATCCACATCTCTTATGTCTCCCGCCTTGGCAGGCAGTGTCTTTACCACTCGCACCACCTGGGAAGCCCCATTCTATTGATATGATGTATAGCATTAACTGATTTTCAGATGTTAAAACAATCTTGTGTTCCTGTGATGGACTCCACTTGCTCATACTGTATAATTCTTTTATATGCTATGGATTTGGTCTGCTAGTATTTTGTTTAGGGCTTCTGAATCTATATTCATAAGCAATGTTAGCCTATAGTTTTCTCTTTTTTTAGCCTATATTTTCCTTCTCCGGTGCTGTCATCACAATTTGGGTGCTGGTGGTACTGGCCTCATAGAGTGAGTTGGGAAGTATTCCTTCCTCTTCCATTTTTGGAATAGTTTGTGAAGAATTCTTTGGTTTTAATTCTTCTTTAAATTTTGGTAAAATTCCGCAGTGAAGCCATCTGGCCCTGGGCTTTTCTTTGTAAGTAGTGTTTTGATTACTAATTCAATGTTTTGTTAAAGACTTTCTATTTCTGGAAATACCCTGGCATTCCAGTGGTTAAGACTTGGCACTCTCATTGCCATGGGCCCAGGTTCAATCCTTGTTTGGGGAACTAAGATCTTGTAAGCCACAGCGATACCGAAAAAAAATTTTTTTTCTAAAAATTTTTTCTAAAAAACTACCTTCTTCCTAAAGGTAGTCTATATCTTTATAGGAATTTATTTGTTTCTTCCAAGTTATCTAATTGATTGGTGTACAATTGTTCAGTCTTCCTTTATAATCCATTTTATTTCTGTAAAGTTGGTAATCATGCTCCTTCTTTCATTTCTGATTCTAGTAATTTGAGGGTACTTTTTTATTTTCATGGTCAGTTCAGCTAAAGTTTGTCAATTTAGTTGATGTTTTCAAAGACCTAGGGTTTGATTTCCTTGATTTTTTTTCTCTCTCTATTTCATTTATTTCCACTCCAGTCTTCATTCTGCTTTCTTTAGGCCTAGTTTGCTTTTATTTTACCATTGTCTTAAGGGAGAAGTTAGGTTATGGATTTGAAATCATTCTTCTTTTAAAAACATAGGCCTAAAATTTCTTGTAAGTATGCTCTTTGGTGTTTTATTACCTTCATTTTTATTCAACTCATTTTCTAATTTTCCTTTTGATTTCTTCTTTGACCCATTGATTATTTAGGAGTATTTTCATATATTTATGAGTTTCCCAAATTTCTTTCTACAGAATAACTAAGAGACACATTTGTGGGACTTCCTTGATGGTCCAGTGGTTAAGACTCGTGATTCTACTGCAAAGGGTGCAGGTTTGATCCTTGGTCCAGGAACTAAAATCCTGCATCCCACTTGGTGCAGAAAAAAAAAGAGAAAGAAATTTGTGTACATGTTCTAAGGATACATTCCTGGGTGTGAAAGTGCTGGGCTAAGGGTAAATGTATTCAGCATCTGCTTAGATCTTGCAGAAATGTTACATCAGTTTGCACACCCACCAGCAATGTGTGAGAGATCTGTATAAGGTAGAATTTTCTAGTTTTCGTGGACCTCCTGGATAAAACAATTGTTTTGAATTACATTTCAATTATAAATGAGCCTGCACATTTTTTCAAGTGTTTTTTTGGGCAATTGTATTTCTTTCTCTGGAATTTATGTTGTTGTGAAGTAGGAATCAAACTTTACTATGCAGGTGGCATGGGTTCGATCACTGGTCGGAGAACTGGGATCCCATAGGCCATAAAAATTTAAAAAACAAAAACAAAAAAGGCTTTTCAGATCCACCATCTGTGCTGGAGCCGCAGCCCAGAAGACTCAGCTCAATCCACCAGACACTAGTTCCTCCCACCAGGAAGCCTACACAACCCCCTGGATCAAATTAATCCAACCAGGGGGCAGACACCAGAAGCAAGAGGAACGACGACCCTGCAGCCTGAGAAAAGGGACCGCTGACACAGAAAGATTCTAGGGGAGAGATGCAAAGTCCGGCCTATCTAATACAGTGGCCGGAAAGAGGGCCCATTTTTAGGAATCATCCATGAGCTCTATGGGCATGATCTTCTTATGAACACGGGGGCACACCTGCACTTACTGAAGAACAGACCCGTGCTAATAACTGCTGTAAGGCCCTCCTGAGCGGAGAGATGGTGGGTGACTGCGCTGTGGTCTGGCCAGCCCGTAAGCGCCATGTAGTGAGGTTGGGCGGTGGTGTCCCTGTCGGAACTGGACATCGCCACTGCCTATCGGTGTGGGAAGACCTGGACCTGGGAGAGACAGTGAGGACTTGGAGCAGGGGCTGGTGCAAGGTGCTTTTTTTATTTTAAAACTTACTGTACTGAAGTATCGTTGATTTAAAATATTGTGTTTATTTCTACTATATGGCAGATATATATTATAAGCCTATATATATGTGTGTGTATATATACACATATCTATATATATATACACACATATATATATACATATATATATATATACATATATATGTATATATACACACATATATATCTAGGCTTCCCAGGCAGCTCAGTGGTAAAGAATCCACCTGCCAATATAGAGGACTCAGCAGACTTGGGTTCAATCCCTGGGTTGGGAAGATCCCCCAGAGGAGAAAAGGGCAACCTACTCCAGTATTCTTGCCTGGAAAATCTTGTGAACAGAGGAGTCTGGTGGTCTGCCGTCCATGGGGTCACAGAGTCAGATGTGATTGAGCATGCAGACACACATATACACACATATATACATTCTTTTTCATATTTTTCCATCATGGTTTATTGAAGAACAGGATATGGAATATAGTCCCCCATGCTATGCAGCAGGACCTTGCTGTTGATCCATTCTATGTGTGATTGCATCTGCTAACTCCAAACCGCCATCCATCCTGGTGTGAGGTTTTTTAGATGGGGGAAAGGTAGTTCCTGTCCCTTCTGAAGCCCAAAGGGTACCTCCTCCCAGCGGGGAACCCCTCTGACTGGTGACAAGAGCTGGTCAGTCGCCTGTGGGAGACTTGGCTGTGCTCCGGCTTCTGCCTGATCTGCCGTGTCCAGCTGACAAGCCTTGATGAGCCGGCCAGCCCGGCCTTGCCTGACATGGGGAGGCAGGGGAAGGCCTATGTCCACAGCCAGCACAAGGCCCCCAGGCCAGCCCGACAGGGTCCACCCGGAAGGGGGCTCTCAGGGTCAGGAGGCAGGCTTGGGAAGGTCAACGGGCCACCCTCTTAGGACGCTCTCTCTCCAAGGCCAGTCTCGGCGAGGGACAACTTTGTCATGAAACTTCTTTATAACTCACTTTTTCAAATAACTTGCTGGTAAATTAGAAAGATGTCACCCACCTCCCGTTACAACTGAGTTTGCTCAGCTTTCCATAGCTTTCTATCCAGTTTGCCTTATGTAATTTCTGGTGAGATTCGGTACAGAAACCTGTTTTAATTGCAAATTACACACTTTATACACAGAAAATATTGATCCATAAAGTGACATTTGGTCCAGTTTAATTTTTCTTTTTTTGTCTTGAGTTGCATTGTCTGATACTAAGTGACCCTGATTTGCTGTTTGCATCTGTTTGATATACTTGTCTTCATTCTTTTCCATGTAGCCTTTTTGTTTTCAGATGGGTTGTTTGGGGACGTTTCTCTTCACTTCTGCGTGGGAGATGTCTACACTTGCAAGTGGATGAGGGGCACGTTGCCTGACCGGGTATCTGAGCGGTCGTGCAGGTGTGCTGGTGCGACCCCCGGGGCGCCTGTGTGGGCTTCTCCCAGCACATCACCTGCCCAGGTGTCATGGACACTGTGCTGGGCCCACAGCCTGCAAATTCAGGGTCTCCCAGGCAGTTTTGTAAACATGAAGTTAGATCACGGCTAGAAAACATGAGTTAACAACACAGGGGAGAGTCCCAGGAAGAGACAGTGACAGGCTCTCAGCACTGGGCAGTCAGGGGCGGGCAGCGGTCAGGTTGGAAAGGAGACGAGAACCATCACTTGGTCCGTTATCTTCACCTTCGTGAGAGCCCAAGAGGGAAGCAGAACGGGGGAGGGGAGGGAGAGACAGACAGACAGACCAACCTGGGATCTAGCTTTGCGCTGAGCCAGGTGCAACTCTTGGACTTTTTCAGATTTGTTAAGTCAATAAATTCTCTTTTTAAAATTAAGTTAGTTTGGAGTGGGCTTAACTTGCAACTGAAGAAATCCCAGTAAATCCAGGGCAGTTCCTCCAAACTGAGTTCGGAACCTCACTGAGCAGGAGCAAGGCTCCGTTCAATACCAAGAATCCCTAGAAAGGAGAAGAATAACTTGTCAGTGTTTGCAGCTTAATGCCATCTGTGGCTTGACTGGCTGCTGTCAGAGGTCTCTCTGATTTTATGTCAGGAATTTTTACGTATTTGCTTTTCCATATATCGTTCACATGGTATGTGATGAGACAGAACAACAACATTTTTTCCAACTACTGGAGCCAAATTGTTGCCTAAATTTGGGTCAGAATTTTTCAGCTCCAAAACGAACATTTTCTCTCTCTCATTCTCTCTCTCTCACACACACACTAGTCTGGAGGCTAGTGATTCTAGGGTTCCTGCTCAGTGTAACTAAGGGGTCAGGCTTCTCCTTCTGCCGCTTGTTTTTGCCCATGGCAGCAAGACTGCTGCCTGAGTGCCAAGCATGGTGCCCCCTCTCCACAAAGGGAACAAGTAGGGGCCGGGGCAAAATCCCTTCCCCTCCCTGCAGACTTCAGCTGAATTCTCTTCAGCCTGACTGGGTCACACAGCTACCCTGGCTGCAGGAGGGGCTGGGAAAGTGAACATTCAGCAGATAGAAATGAGATTACTGAGAGGGACGCAAACCAGTCATGACTTTCCTCAGGAGAAGGTGGAAGGTCTTACCTTTCTTGATGTCTGCATCAGCAGTCATCACCTGCAACAAAACTGGATTCTGCTAGCAGGGGAGGGAAGTGGGCGAGACAAGGTCGTGAGTGACAGGGCATCACCGTTAAGGGGTGCACAGGGCCATGTTTACGTATGGCCTCAATCTGGAGGCTGGGTTATTTATTTTTTAATAGAAATTTACCACTTTAAATAAAATGCAGTCTGGAGAATCTAGTATATGAAAACACTGGGGGCTTAAAATTCTTGAAAATAACAGAATTTAAAGCAGGAACTTGGGTTTTTAACCAGTGGTTTATTTAAAGCACTGATACCGCGCATGCTTCTGACTGGTTGAGTGAACTTATTTATTGAATGAATGAGCGAGCGCCTGCCGTGGTGACAGCTGGGCCTGAGGAGAACTAGGCGGGTCTGGCTCTGCCACTACTTCTGTGCAATTTCAGGATGACCTCTCACAGCTTCTCGTTCTTTCTCAAATGAAGAGGCTCGGCTGGTTGAACTGTTTCTCTTCCGGTCTGAAAGCCTTGAGTTCAAATTGCTTTTGACCTCTGTGACCTTCTATTGTGCGTTCTTGGTCACTCAGTCCTGCCTGACTCTTTGCGACCCCAGGGACTGTAGCTCGCCAGGCTCCTCTGTCCATGGGATTCTCTAGGCAAGAACACTGGAGTGGGTTGCCATGCCCTCCTCCAGGGGATCTTTCCAACCCAGGGATTGAACCCAGGTCTCCCTCATTGCAGGCGGATTCTTTACCATCTGAGCCACCAGGTAAGTCCAAGAATACTGGAGTGGGTAGCCTATCCCTTCTCCAGGGGATCTTCCCAACCCAGGAACTGAACCAGGGTCTCATGCATTGCAGGCAGATTCTTTACCAGTTGAGCTCCTAGGAAGCCCTGTTGTTTACTCATAGGTTAATCTCCTCTGCAGCCTTTCTAGCCTAGCTAGGGTTCAGACAGATAGAGCACAACACAGGCTCTCTGGGCCAACTTTAAAGACTCAATGAATAAATGTTGCTCGGGCAATACTGCCTGAGTATCAGGCCTGAATATTCATTGGAAGGACTGATGCTGAAGCTGAAACTCCAGTACTTTGGTCACCTGATGCGAAGAACTGACTCCTTGGAAAAGACCCTGATGCTGGGAAAGACTGAAGGCAGGAGGAGAAGGGGACGACAGAGGATGAGATGGCTGGGTGGCATCACCAGCTCAGTGGACATGAGTTTGAGCAAGCTCTGGGAGTTGGTGATGGACAGGGAGGCCTGGGTGCTGCAGTCCACGGGGTCACAAAGAGTGGGACACGACTGAGCGACTGAACTGAGGCAAGACTGCAGGATGTGCGAGGGCCAACGTGTCTCCAACAGGCCCTAGAGGGGGAACTCGGGGGCGGCAAACACCTTGGGAGCACCAGTTCTGCTGAGCTTCATGCTGATCCAGTTCTCTCTGGCCTCAGGGATGATGAGGGTCGAGGTTGGGTCTTGGGTCCTGTCCCCGGATTCCTCAGAAGGCAGGCTGGGGGCTTTTGGGGGACGTGTCAGGTGCTTTCAGACCAAAATAGATGGGCCTTGAAGGCTGATTAAGTCCGGCCCCCATCAGTTTCTCTTCTCTAATTCACAAGACAGCCCTCAACACCAGGAAAGCGGCTGAGGAGGGGGCAGAGCGGTAAGCGGCAGACCAGTGACCTGAAGGAGGAAGAAGCTCGAGGCCCCGAGATGGGCAGACGTTGGCCTGGTGTTGGGTCAGAAGCAGGTCCAGAAGCAGGCAAGGAGGAAGCCAGGCCCTGGAAAGGCAGCAGCCCTGTGGTTAGACCACCTCTGCCGCCCTCCCCGCGGCTGGCAGCACGCACACCCTGTGAGCTGTGAGAGGTGAGGGGTGCCCGGGATGGGGTTGGGGTGTGTCTGGGGAGGAGGTGACTGGGGTGACTCTGTGTGGGTGTGTGTGTGTATGTGTGTGTGTAGGAGGTGACTGGGGTGACTGTGTGTGTGTGTGTGATGGGGTTGGAGTGTGTCTGGAGAGGAGGTAACTGGGGTGACTCTGTGTGTGTGTGTGTGTGTGTGTGTGTGTGTGTGTGTATGTGTAGGAGGTGATTGGGGTGACTGTGTGTGTGTGTGTGTGTGTATGTGTGTTGTGTGTGTATGTGTAGGAGGTGATTGGGGTGACTGTGTGTGTGTGTGTGTGTGTATGTGTGTTGAAGGATGCCCAGGATGGGGTTGGGGTGTGTCTGGAGAGGAGGTGACTGTGTGTGTGTGTGTGTGTGTGTGTGTGTGTGTGTGTGTGTAGGAGGTGACTGGGGTGACTGTGTCTGTGTGTGTGTATGTAGGAGGTGACTGGGGTGACTCTGTGTGTGTGTGTGTGTGTGATGGGTTTGGAGAGGAGGTGACTCTGTGTGTGTGTGTGTGTGTGTGTGTGTGTGTGTGTGTGTGTGTGCGCGCGCGCGCGCGCAATCCTCTGAGTGGCTGTGCATAGGAGGGACAGACCTAGGGAGCCAGGAGGTGACTGTGTGTGTGTGTGTGTGTGTGTGTGTGTGTGTGTGCAATCCTCTGAGTGGCTGTGCATAGGAGGGACAGACCTAGGGAGCCAGGAGGTGACTGTGTGTGTGTGTGTGTGTGTGTGCGCGCGCAATCCTCTGAGTGGCTGTGCATAGGAGGGACAGACCTAGGGAGCCAGGAGGTGACTCTGTGTGTGTGTGTGTGTGTGTGTGTGTGCGCGCAATCCTCTGAGTGGCTGTGCATAGGAGGG
This sequence comes from Muntiacus reevesi, assembly GCF_963930625.1. Lineage (NCBI taxonomy): Eukaryota > Metazoa > Chordata > Mammalia > Artiodactyla > Cervidae > Muntiacus > Muntiacus reevesi. The sequence goes on along the minus strand of NC_089266.1, from coordinate 37,273,570 downwards.
ACAGACCCAGGAGGTGACTCTGTGTGTGTGTGTGTGTGTGTGTGTGTGTGTGTGTGTGTGTGTGTGTGCGCGCGCGCGCGCAATCCTCTGAGTGGCTGTGCATAGGAGGGACAGACCTAGGGAGCCAGGAGGTGACTGTGTGTGTGTGTGTGTGTGTGTGTGTGTGTAGGGGAGGGGCAGGAGGAGCTACTGGGAGGGGAATGGGAGCTAAGAACCTTTCTGATTCCTTCCCACCCCAAGGCCTTGGGAGTCTAGAAATTCCATCAGTACAGACTTGGTAGAAACTCCAAGCATCATCTTCATAAGCAAGGCAGGAGGCGGCGAAGAAAGGGAAAAAAAGAAAAGCCCACACACAAGTGTACCTTTTTATATAGAATTTGTACAATATATTTCTCTTCATTTGCATATTTTACCCACAACTCAACATCCATTTTACAGGCTGAACTTACTCAGCTGATATAATCAAAATTCTTTCTTTCAACCAAATAAGAAAAATTCAAAATCGTAAACCCGTAAGAAAACAAATTAAAAACGATGATGAAAATAAGTCACTCCCCGTAAGGAACAGCGTCTGTCTGTACAATATACATGGTTTGGAACAGATTTCTTTATAGATTAGGCACATGTTTCCACAACACCTTCATTCCTGCCAGTCCTACCTCACTCCAGGCAGTCCCGCCTCTTAAGAAGGATCAGAGGGCTGTCCGTCTGGATGGAAATCACTTTTGGATACTGCTGGCCCAGCTGGGGACCAGGGGAGTGGGCCTGGCTCAGCAGCGCCACCCAGTGGCTGGAAGCAGAGGCGGTGGGAGGCAGGGCGCTGGGCCCAGCAGGGCGCGGGCAGTAGAGCAGCAGTTGTGGGTGAAGGGAAAACGGAGGCTTACTCTATGCAAACTGAATACAGAGAGGCCAGACTAGCAGGGGCGGTGTACAGAGAGAAGCTCTGAGGAGCCCAGCATTTTACAGTTCTGTCTTCCTGGTGGGAGGCTGGGGGGCAAAGCCAATGGCTGCTGCCATGAGGGGTGTGGCCCCTGTCTGGGGGGTGAGAGGGAGCAGCGAGTACGCCATCTCTGCACCGGTGAGCCTGAGCCGACGGCAGGCACCTCTCCTCCCAGGCTTGGGATCTCTGTGACTTCCCTCCTCACTGGGAGACAACACCTGGGGCTGGGCGGGATAGAGCCTGGGGCCTTCCTTGGGGATGCCAGCGGAGCAAAAGGTGAGAAAGGGGTGTCTACCAAGCCAGCAGCGCTCGTCTACTCACACCCCAACACCATGGGAGACCGGGCCAGGCCCGGGCTGTGCCCATGTCAGGGTCCTGGGCTTTAGGTCACCAAGCCCCGGGTCCTGTCCTGTTTCCATCTCTTGTGAGCTCTCCCTTCCATAAGGGCTCCACGTGCAGCTTGGGGTTGGGCCAAGAATCCAATTCTAGGGCTGCAGAAGGTTGCAGCACTTCGGCTTCCTGACCCAGAAGGTGGAAGTGCTCCAGCAATAAGGGGATTCCAGGACCCCACAGCCTTGGGCTCTGCAGAGGGGGCTTCCAGGGCTGTGGCATGTGGATCTGCTCAGCCTCGCCTGGCTATGATGAGCCTTCCGTGGGTTTCGCCCTGTGTGTGGGGTGACATGCTTGGCCCAAGATCCCCGCCGTAAGTGGCAGCTGGCTCTAAGGTTCTTCAAGTGACGAGTCCCACTGAGGCTTTGTCCACGGCCCACTTGCCAACCCAGCCTCACACTCCAAAGCCTGGCTTTGGAAAGAGGATAATCATCGGCGCTTCAGGGCAGGACTACAACCACCGAAAGGAAAGCAGAAAGCAGCATTTGTTAGAACTGATGTAGTTATTGCTAGACAGGTGACGGCCAGATAACCATGGAAAGTCCCAGAGGCGGACGTGATGGATTACCACGACCGTGGAGCAGAAATACAACTGTGTGGTTTTTTTGTTTGCTTGACTTCTAAAATAAGATCTCCTCTGATAACACTTTGAGTCTTTGGGTTCAGACACTGAAGAGACCTTCAAGATCTGCTCCTTCCACACAAACCAGTGTGTCCCCCTGAATGACTGATCCACTGGTCGTGCCCCCCCGAGGCCCTCTCAAGGGAGTCAGTGTGGTTCTCTCTAAAAACATGAGGTGGAAACTGAAATATGTGTTAAAACAACAACTAAAACAACGCGGCTGAGCTGGGAGCTGTGCACGGTGGACGTGCGTGGCGGCCTGCTGGCTGTTCCCAAGGGCACTTGTTCTCACCAAGGATTTCTCTGGGACGGCCGAGGCTACTCAGGGGGCCAGCATGGCAGCAGGTCCTGTACTGAATGGTGGGGGCCGGGTGGTGGCCAGGCTCTCACTGCTTTTGGTTTAGACGACCCAGTCTCAAGAAGCAAAAGCAAAAGAAGAGCTCCCGGGCCAGGCTGCTGCTGAAGGTCCTGCTGAGAAACGTGGGTCCAGGCAGACCCGATCGTCCCCTGAAGGGCAAGTGCAGGCAGTTCCAGCTCAACGGAGACAGAGCCCTTCCCAGAGAGGCTGCGGCCGGGTCTTCAGGGGCTGCAGCCTCTGAACAACCTTCTCAAAGGCCTGCAGCTGGCGCCTTCTGAATGATTTTGCATTGCTCTGCTTGTTCTCACATGCTATGGGACGCGTGGGTGCCTCGCTATGACACAGGACATTCTTGGAGACGTGGCTGCTTGGCATTCTAGTCGGGGTGGAAGGGGGGAGCTCAAGGAGAGTCGGGCACCGATGCCACAGCTATCATCCCGAATGAGTGCAGGCATCTGCTCTAAGATCCTCGTGGGCAGATTAGCGAGTTCCATGCACGCCACACCAAGGGCTAACACTCAACGTTCCAGAGGCGGGTGGCCTTGTTCGGGTAGTTGATGGCCAGGCTGATAGCAGCGATGTTCTGCAGAGCCTGTGGAGGGAGAGAGTTATCACCATGGTCAGGAAACCAGTCACCTTCTGGGTCATTAAGTGCTGACAGAACAAGACCGGCAGCTGAGCACTGGGGGGGTGCAGGGGAGAGGCAGGGCAGGTGTGGTACCCCTCACCTGGGGTGCCACAGTCTAGAGTGAAAGAAGCAGCGATCAAGACACATGGAGACTCCACAGGTCGGCAGAATCCTCGCTGCCCTGAGAGAGGAGCAGGGGCAGCACTGGGGGCTCAGAAGACACCTCGAGGGCAGGGGGGATCTGGGAAAGCTCTAGGGAGTAGGGCAGCAGCACAAAAGTGTGGACAGGAAGAAACAGCCAGTGGTGGGGCCCCCAGAAGCAGAGCTGGGAGGGCAGCCGCCCTGGAGCCAGGCCAAGGTTGGTCTCCAAGCCAAGACAGCAGGAAGAGGGGGCGCAGATGGGAAGAAGGGGTGGAGGCTGGGAGAAGAAGCAGAGCACTGGTCCAGCAGAGTGGACGGGCTGGAGGGAAGTGAGGAGAGAATGAGGGTTAGAGGCTGAACACCAGGACAGGCAAGGGGGAGGAGCGCACGCGACGTCAAGCTTTGGGAGTCACGACCGTCAGATGTCAGGACTGCACCGTGTGCCGTGACTCCAAGGGTTGCAGCGGCAGTGCCGGCAGGCAGCTGACAGGAGCTGGGGCGGGGAGAGTTTTTCCTCGGCCTACAGGTCTCAAGACAGTTCACACAAACCCCTCTGCAGTGGACGGGGGGTGCCTGCTTCTAAGCCGCACCCTGACCCTTTCTTGCAAGAGGACCAGCCTACGGTCTGAGAAAACCTGCCAGGAAGACAGTGCAGAGCTCTGGCCGGGAGTCCCAGCTGGATGGAGGCCTCCTTGAGTGAGACCCCGGGCATACCTCTCCCTGGAGCCTCAGCGGCCCCATCCGTCCACTTTGGACGCAGACCACACGCTCTACCATATCCAAGGACTGAGCCTGAGGGTCTCACAATGGAGTCTGGGGCCTGGGAGCTCCCGAGACCCTTCCAGAGGCCCTGCACTGTGAACACCCTTCTCACATTAACAGCATGACACTATCTGGCTGGTCTCACTTTCCTACTCTCGCGAGGGTACGGGGGAGCGCCCCGCAGGTTCCTGTCTGACAGCTCAGCCGGAAGCAGAAGCGGCTCTGTGAAGCCAGCTGTCTTCCAAGAAGGCAGACAGAAAGGGGAGCTGCAAAAACGGAACCTGACGCTGCCCTTCTCAAAAACTGTTAGGTCTTAAAAAATACAGCTGGTTTTCACAACTGTATTGCTAAACATAATGAGATGATGATTTAAAAAAATAAATCGACAAATAAGTGTTTAATATTTCAATTTCTAACGTAATGTCTAAATTTAAAATCTGCTTTCTAACAGTATATATCAATCTCTATAAGGCACATAAACACAAGCTTTTGGGGATCCTCAGTAATTCCTAAGTGGAAAGGGGCCCTGGGGCCCAAAAGCTGTCAGAGGAATTCTCCAACTAGGGAAGAAATTTATATCCAAAAATATCTGAAATCTAACTCTATGGAAACTTTAGGGATTAGCCAAACTATAAATTTAAGACACTGGTTGTTTTGGTTTCAAAGACACAAATTCTTGCTGGTGTCTCCTGACCCTATGGTTTACTATGAACGTCACTGATAAATGGGGCTCAGCTGCTGTCTGTGACATGAGCAGGAAGTGGCTGACTGGGAACAGAGCTCCGTGTACACCCAGGGTGGAGCCTGCACCGGGCGCGGGGAGTGGGGCGGCGCGGAGGCGGTACCTGCGCGGCGCAGCGGAGGAGGTGGTCATCAGTGGTTAAGGCCAGCAGGTAGTCCTGCAGCAGGCCGAGCTCCTGTGGAGAGAGCAGGGCGCAGCGGTCAGAGGCCACCTCCCGGGGATGGCGCCTACCCACGACCCAGGGCCACGGAAGCCTCAGTGGGACATGGCTGCTTGCTCCGCCGGGCACCTCACCGCCCACCTTCCTTGGGAGCCTCGGAAGGAGTGAGATGGGGGGAGCCACGTGTCCGGACTCACCCGCAGCCTCCTCACTATAAACCCAGGGGGTAGGCTAGAGAGCTCTGAAAGGCCCTTTCAGCTCTCCTGGTCAATGAGTCTATTGTGCTGAGGCGGGGAAGAAAGGAGGAAGAAAAAGGCCGTTGGTTTGTTTTCCCAAACTCACTGCTGTCAAGGGCTGTTTCCCTCTTTGGCATCAGGCCTGAGCAAACAGACAATCACACAGGGCGGACTGGCTCCCTGGGGTCGGGGAGAGGGGAACCCCAGGCCCCAGGCCAGGCCTATCTCCCTGCGCAGTTCTGCTGGGACCCCGACGACACCCCAGGGCTCGAAGGGGGGAGCAGAAGCACAGACCCTCACCTGGGCGCGGTTCTCGGTGACAAAAAAGAGCTCGGTGAGTGCGCGATGCAGCGGCAGGAGGATGCCAGCCTGGGTCACGTCCTCAAACAGGCTGTACTCCATCTGGGTGAAGAGCTGCCACAGGGGCTTCAACAGCGTGAGGTCACAGAGGTCACTGTGGGAGGAGGGGGGCAGTTTCCTGGGATCATGCCCACCAGACATCAGACAGAACTGCAGCTCCGAGGCTCCTTGCCACCCTGACATCTAGTAAAGTCAGGCCAAGCCAGTTCCAATCACCCCCCTCACCCGCTAAACAGCCCCAAATAGTTGCCAATGGCAAATAAGAAAAGGGGCAAAATCTCAACTTCAAACCAGAACTCCGGGGACAAGGAGACCCTCCAGCACATTCACACAAATCAACTTTATGGATCTTTAAAAATGGTTGTTAAGAAGAACTTCCAATGACAGCAGAAAAAAACCTCCAGATAAATGTTAAGTAGAAAAGACCAAGATACACAACATAAAATTGCAAAAAAATTTAAAAATGCACATGTAGTATTGTGTGACCATATTTAAAAAATCGTAATAAACACACCAAAAATCTTATCAGTGGCTGTCCCTGTCAGTTTTCTAGATTTTCTATAATGCTCACCATTTTAAGTAATCAGAAAGGAAAAAAATATCTGATTTAAAAGATAATGGCAACCATTGTTATGATCTTAAGCTCATAAAACAAGAAATATGCTTATAAAGTTGCTCAGGACAGACCTCTATATAAAGCAGAGTCCTCCTCACTCAACAGACGCCTGTTGAGACTGCACTGATGTTTTTTACTCAGAGGGAGGTTGTACCTTAATTCCAGTTTAAAGTCCTTCAGAGGAGACACATTATGATTTCTTGGACTTACTACACGATTTTATACATTTATAATCTACAGTGTTGCCTTTTCTTTTTAATATATGATTTTTAAAAGACTCCTGATTATACATTTAAGTGTGATCCTGGAGTGAATCACTTTCTCCCAGAGGAATAAGTCTTCATAAAGTAAACCAATGGGAAAACATGGTTTGATTTAAAGAGATGGCTTCACAGTTGAGTTTTCAGGACAGCACTGAAGAGGGAAGGAAAAGGCACCTGCAAACTCATGCTTGTGGCAGAACTCAGGCAGTTATTCTGTGGCCGCCCATCCCCTGGGGACCGCCTTTTCCCTCTGCCCGCTCCAGTCTTGGCCTCTGGGACCAAGGGGCTGTGGGAATGTCCTTGGGAAGGAGGGTTGGCAATGGGCAGCAGACTGCAGAAATGTACCCACACTGCAGCCTGGAAGGGCTCTCCCGTCTGATGACAAGAGAGATGGGACACATGCTTCATACACATCACACTGTACTCAAAAATCTACTTAAAACTGGGTTAAAGACTTGGAGGTAAGACCTGAAACTGTAAAACTTCTGGAAGACATAGGCTGTAAGCTCCCTGACACTGGTCTTGGCAATGATTTTATTTTTTTTTTTTTGGATAACAAGTGGGACTCCATCAAACTAAAGGGCTTCTTCACAGCAAGGGAAACAATCAACAGAGTGAAAAGCATCCTATGGGCCAGGAGAAAGTATCTGCAAGTCACATATCTGACTAAGAGTTAATATCCAAAATACACAAGGAACTCATTCAACTCAATAGCAAAAAAGAAAAAAAAAAAAAGAAAAAAATAGGCAAAGGACCTAAAGAGACGTCTTTCCAAAGAAAGCATATAGATGGCAAGCAGGAACACGAAAAGGTACTCGATACCACTAACCATCGGGGAAATGCAAATCAAAACCACAATGCAGCATCAACCTCACCTGTGTTAGGATGGCTTCCATCAAAAAGATAAGAGATAACAAAAGCCAGCGAGGATGCGGAGCAAAAGGAGAACACTTGTACACTGGTGGTGGGAATGTAAACTGGTACGATTTGAAAAACAGTATGGACGGCCCTCAAGAAACTCAAGGACTACCAGATGATTCAGCAATAACATCTCTGAGTATATCCAAAATAAATGAAATCACTGTCTCAAAGAGATTATCAGTACACCAACATTTATTGCAGCATTATTCCTAATAGCCACATGTCTGGAAATAATGTCTCCTGACGGATGAATGGATAAAGAAAATGTGGTGTGTACATACACAATGAAACATAATTAAGCTATGAGAAAGAAGGAAATCCTGTCATCTCCAAAAATATAGATGAACCTGGAGGACATTATGCCAAGTGAAGTAAGCTAAAGGAAGACAAATACTGCATGGTATTGCTTTTATGTGGCATCCAAAAACAGTCAAGCCTGTAGAAACAGAGAGTGAGAGTGGTGGCTGCCAGGGACTGGGAAATGTGGGAAACAGGGAAAGGCTGGTAGAAGGGCAGAAACTTCTGGTTGTAAGATGAATAAAGTCTGCGGATCTATTATACAACATGGTGACTTAGTTGATAACAGTGTATAACACCACAACATAGGAGAGCAATTTGCTGAAAAGCACATTGCAGACAGAGGGTGAAATTTTAAGTGTTCTCACACACCACAAAGAAGGCAAACATATGAGGTGAGGGATGCTAGTAAATTTGATTGTGGGAATCCTTTCTCAATGTATTAATATAAAGAATATCAAGTCATCATATTCTATACTTTTAATACACTATGATTTCATTTGTCAATTATACTTCAGTAAAGCTGGGGGGGTGGGAGGAAAAACTAAACAGTCTAAAATTTATATGGACATGCAGGGTCAAGTAGCATCTTCAAGATAAACTCGAAGGTGAAGAACCAGGTTGAAGGCTTTATACTGCCAGATATGGAAATTCGCTATAAAACTATAATATATAAGACAGCGTGGTACTGACACAAAGGTAACCAAAAAGACCACTGAAACACAAGCATCAGGGATGGATCCATGTGCACAAGGACACTTTTCTGTGACAAAGATGGCACCGCAGTGTGTGAGGGGAAAGATGGGCTTTAGAGTCAAGTGGAGATCCATGCGAGAAAAAAATGTGTGTATACAGAGAAGCTTAACTCTACCCTTCAAATCATGCATTAAAATTCATTCCATGAGGACTGTTGATCTCAATATAGAAGAAAAAATAATTAAGCTTCACCTTCATGACCCCAAGGTCAAGTGAGGCAAAAATTTCCTAAACAGGACAATGAAAGCTCTGTCATAAAGGAAACAGGTGAACTGGAAGACACTAAAATCAGAAACTTCTTTTCACCAAATACACCACTAACAGAGTGAATGGCAAGCCCTGAAGTGGGGGAGATACTTGCGATACAAATACTCAGCCAAGGAGTCGAAGCCGGAAGGCAGTTTACCTGTGGGAACAGCACCGCACGATCCTCAGGAGCAGGTGGATGGCTTTCAACCGTTGATGACCAGTCTGGCGGCAGGCCACACCCACCAGCCATTCCCAAATTTTGGCCAACGGGAGGTGTGGCACAACTCTTTCTTCTGACAGCATCTGCTTCAAAATCTCAAATCCTGGCAACCCCCACAAAACAGATATTTTAAAAAAGACATAAACTGCTCAAGTTTTAATAAATAGGATGAAACCACTATGATCATTTAAATATTGCCTGAAATTACGCCTTATGGAAAAGCAACATGGGAACATTTTCAGTTCTTCCTTTTTTGCAAAATATCCCGGTGAATTCTAAGAGAACCAGGATCTTTCCTTGGTCCTGACAGGTAGCTCCTCTCTCCAGCTGTAGAGAAGTCACAACCTCCCAACTCTAGTACATTCACAAGTGATGTGTGTGGGGCTTGTGAGAAAAATTCGTTGAAGTCTCACAGAAAGGCATCTGCTTTGGTTTTAACGAAGACCAGTGACTTAATGGCACCGACACCCACGAGGGCCCGGAGTAGGGAGAGCACACGAACGGAGGGCCCAGCGCACACACCTGTCTGGAACCGCCCCAGGTGTCCGGCCGTCACAGTGAACCTGTAGCCCCACTCGGTGTTGCTCATGTCAGAGGTGAAGCGGTAATACAGAGTGTCTCCTGGGCACACAAGAAGCACAGACAGGTCAGGACACTGCAGACAGGGAAAGGCCCGTGCGGACTTCCCACTAAACAGATGAAGCCCAGTTCCAAATCCTTCAGCAATTTCCCTTCTCAGCACTTAGCATTAAGAGTCTGTATTATCTGGTATTTCTTTACTACCTGGAAGCTCAAAATCTTTCCACTTCTGTTGAGACCCACTGAAATTGTGTCGGTCCTGCTGGAAGTCGCTGCTGCTGGACATGGCTAGCTCATCACAGCCTTCCTCTGTGTTGCATTGAGGGTCGAATTTGATGGAGAGGTAGATGGCACCAGGAATGTGAACTTTGTCCTAGGAGGGGAAACAAGGACACACGGCCGTCAGTGGTCACTGGACAGTTCCCGAGGGCTTCCTCATGCCATGTCCTGCAGTCAGAACTGGGCCTGAAGAAGCAGTGAGTCAGGGCCCCTGCCTCCAGGAGCTCTGGGCCCGGCTGGGTGGGGAGGATACACGCGGCTGCCGACATGGCAGGAAGGACAGTGTGCCGCCTGGGGCACAGCTCGAGGGAGGGGAGGCGAGGGAGGCAGGGGCAGAAAAAAGTCCCATGGAAGGGATGCTCCGGTTGCTGTGAAGACTGAGGGGGACGGGACAGGACTGTCAGGGAGGGAGGAATGGAGGAAGAGGTGAGACATGAGCACGTGGGGATGTGCTTCAGGCAAAGGAAACAGCATCGGAAAGCCTAACGAGTTCAGGGGATAGCAATGAGCTTGAGGTGTCTGAGGTAACGGGTGCGCTTCGCATGCACACATGCTAAGGAGATGGGGATGGGGTGACGTGACCCTGCAGAGGCTGGGAGGGACAGATGGAAAAGGGAAGGCCGTGTGTGCTAAAATGAAGCGTCAAGACTTGTCTGGACAGCAGGGGGCGCCCCGGGAAGGCGGTAAACAGGAGAAAGCCTGGATTAGGTTTGTGCTGTACCAGGATCACCGCCAGCTAGGGTGTGGCAAGGCCAGGGCTGGGGCAGGAGAGAGGAGCAGCCAGGGGGACCCAGCGAGGGGGAGGGGTCGGGGCGGCAGAGAGGTAAGGCAATCCCTCTGAGGTCGAACGCAGTGGCTCGCTAGGTGTGTTTACGGGGCAGGGGGTGGCGGGGTGGGGAGTGGGGAGAGTCCAGGGACTGGGGGAGAAGAGGCTAAGAAGGTAGAGTGAGAAGGTTTACATTCTGTAAAACAAACTCTCAGCTGTCAACAAGCACATTCTAGATGCATCTGTCACCCAGCTACTCAGAACGACAGCTCCCATATTTTGAAAGGAGCTGAAGAGACACGAGCAGCACCAAGCCTATGGGGCCCACTAAGGCCACCCCGCCTTCTGCCTCATCCAAAGCCCCACCTCTCCCTGTCCAGGTGCAGGGTTAAGGATAAAGGAGATGAGGCCTTTCAGTTCTGGGTAATTAAACAAAGGGGACGGAGTCCCCCAGGTATGGCCGGGTCATCAGGAGAAGGACAGAATGAGGATGGAAAGTCTGCCAGAGACACGGAGCTCTCAGTCCAAGGAGTTTGCTGCAGGACAAGTAATCTCTCCTCCAGGGTGGGGGTCCCTCTGGTTTTCTATCACAACAAGGTCAGGAGAAGAAAGGACTTGTTTGTACAGAATCCTGGGACTGGCTTCAGGGAGGCAGATGGCTGCTGAGACTAAGGGAGCACTTTCTCGGCCAGGTCTGTCGGATGGGGGGAAAGAACCACAGTGGGAGGTGATGAGATTCGTGCTCCTCAGTAGCCCTTGTGGGTTCTACCAGTCACATGCCCCGAGGCTGGGCGAGGCTGGCTGACCCTGGCTCATACCTCGAAGTTGGTGTTGTTGTTATACGGGTGTTTCGACTCTCGCACTTGCACCTCCATTCCTGGTTCCTCCATGAACTGGCAGGCAGCCAGGGCCATGGTTCCCAGCATGCTCTCCCGGCAGCCTTGGAGCACCTTCTGCAGGATCTGGTGGGACACAGGCAGAGAACAGGGCAAGATGATGGAGCTCAGCTGGAGACCGTGCCCAGGGCTCCTGAGCTCTGCCCTGTGGGTCCCCCAGTTCCTGACAGCAGGACGTAGAAGAGATGCTTCCAGCCCTGTGAAAGGCTGCTAAGCCAGTACCACTTTGCAAGGCTCAGTTGAAGATTTGATTTTAAAAACAAAAGATGGTCACCACCTGAAAACCTGAAATTTAAACTAGAGCACTGAACTGAAGAGAATGCATAGACTTTGTAAGATACCATGTCTGCCGCCCAGAAGCTGGGAACCTGGGCAAACCTCCTGGGTTTGATTTCTTCACCAATAAAATTCTCCCTGGGTCATGATGTAACACAGGTGTAAGTGCTGGCAGAGTGTCTGACCTGGAGCAGATACTCTAGAAATGATCATTTAAAACAGAAGATATAAACCTTTCTGGAAGGTTTCCTATATTATGGGAATAGGCTGTCACATTCGTAACTAACCCAGTCCCCTGGACTTCATGCTGTGTGAGATCCCGGGGGACATGAGAAGAGACAGGCCAGCAAGGAGAGCTGGACTTCGAAGTCTGAAAACAAAAAAGGAAGACTGCAAAGGTGGGATTTGTGGGATCGTTATTTCAAATACTCTCCGAGCATCCCATCTGCCTGGGCCGTGAGCTTGGCTCCAGGCCAAGACTTGGGAGACTTCAACTATGACCTGAGTCTGCTTTTGCTGGGTTCACACCTATTGGGGGGCTGAACAGCCACACAGAGAACCTCACTCCAGGAAGGCACCCCCTAGAGGAAGCCTGTTCAAAACCCCCGCAGGGTACTTGGGGCGGGGGGCAGGGGGCAGAGAGGAGGCGCAAGCAGAGTGCGTGCCCAGCCCAGCTGCCTGGTTACCTTCTCCCACTGGTGCTTGTCCTCCAGCTGCATGAACATGTCCAGAATGTAGGTCATGTGGGCTGGCCCGCTCAGCTCCAGGATGTCCTCGCTCACCGGCACGTGCCCGGGCCACTCGGCAAGCAAGGACGCCAGCACGTGGCGGGCGTACAGGACGGCTGTGGCCTCGTTCACGCGGAAGAGGTAGTCCCGGACGGCCCTCTTGCTCTTGCAGTTGAGCTCCTTGTGCAGCAGGGCGGCGCTCTTGCTGCGCCGCTGCTTGGCATAGCTCTGCTGCAGCTCGCTCTCCGTGCTGGAGATCAGCTTCTGGGTCACGGGGTTTGACTCGACGGTGGCCTGCTCGCAGCGGACGGGCCTGGACTGCAAGCCCAGAGAGCCCAGAGGCCTCAGTCACTGAGGCCTGGCCAACTCACCCCTGGGGTGGGGGGCAGGGGTGGGTAGACACCCTCCTTCCCAGGGGTAGGGGTTGGTGGGGGGCCCCATGTACCAGGCAGGGCAGGATGATCATGTCTGTATCCACGGCCTTGGCACTCTGCTCGTCCAGTCTTAGACTCCGGCTGGGCTGCCACCGCTGAGCCAGGGTCCGGATCCTTTCGTCTGTGGTGAGCTCGTCCCCATCAAACCTGAAGAGAAGGAAGGAGCACAAAGCTGGGCATCTGTGTTCCAGAGAGGTGAGAGTTTAACCTTCAGTGAAACTTGCAGAAATGCTGATCAGAGTTATTTGCCTGTTACTAAGGAATTAGATAGTACGGTCCACCCTTCCAACACCAGACTCACAGTGCTAATCTACCCAAGCAGGCATGCCTGGAGGCCTGCAGTGGAGATGGAAACCGTCCTTTAGGATCCATTCTCCCTTTCATTTAGAAACAAAGTTTTAGCAAGATACACAATCACCCAGGTGGAGACATAGTTCCAGTCCTCCCAGCAGCTGGATACTGCAATGCAACCGGGGTCATGCCAATGGGAGGCCAGGGAGGTGATGTGTGCTGCATTCGGGGCCTGCCCTCAAGCAGCTGGGTTAAGGAGGTGCTCCATTCCCCACCTTCCCCCTTTCCTCTGGGGTGGAACTAAGACTGGGTGTGGGAGAGCCTGCCCTGATGACACAGAGGTGGTCAGCAGCTATGGGGACACCGGGTCACTTGGGAAGCAAACTGCCCACCCACGCTGGGCTGCTGCCTACCTCTGGACTGTGGCGGGACAGGACAACAAATTTCTGTGCCCTAACTGAGGTAATCCTGCTTCATTTCACAAAGGATTCGAGCTTGTAGATAAGAAATACATATGGGAAAGCAGAAATACGAAATAACAAAAGAAAATGAAATCGGAATTGGAACTAAATTAGAATAAGAAATCAAAACCAGGATGTGAGGAATGGAAGAGGAGATGAGATGCAGAAACATAAAATTCTCCATAAATTTAAGAGCTAGGCTCAAGAACTAGCTCTGAACTTCCTGGCCAAGATGAAGGGTATATTGTTATAAGATACCTTTCATTAATATACCCTTGAGGAAAAAACAAGAAAATAATGTATACAAGTGAAAAAAAAAACGAAGACTACTTTGATCAGAATGTACCAGAAGTTCCTGTTCTACACTGCTTGCTCCCTGGATTGATACAGGAGAGAAACCTTGGTGTCTGTGTCAATCTCTGCATTCATAACTAGTTTCCTCTAAGAGGCAGACTGCAAATATGAAGTTCTTCCTAAAGGAACACACAATACAACTCAAAGACGAGCCATGCCACGTGGCAATTTATGAAGCCAGCTTTCATGTCACTTTATGAAGACCTGAAAACCAGTCCTCCAGCTGCTTCTGGCCTCTCAGATCTTGTCAGCAGGAGGTAGACAGAGTCCTACCCTCACTTGTTCCTTTGCTCCTCATACCTCGGCTGCATCCTTACCTCTTCTGAACCTCCAGGAAGAAAGAGTCGGTCCTCTTCATCTGCAGTTCGTATATGGCCCGGAGAATGTGCAGAGGGGCATTGAGGGCATCGTGAGCCATCTGGAGGCCACGAGGAAGAAACAGAAGAGAGAAAATTTGAAGTGCCTCAACACATTACTGATAACCTGAACTCAAAAGTGATAAAACAATTATTTTCTATAGTTACTACAAGTTATAATCTAAGAACATCACATCACTTAATTTAAGAACATCACACTTCATGCATGTAAGATTATAAGCTCCAAAATATGGATTATAAAATCTGCATTACTATTATAAATTCAAAAGAAAATCTCCTAGTTCTGAAGTCCATGTTTTTGGTACTTTACTTTTATTTGTGCCATAGTTATCTGTGATTGTGCATTTGTTAAAGATTATATAGATGAGGGGGTACAGCATGTTACTTTAAAAAAGGAAGAACAAAAAAGCAAATAAAGATGATAATTAGAAAAAAAAAAATTATACCAACAAAATGTAATGCTAGTAGTCAATAATTACTTACCAAATGGTATTTATTCACTGCTAGCTTTCCTGCAGTAGCTGCCTTGCCCTCAAGTATGACAACTGGCACGTAAATCTAAGTACTAGACTTTCTTTTGATGTTTTTGAAAAGCTGTATTTGCTTTTCTTACATCCACCCCATAGTCTCTGTTTACTCTTCACATAGTTAGAGCCTTTGAAGTCTAAGCCTCTGCCCATTTTCACATCATTTTGAGGAAGAGTGGATTTTCCAGGGAAAGTAAGGATGTACTTGAGAAATTATGAGGATGGGCCTGACATTACATGCCAAACTTTACATATAAGTATTTGCACACGTAGTTTATGGGAGAAACAATCTAAAGTTTTTGGGTCCACGACTCCCAAACATTAAGAACTACTGTTGAAAGGGTTTTTCCCTCCTTCCAGGTCAGTTCTGTACAATTTAGAACGAGTTTCCCAGAAGTGCATTCACAGGACATCAGCCTGAAGCATTTCCACGTGGAGACTAAAACTCTGTCCAAGCCAAAGAGAATCCATTCCTAAGTCCCGTCTTCACGCCACACCATGACCTAGGAACATACCAAGAAACATATCCTGGTGGGCTCATCCAGGCTCTCAAGAGGGTCTAGCTTTTTCTGCTCCTGGTCACCAGGGCTGCTGACCGACCGTTCCGCCTCCTCCTCCTGATCCCCTCGTTCATCCAGCTCCAGCTCTCCATGCTCAGTCAAAGTGTTGATCTCCTTTTTTGAGGAGTACAGCATGATGGACAAAATCTAGACAGAACAAAAATCAGGCAGGGCAGTACCTGAGTGTTCAGTGTGTGAGAAGAACTTTAGCCCTCAAAGGGTAGAAAATATCTGACTTGACTCTTTAAAAGACATCAGAAATTACAGAAAGAGTGTAAAATTAGGTGGTACAGTGGATAGGAACTGCCTGCCAATGCAGGGGACAAAGGTTCGATTCCTGGTCCGGGAAGATCCCACATGCTGCGGAGCAACTAAGCCTGTGTACCACAACTACAGAGCCTGTGCACCTATAGCCCGTGCGCTGCAAAGAGAGAAGCCGATGAAATGAGAAGCCTGTGCACCCAACAGAGTAGCCCCCTCTTAGCACAACTAGAGAAAGCCTGAACACAGCCACAAAGACCCACCACATCCAAAAAAAGTAATTAATTAGTAGATATGGAAGCATGTCCAATCGTACTTATAACCAAAGACATGCTAACTAAAACTTCAAAGGACCTTTGTGTTTATTAACTTTGCCACTGACAGCAAAAGTTGGTATCATCCTTTTAGAATGCATTTTGGTGAAACGTAAAGACCTATACCGGAGAAGGCAATGGCAGCCCACTCCAGTACTCTTGCCTGGAAAATCCCATGGACAGAGGAGCCTGGTGGGCTGCAGTCCATGGGGTTGCTAAGAGTTGGACACGACTAAGTGACTTCACTTTCACTCTTCAGTTTCATGCGTTGGAGAAGGAAATGGCAACCCACTCCAGTGTTCTTGCCTTGAAAATCCCAGGGACGGGGGAGCCTGGTGGGCAGCCGTCTATGGGGTCGCACAAAGTTGGACACAACTGAAGTGACTTAGCAGCAGCAGCAGCAGTAAAGACCTATACAAATGCTCATAACCTTTGATTCCACAACTCATCTTTTAGGAATAATGTAAAATGTGTAAAAAGTTATACTCCTGATACAGTCAAAGAAGCATTTGTTAATGGCAAAAACTGAAGTCCAACTTTATGGATCATATGCAGCCGTTAAAAATGATGGTTATGAAAACTACCCAGCAACTTAGAAAAACGGCCATCACAAGACTTCAATATATCTCAGTAACATGCTCCACTATACAATCCAAATCTATGTATGCAATACAGACACAGAAGGAAAAAATTCAGAAAAGGGAAATACATGAAATACTAATAGTAGATGAGCCTGGAGGGGGTGAAATTTGGAGTTTTTCTTTTTTTCTACTTTTCAAATTTTCTGCACATAAAAAAACGTAAATTTTTGAATGTAAAAAATTTTAATTACAAATTTTTTCTATTTTTGCTCTATTTCCTAAACAGCAAGAGTGCAAAAGCTCACCAGGTAATCTGTGAATATGTTTCAGCATATTTTCCTAAAAACTAATCATATCCTCTTGTGACAACTGAGAGCTGCTTCCTGGACTTCAGGCCTCTGTGTGACAGAATGGTCGACCGAGTGACCCCCATACGGCAGCAGCCTTCCCTGCCCTGAAGCTGGCATTTGGCACAGAAATACCCCAGGGAACCACAGTAATTCCACTAAGAAAAATCTAAGGCTTATGGAGAAAAGCAATAAAATGAATATTATCAACTGAAATCCTACATAAAGTAAACATAAGTGGAGGACAAATTTAGAAACTGATTTTAGCTCAAAGGAACTTTAAGGGGAAATAATAATTCAAGGGCAGATTTATTACCATGATATAATGGTCAACCGTGTGTTTCCACAAATTACTTCTCTTCCAATATTCTTTGGACAAACATCAAATGCATTTTCCCTGACAGGGGAGGACAGGTGTCATAATCTCTATTTCCAAAAAGGGAGACAAATATAAGACACTGTTTTAACAACTGCGCCGGATGAGAGTGTGCAGGGCAGAACCAGCTGTGACTGACTGGTTGTTCTAACTCCCAGGCCTGTAAATCTGCAGCAGGAAGCGGTAGCAGGAGTCACCCTCGTCCCTTACTTCCAGGTCCCGGAGGAGCCACGTTTTACTGAAGCCAGTCCCTTTGCTGCACTTTTTCACCAGAAGCTTCAGCAAATCAGTCTGCAGGAAGGTAGCGTGCGTCTCTTCAAAACCATGAACCTGCCAAACAGAAAAAGAATGATCTGCAATTGCCTCAGGGTGAACAAAGTCAAGGGTCACTCAGGGAGAAGCTGGCCCCTATCAGAGCCCAGTCTCAGCTCTTGGCCCAAGCCTACTTTCTGGTGAAGACTCCAGAGTCCATAGGAAAGATGAAACTCTGAACCTGAGTCATAATCTAAGTCTGTCCACTCTCTAATTCATTCACTTGACAAGTATTTCTGAAGCCTCGTACATTGTACGTGCTGAGTCCTATGCTAAGAACAGAGGGTTTATGTCCCTCTCCTGCTCTCTGCCTCCCCAGTTTCCCACTGTCCTGCAGACTGAAGTCTGAGTGCCTATTCATGGCTGACAAGGCCCTTGCAGGCTCCCTGCCTGCCTGTGTCTCCTCTCCTCCTCAGCACTGTCCCGAAGCCCTGAGGTGTTCCTTCTGTTCCCAGACAACCAGGCCTGCTCCTGCGCCTGGAGTTTGCTCTCTCCCAGCATGCAATACTCTGCCCAGACTCCTTCTCTACCACCTCAGATTTCACCTCTTCAGGAAGGCTCTTTCTGATTCCTGTGGTTTTCCTTGCAGGCTCTTTGGTGTCTCCCTCATAGTTAAGGCTGAAAGCTCCATGACACCAGGGACCTTCTTTCTAGTTCAACACTATGTAATCAGTTCCATCTGGCAGCTGGTGCTCAACAAATATTTACAGAATCAAGGGTCCAAAGGCATAAATGGTCTCTGCCCTCAGGGAGTTTATTTTCCCAAACCTACTATAATGCAAAACCACTAAAACAAAGTAGATTGTGATAAATGCCATGAAATCAACAAACAGCAGATGTGTGGTCTCAAGCCTAAAACTATAAATTCTCAGGGCTGGGCCAGAGCTGAAATGCCACCTAGACCAGTCTTCCTGTGGTGCTTGAGTCCTTTCATGTCCTCCTTGCCAGTGCTGCCCAACTCAGGGAACTCATAAGCCTTCCAGAGGAAATCCTTCTTCTTGGCTAGTTCTGTTGGGAAGGTTATCCTAAAAGTGATCCCTCCCTCCCTCCCGATGCCCCTCAAGTAGTAGAAGAATCATGTTCCCCACAAGTCAAGGCTTCTCATCTCCATGTCAGTTACTGCCCAGCTCTTCAACTTGTCTGCCTTCTCTCACCCTAAATGCCAAACCTACTGCTTACAGATCCCATAAGATGTTAGTCCCCTTTATTCTCCCTATGATGAACCAGAAGGAATTGTGCTTCAGCAGGAAGTGAGAAACTGTTGTCAATTTTTCTTCTCATCTTCCCAGGTTATGTGCCCATAAGGTAGTAGTACCTGGTTTCATGAGGCAGGACTGAAAAATTACAGAGAACCAACTACTGGGAAAATTCTGTTTCTTCCTTAATGCTATCCTTGTGCAAGGCCCCAGTCATTGCTAAAAATAATCAAGATCCTATGATTAACTATTCATTGAAATCAGATGATACTTCCTTCTAGTTAATACCCTGCAAGTGTTAGATCACAGCCAGACTGATTAGCAAATGGAAGAAACTCAACATTACCTTTAGGGTTTTATATAATCCTTTGAGGGCCAGGGACAGGACCCAAGTTGCTTCCACTGCCTCGGGACAATGGCTGTCCACGCTGGTTTGCAGAAGGTGACTGGCAATAAAGGCAAAGTGCTGAGAGTATTGGCTCAGCTGGGCCTGGGAGTCACTGCCTTCCTGTCCTCCTCCTTTCTGGGCCAGTTGGTAGTCCTTCACTGAAGGATTAAGAGAAAAATCTTAAATGTAGCCAGAGAAAAGAGACACATTTTGTTTATTAATACTTTGGCTATACCATTTACAGGATCCTAGTTCTCTGACCAGGGATCGAACCCAAGTCCACGGTAGGGAAAGTCCCAAGTCCCAACCACTGGACCACCAGGGAATTCCCCAAGAGACACCTTTTGAAGAATTACAGAGAATGATGGCTGACTTCACAGCAGAAACTATGAAAGCCACAAGAAAACGGATCAATATCTTTAAAATATGCTAAGAAAAAACTCTCAGTCCACAATTTTTTACCCAGCAAAATTGTCTCTCAAAGATGAAGTCAAATCACTGATTTAGACTTCCACCTTAAGAAACCAGAAAAAGAAAAAAAAGAGCAAATTAAACTAAAAGCAGAAAGAAATAAGTAAATTAATAATGAAAAGATAGAAATTAGTGGAACAGCAATCAGAAATAACAGAGAAACATCAAAGAAACCAAAAGCCAGTCCTTGGAAAATATCAAATAAATTGATAAATCTCTGGCTAGGCAGTCTATGCAATGAAAAAGAAAAGATGCAAATTACCAAAATCAGGAATGAGGGAAGGCAGCTGATACCCCATGCGAGGTTCAGAGAAACTAAAGATCTACATTTTATAAGACCTAAATTTGTTTCATAAGTGAATGGAGAGATACACCATGCTCCTGAATCAAAATACTCAGTATTGTTAAGACATCATTTCCCTCCATATGAATCTACAGATTCAATGTTATGTTGATCAAAACCCTAGCAGGTTCTTTAATATAAACTGATAAGCTGATTCCAAAATTTAAACAAAAAGACAAAGGAACTAGACTAGCCAAAACGATTCTGAAGAAGAATAACAAAGTTGGAGGACCTGATTTTTCTCTCAACACTCAAGAGAAATCTATAACACTCCAGGGCTTTCTTTCCTGGTGGCTCAGTGGTAAAGAACCTGCCTGCCAATGCAGGAGACTCAGATTCGATCCCTGGGTCAGGAAGATCTCCTGGAGAAGGAAATGGCAAACTACTCTAGTATTCTTGCCTGGGAAGTCCTGTGGACAGAAGGAGCCTGGTGGACTATAGTCCATGGGGTCACAAAAGAATCAGACTAAACAACAGCAGTCAAGACAATGTGGCATTCAAGTAAGGACAAATATATAATATATAGATTAATGGAACATAATAAAATCCATAAACAAACACCAAGATATATGGGTCAATTAATTTTCACAAAGTTACCAAGATGATTCAATGGAGAAAGAATAGTCTGCTCAACAAATGGTCCTAGAATAGTGTAAAAAAATAAAATAAACCTTGACATTGACATCAAACTGTATACAAAAATAGCATAGACAGTGCTTAATATTGAAGCTAAATTATAAAGCAGATTATTTTAAGAGCAGACGTGGGCACATAATAATTAGACACTCAAGATCATTTGGGATTTGGCAATTTAAATCAAAAGGGCACTTTATGATAATACCTTCACTGTCCTATTGATGAAGCAAAGTGGAAAGTGACACGTATGCCAATACAAATTATATGAAGTTACTTTACATTCCTGTAGCCACCATATGTTTAAATTATCCACTAGAAAACAAATGATATTGGCAAATGAAAAAAGTAGATGTTCAGAACCTAAACATCTGGCCAATCCCGAAACAGAGTCATATATATAAAATAACAACATAGAAAGAGCCTTCAAAGTGATCCCAATTCAACCACACCATTTCATAGATGAGGAAAAAGAAGTTACATGTCACTTCAGTTGTGTCCAAAACTCTTTGCAACCCTACATGGACTGTAGCCCACCAGGCTCCTCTGTCCATGGGTTTCTCCAGGTAAGAATATTGGAGTGGGTTGTCATGCCCTCCTCCAGGAAAAAGAAATTCAGAGAGCTATGATTTGTTTTTTTTTAAATTCATATGCAGGGGCAAGAACAAAGATATTTTAACTGATTTTAGCATATACAGAAAATCTGCTCTGATTCTTAGATAAAATAATTATGCTTGGGACCTGTTTTCCTCTTCCGGGTTTTGACATCGACGATCACAGCCCTGTTCTTCTCAGTAAAGTGCTTCAAGATGATCACATTATGTGGTTCATTGGCATTATCCATATATACACAGCGAGTCCCCACACAGAGGACCTAAACAACGACAGAGAAAGAAAAGGAAACTCAGCAGCACATAGAACACAGTCTCTTTGCTCGTGCCACTGACTTCAGCAGGTAGTCAGGGTCAGGATTCTTCCCATCTCTAAGTCCAGGGTTGGCACAGGCCTGGCACAGAACTTGTTTAAGTGCCTGCTGAATGAAGCCTTGCTTTCACAGCCTTCATTGTTCCAACTAGTTGAAAATTAGAAATGAGATCAAACTGAAGGCCAAAGTGAAGAACAATCATACTTTGAAGTTCTCTGTAACTTATTAATAGGGTATTCAGTTCAGTTCAGTTGCTCAGTCGTGTCCGACTCTTTGCAACCCCATGAATCGCAGCATGCCAGGCCTCCCTGTCCATCACAAACTCCCAGAGTTTACTCAAACGCATGCCCATCGAGTTGGTGATGCCATCCAGCCATCTCACCCTGTCGTCCCCTTCTCCTCCTGCCCCCAATCCCTCCCAGCATCACGGTCTTTTCCAATGAGTCAACTAGTTACCTATTATTCAAAGCCAACTACTGGCTAATAAAATGAGTCAATTGGCTAAACTGTTAAAAAGGTAAGTTGAACAAACCATCCCCAAGTCTTGAGAATATACCAGTACTGTAAAAGCAAATTATGTAAGGAAAAAAAACTCCCAAGGATATATGCTATAGGAACTTTGATATGCCTGATGAAGACAGAAAGAGGAGACGAGGCCTTCAGAGAGGTGTACCTGGGGGAAGCCGACCAGCACCAGCAGCGTGAAGATGTTGGTGTGCTTCAGCTGGAAAGGCAGCTGCTTGATGCAGTGGTCTGTGAAGGTGGCAACGACGTCTCGCCACAGAGGGGCGCTGTTGAGTGACCGCAGGATCTCCGCCATAGAACACGCCCAGTCCAAGCCCACGCGGCTGGAAGGCAAGAGCGCCATCAGGTGGTGGTGCACAGGCCCCAAATTCAACGCATCAGCTCACCACACTCCAAGGCAGACCCATAAACATGTCAACGAGCCATTCACTGGTTAGTAGTTTAAAAACTACTAGAATGATGCTTTTCAAAAATGATAAGTGGGGGGGGGGAAATCATCAAGATTTGTTACTTATAAATACTCAGTCTATAGTTATGGTTTTAAAAATCTCTACAAATGGTCACACACAAATGTACACTTATGCACACTCACATTCATGCACAGAAAAGAAGCTTGGGAGGAAATATATTTTAAAAAGCACCAGGGAGTTTCCTGGTGGCCTAGTGGTTAGAATTCTGGGCTTTCACTACTGTGGCCTGGGTTCAACCCCTGGTCAGGGAACTGAGATCTGCAAGGAGTGGTGAGGGGCAGGGATGGGTAGGGGGAATAAAATAGCACCAGACACACTGACAAGGTGCAAGGCATTGGTTTTATAATGAAAATAGATCTATTTTCTTCAACCTCAAAGCCTGTACCTATTACTCTCAGGAAAAAGCAAACCAGAATATATGTCACAAGAGAGGCTGAATCAGCAGACAGAACCCAGGCGGCAACAGCAGTTCTAATGTGGGTTTTAAGTACAGCTTTAATATCAGTTGATAATGTTGCTAATAAAACTAATTCTATTCTCACAAAAGATCCCTAGACAATATAGGGGCAAAAATAGCACCGAAGCACGCTGAAATTAATCAACAGCCAGATCAATGACCTAAAGAAATGAACACCAAGGTGGGATAGAGTGGGGGTGGCTACCTGTCCAGACACACAGCCCCCAGGCTAAAGAGCAGGTGGGTGGTCTTCCAGCCGTCTGGCACAACTGAACTGTCCCCAGCTGCAAACAAGTTGTGTTTGGCTGAGAGGACCTTGGTCACGGCGGCATCTACCTCCGCTGGTAAAAGGCGGATGATTAACTGGCCAAGGAGACCCAGGGTGAGGTGGTAGGTTTCGTTCAAGTGGCCTGCGTTTGAGATCACGACCTGGAACATGAGTGGGAGCACGTGCTCCAGGTCTATCAGGGGGACTGCGGGATCCTGTTGAGAGAGGAGAAAAATCTGTTCAATAAGACATCTAGGTAACCACACCAACTAAACACTCCATTGTCTTCATGTATTATTTATAACTGGCCTGGTGCCAGTGGAATTATGCAGTGTCTTTCACAAATGGCTTAGGTACAATTGACTGTAAAATAAACATTCTCAGGCATCATCTTACAATCTTACTTCCAATTCATATTCTTACCCCAGGGATATACAGATGATCGCAATTAACATTTCAGTATATGGCTTTCCAAAAATTTTTTCTATGCATAACACTACCCTCTCATGCACTCTTTCAATCTTTTTATTTATTTTTTCTCTTTTTTTTAAATGCCATTTTGTCTCTTACCGAGTTTAAGGGAGGTAACATGGCTGCTAGTAATCCCAAAATCCTCTTCTGGGAACACTCCGCAAACACCTGCTCAGGGCTTGGAATAACTGCCTTTTCCTCAATGGGCTTCTGAGAGGATGCTTCTGAATTTTCAGCATCTGAGTTATAAAACAGCAAGCTATCAGATTTTGCCAGGTTCCATGCATGTATGAAGAGGCAGGTAAATCACTGTACTGCCCTGTGCCACTACAGCATCAAGTCAAGACTTTAAAAACCCATTACTGAACACGTCTTACTCAAGGAAGCCTGTCCCGATCACCGTTTTACTGTCGAGCCTGCCCTCCCATCTCCCCTCTCCAGTCCCCGCTCTTTTGTGCTCATGGCATCTAATTACCTTTTAACACACCATATCACTTTTTTACTGGTTGGTCATTGTTTGACTTCCCTTCTAGAATTGCCCCCCCCCCCCCCCAGTAATGTATCACAAACACCTAGAAATGTTTCCAGAGCACAGCAGCAACTCAATAAATCCGTGACGGCTAAAGCAACCGTACGTAACCAGGAATGCTGATCTTCAGATGGGATCGGACCAGAGTAGGTTTTGATGATCTGGACTGACATGGAGTGTCAGACTGCTTCCTGAACTTAGAATCAGGATCTGCAGAGATGAGCATCAGCCCCTTCTGGGACAGGGCAGGACTCTGGGTGCTCAGCCCTGCCTCTGTCACAGAACGGGCACCAGGGAAGGACCCTACCTCCCCAAGTTGCCCTGAGGAGGCTGACATTCGCTGCTAGTCTCCTCGGTCCACAGCACCTCCATCTCCTGGCACTTCAACTGTCCTGCAGTACAGCTCTGACCTCACCACCATCCCCAGCAGGGCCTCCACTGCAGGGTGCATGCACCTCTCCACTTCCCCATTTCAGGGCTCCACTCCCTCCCCTTCCTCCCTACACACCTGCCCCACAGACTTCTCCATGGATTCCTTTGGGGATTTCTTCTCTGGGGCTTTGCTCCTCTTGTCCTTTCTGCCCTGAGTGTTCCTCCCCCCAGCAAATCCCGGCACTTCTGAGGTCACCTACAGGCCTTCTTTACAAGGGCCTTATATGGACACAGCATGTTCAAGTCGGATCCCATCACTGCTACCACCCACTCAGGCCTCTCTTCTGGACAGAAGCACATCCCACCTCAAATTACAGTTACACACACCCTGTCTTAAACCCTCCCAGGCTGCAGGCCTCATGAGGGCAGGAGCTACGTGTCCATTTGTCTGACCTGGTCCCTGCTTCCTCCCCAGAGTCTAGCACAGTGCTTGGCACACAGAAGGCTCTCAGTAAATCGGGGAATAAGCAAGATAGGAAATTAGATAAACAGGATGAAAGAAGGATGATTTTCAAAGTGGTATCAGTACTATCTGAGGCAGAACTGAGAAACCATGCACCCTTGGGTACTAACCAGCTATAAATTGTGTGCAAGAGATAACTCAGAGATGGGCATGTGTGCATTTTAAGATGAAAGAGATCAAGGTAATTGTCAAAGAGTTTTTACCTGGAAGTCCTATAGGTGTGCAGGCATCTGAAGGTGAGTCTGAAATTTGAGTCGGGCAGGAAGGATCCTTCCTTAATGATACACCTTCATTGGCCTTACTTCTCTGCTTGCTATCTAAAGGTCTGACTTCCTTAGGAGCATCTCTCTTCCCCTAAAAACAAATTGGAGAGTGAGTAAACTTTTATGTGAAAGAAATCTTAATTTTTTTACATTCAGACAATTTAAAAAATCACTAGCCAAGGACTTCCCTCGCAGTCCAGTGGTTAAGAATCTGCCTTCCAGGGGCTTCCCTGGCAGTGCAGTGGTTAAGACTTCACACTCCCACACTCCCAGGGCAGGAGGCCTGGGTTTGATCCTTGGTCAGAGAAGCAGGATTCCACTCCCACGAAGCACAGCCAAAGAAAAAAAAAAGAATCTGCCTTCCAAGGCAGGAGATGCAGAAACTGCAATTCGACACATAGAAGACTAAGAGAGAGAGCCAGGGGCAGGGTACCCTTCGTGCACACAGCTACTGATGGTAAGAGGACCCAAAAGGTATGGATACCTCAGGAATAAAAAGAATGCCCCGGGGGTTCCTTAGAAAAAGGCTGATTCCAGTCCCTAGGCAGGGAAAGCCTAAGATAAGCCTGAAACCTCTTTTTGTATCAAAAATTAAAGAAGTGCTCAAGGAATAATCAAGACAAAGCAAAGGACACAAAAGCCAGCTGGAAGGAGCTTCCACTAGCCAAACATGGGACAACTTGAGCATCAAAATCAATAACAAAAACTAAGATTTTAATCCACTAAATAAAAAAATTCAAGTCCATTTTGATAAAAATTAGTGAATAAGTAGACACACAAGGAGAGCCGTGCTGATTGGTGGCACATTATATGATGCTGGGGCTCACAAGAAGATACAATTCTTCTCAGGCTCAAAGGTGAAGACAAGACTGCTGATTTAGCCCGACTCTGCTGGTGATGTTTACCCTGTCCCACCACAACCTGTGGATGGGAACAGTGCTGCCTGGAGAAGGGGTTTTGTGGTCACAGCAGGCTTGAAGGTTATTACGTCATCTGTCCTCGTGTTGGCTTTCTGGCTGAACGAAGCTAATGGAATTTTCAAGCTTTTGCCATCTCTGCTTTTGTCCTCCTCTAAAAGAGGACAGGATCCCAGGGAACGATAAGCACCAATGGGG